>NW_027612013.1:0-466000 GCF_964261635.1 Lissotriton helveticus
TGGGAGCAGTCAGGACAAGCAATGCTGAAGTCGGGAATGGCCCTCGGGATTCGGGAGATGTGCGGAAAGCGCACGCATGCACCAATGTTAACCAATGGTGCGTAAAAGTCAAATAGTTAAAGTTTAAGGACACTTCCGCTGAACCTAGAGGGACAAAACTTAACACACAGACCCTAGAGGTGTGCACCAGTGTGGGAACACCGGCGGAGCAAAGTTACCTCACCCACAGGAAGTGGGTGCACAGGGTCGAAGTGGCGTCGGGTTTTGACACGCAGGCTCTTGGTGCTTGAAGCTGAAAGGGCTGCAGGCAGGGTGAAGACGAAGTGTCCGGTGGAGTCCAAGGGTGGACTCAAGTTGTAGAGTACCTGAAAGCAGAGGGGACAGAGTCTGGGTCACTCAGCAGTGACCAGGGTGGAACCAGGACGGAACCAGGCAATGTCGGGCGCAATCAGGTGGTCGTCGAGGAGCTTCTCTCCGCTGTCACGTGGGCTCTGGGGCATCTGCGACGTCCAGGAGCAGGTCACGATCTGTCCCACGCAGGCTCTCACCGTCGGTGCAGTCGGCTTCAGGTTTGGAGCAAACAAGCCTTGGTAAGAGCAATCCACGCAGGATCGGAAGATTGCTTCTCACTCGGACCAGGAAGGTCAGAGTCGGGGCTCCTTTTCAGGGGAGCTGGTGTGGATCTGGAGCAACCAGATTCACGAGTCTTCTTTGGTAGTTCGTCGGCACAGGGACCACAAGCCAGCTGGCAAGTGACCGGGCCAACGCGTTGAGCCAAATCGTGCCAAAGGGCCCCACGCAGCACTCGTCGAGTGTGGAGGGCTGAACTTCGGCTCAGGAGTAGCTCAGGGTGGGGGCTTCTCAAACCCCGGGGTACAGCTTCGAGGGTCACTCGTGGGCTGCACGGTCAGCGTCTCGTGGTCACTTCAAGATGGCGTGCCCCACGCTTCCGGTCGCCTCCACGGGTCTCAGCTTTGCATGGACTGTGGATCGGGCTGTTAGAAGCTGGGCAGGCTTAATCTCGTCGATCTCAGTCGCTCGAGTTCCGGCGGGAACTGCAACTAAGTAGACGTCGAGGGCTGGATGGTGCCTGCTGCTGCAGGGTGGTCACTCCTTGACCACAAGGGAGATTCTTCGGGCTTCCACGTTGAGATGGAGGGCGAAGGGTCCAGAATATCGTTTCAAATGTTTCTTCCAGGAAATCTGATGTGCATTGGCACTGCTCCCACTCTTATTCGAATCTGGTGGGTGTGATTACCTGCTAGGTCCCCTCCTATGGGTGGGACCCAGGAAGTGGGTGGATACACCCCCTTCCTTTGATCCAGGCCGCCCTGGCACGAGGGCTGGAGTGCCCCAGAACCGGTTTGGCCGGATTATGCAAGGGGCAGCCTTGTGCGCCCCAGGCAGTGTCTGGTTTCTTTCAAACCTCCCTGCTACAATACACTATCTCCTGTCTGGAGGGCGGTGACACCCTCCTGTGACAGGAAACCCTTTGTCCAGGACCCCCTTGACTGGGTTTCGGTCAGCTCCAGGGGTCCAGACATTTGTCTGTGGCCGAGGCATCCATTTTGTGGATCTTAAGGCCTTTGGAGAAATCAACCGCATTAAAGTGAAGTAACATGTCTTACCCCTCTAGAGGGGTGGAATGCCATCCCCGTCGCCAGAACTGGCGAGGGGATGGTATTCCAAAGCGTATGACACCTTACACGACATGTTTTGATAAAGCCAAACCAGAGTTGCTAAATAACCGCGAGGATTATAAGGCACTTAATAGTATATGGTATGGCATTATCCTGAAACAGCTTAGGGATTTGTTCCCGACGGCTGCAGACAGGCTCAGCTCATGCTAGAGCTCCATCTCACATAAAAACCATGCACCCAGCCTCCAGGATTGGTGAGGCCTGTCTATAGGAGTGGCTCACAGGTTTACATGTGTCCAGATATAGGTTTAGACATAGGTATACTATATCTAAGCAAGGGGTGTGTACACCACCTTACCCCAGCTGAGTGATCAGCCAGTTGTGTCAATTTAAGAACCAGCCAGGGGTGGCAAAAGATATGCTGCAGCCCCTGGTAGGCCTTAGTGGCTCCTGTGCCCTGTGCACCTATAGTGCATTCTACAGGGGCTGACAAGGAGTCCATTTCCAATTGGTATGTACCTAGGGTACATGGAATCCATTTTACAGAGAGAGCAGATGGCCTGGGGCCCTGATTAGCAGGGAACCAGGTCAACTAAGTCAAAAAACCAGCTAAACACAGGCAAAAAATCTGGGGTAACCATAGTCAGGTAGCCACCTTCCTACATAACCCCCCCCCCAAACGAAAGGAGATAAGGCTATCCTTGGCCAGGTAAGCCTATATTGCCTGAGTGGCCATATAAGGAAGTACCTGCACTAGCATGGGTACCCCCTGTCTCATGGTCCACTAAGCAGTCCCTCACCCCTTGGGTATTAGAGGGTCTCCACCATAGGGAATCACTACCTTGGGTGTGTTTATGCAAAGTTGAAGGCTGGTTTGGATATGGAGTATTGAAGTGAGGCTCTACTAATTTAGGGCTTAGCTTCCTCCAATTATCTTCCACCATGTGTGCCTTTCTTTCTTTAACTGAGTTGCACTGTGCTCTCAGGGTCAACCTCTGGCTACCTAAAGCTGGAGGCTGGGTCCCTCTGTTTGGCTTGCTGGAGGGACAGTTCAGGTTTGGGCCCCTTGGGTCCCAGGTTTGGCTGTGCCCAACAGAATCCATCTGTGGGAGGTCCCTAACTGTTTTTAAGGGGGCTCCCTTAGGAGTTTTTAAAGTTTTCACCTTACTAGGGCTACTAGTTTTGGTGCACCTAATCTTTTGATGGGGGTGCTTTATTTGACAGGGGGCCCTCTGGGTCTCACTGTCCTTCTTGTCCTCTGCAGCCCTGGGCTGGCTAAGGCAAGGTAGAGAGGGGCAGGTTACCTGCTCCAGACTGGGTCCCACCTGAGAAGGGTCCACTGACATCAGAGGTTCTGTCAGGCTAGGCCCAACCACCTCTGGGGCAGTTCCTTCATCGGGGGTAAGATCAGTTCCCTGAGGAGGCTGATCCTGTCCTAAAGTCTGGTGAGGGGGAGATTTCTCTTCCTCCTCCATGCTCTCAGTTTGTGTGGAGTTATCCATCATTTCAGGCTTCACAACACACATATCAGTTTGAGTTTGGGCTGTGGCCATCACAGCCCCACCAACCTTTTCAGGAGGAGACTCAGTTTGGGTTTCTGCTGTTATCATAACAGCTTTGCTATTCTGTTCAGGAAGAGCTTTTGCTAAAGATGGGGCAGAGAGTTTCTCAGCCCTACCAACCTTTTCAGGAAGGACATCTTGAATTGGGGCTGTAGCCATTACAGCCCCACTAACCTTTCCATTGGAATTCACCATTCTAGAATGGGTTTCCTGTTCAACCTCAGCCCAGGCTGAGATCTCCAAATCATTACCAAGTAGGCAGTCTACAGGCAAGTTTGGTGACACTGCCACTCTCTTTGGGCCAATGACACCTCCCCAGCTGAGACTTACTACTGCCATGGGATGATTTGTTTGGATTCCATCAATGTTTGTAACCTGGTATGTGGCACCAGGTAAAAGTTGCTTAGAAGGGACTATGCCATCAGCCACCATGGTGATGCTAGCCCCTGTGTCTCTAAAAGCTTCAACTCTTAAACCATTGATGATGGGTTCTTGTCTATACTTGCTCAGAGTATTTGGGCAAGCAGAGAAGTTGGCAAACCCCATGCCAGTCTCATAAACAAGATCATTGGGTGATGGGGACCTGGATAGGCCAGGGTCCACCTGAGCTCCAACAGTAAACCCACCCAGATTCCTGGGTGTGCTTCCACTTCCTGGGGGATTACTGCTGACAGTAACAGGAGGTGTTGAAGCTGGCTTTGGAGGTATATTTTCTTTATTGTTATTCTTGGGACAACAGTTGTCTGTTTTGTAATGCCCAACCTGTTTACAGGGATAACAATAAGGCTTTTTCTCAGTTGAAGAAGTGTCTTGGGACCCACCCCCATTCTTGGAGTTTTGGGGCCCTGGGGAAGTCTTTTCTTTATTTTTATCCCCACCCTTATCTTGAGGCTTGGTAGACTCCTTCTTCTGGTTACTGTCCTGATTCTTAGGCCTAATCCTGGTTCTGACCCATTTGTCTGCCTTCTTTCCCAATTCTTGGGGAGAGGTCAGATCAGAGTCTACCAGGTGCTGGTGTAAGAGCTGGTTCTGACAATTACTTAGGATCTGCTCCCTCATAATCAAATTATACAATCCTGTAAAGTCATGTACTTTGCTGCCATGTAGCCAACCCTCCAGAGCCTTAGTAGCACAATCTACAAAATCAGTCCAGTCCTGAGTCTGTGTCTTCTGGGTATCTCTGAACTTCAACCTGTACTGTTCAGTGGTTAAGCCAAACCCATCTATCAGAACACTCTTCAGGACTTTGTATTTGTTTGCATCCTCATGTCTGACAGTGAGGAGCTTGTCCCTCCCTTTCTCTGAAAAGGAGTACCATAAGATTGCTGCCCACTGTTCCTCAGGAACCTGCTGTACCATGCAGGCTCTCTCAAGAGCAGTCATCCATTTGTGGATGTCATCCCCTTCTTTGAAGGGGGGCACAATCTTTGTCAGGTTTCTACTATCATAGGACCTGGGTTTCTCTTTAGGAATATTGCTGCCACCAGTGGCATCTAAGCCACACAATTTTTTCTCTCTTGCCAAGGCAAGTTTAGCTTGAGCTAAGGTAAGCTTAGCTTGACTCAGGGCTACCTCCTCTCTCTCTATCTGGAGTCTGACAGCCCTCATTCTAGCCCTATGCTCAGCTTTCTGAGAAGCACTCATGCCTCTCTCTGATTCTCTGGAGGCACTAGAAAGATGAGAGTCCCCTGAGGGAGATCTCACTCTTCTGTTGCCTGGGGGAATCATATGTTGGGTTCTGGGGAGGTGCTGGCCCTCTCCATTCCCCAGTAGGTCCAAGTTGGCCTGGCTAAGCCTACCAACTGGAACCTGGCTACCCTGATCCTGTACTTCTAAGTCCTCAACCTCTGAGTCCTCATCCAAGTCATCATCATCCTCCTCTTCAGGGGGATCAACTACAGGGGGGTTCCCTGTGTCTAGGGAAGCTGCTTTTGCCTTCTCTAAGTCATCCTGTTCTAGGATTTCTACCAGGATTAGGCAGGTGGGGCTTCTGCCCCTTTTTAACCCTCTTGCTTTGCACAAGGCAATCAAGTCTCTGCGGGTTAGTTTGTCATATCCAAAAGTTGCCTGGGTGGGGTCAACTGTCACAGGACTAGACCCTGAGGCCTTTCCTGTGTCAGACATGGTTACTAGTGAGGTGTAAGTGGTGCACTTACCTACACTAAGTGTTTTCCTACTGGACCTTGCTAGTGAGTTGTAGTCAGGGGTGTGCTACTCCCTTCAACCTACAACTACTAAGTTCAGTAGAACTTAATATGCTAAGCTTTTGATTTTATATGTACCTAGAGGTACTTGATGTGATCTTTCAATTTGATATAAAGATTGCAATGGTAAAACAACAGCAAGCTCAAATCCGCACCGCTGCTCACCAATGTGAGAAGTTGGCCTGGTAGGGGATGTTTCCAATTCTGGAACCACCTACTACCTGACCAAACAATCCCCTTATGGTGTCTGGTTGTAAGTCAACCTTATTAGACAAGCTATCCTAGGGGTAGCATGGACTAAGCAGCCTAAAGGCTTAACTTAAGAGGTCGTGTTAAGCGAGCTGTTTTACCACATACAATCCTGTAATACCAAATGAAAGGACACCACACAAGTATATATTATAAAAATATATGTGTTTATTACTAAAAACAATCCCCAGTATTCTTTATGAATAAAGGGGCACAAGCGTTAAATCAAAAGCACTGTTTAAACATACAAGTTGCACCATTATGGATGAGGGCGGGTGGCCACTCAAACCATATACTAAACAAGTGGTATAAGAGAGGCCACTCGAACAGTGGTTAGGCCTAGGGCCTAGGGAATCGCTGGGAGCAGTCAGGACAAGCAATGCTGAAGTCGGGAATGGCCCTCGGGATTCGGGAGATGTGCGGAAAGCGCACGCATGCACCAATGTTAACCAATGGTGCGTAAAAGTCAAATAGTTAAAGTTTAAGGACACTTCCGCTGAACCTAGAGGGACAAAACTTAACACACAGACCCTAGAGGTGTGCACCAGTGTGGGAACACCGGCGGAGCAAAGTTACCTCACCCACAGGAAGTGGGTGCACAGGGTCGAAGTGGCGTCGGGTTTTGACACGCAGGCTCTTGGTGCTTGAAGCTGAAAGGGCTGCAGGCAGGGTGAAGACGAAGTGTCCGGTGGAGTCCAAGGGTGGACTCAAGTTGTAGAGTACCTGAAAGCAGAGGGGACAGAGTCTGGGTCACTCAGCAGTGACCAGGGTGGAACCAGGACGGAACCAGGCAATGTCGGGCGCAATCAGGTGGTCGTCGAGGAGCTTCTCTCCGCTGTCACGTAGGCTCTGGGGCATCTGCGACGTCCAGGAGCAGGTCACGATCTGTCCCACGCAGGCTCTCACCGTCGGTGCAGTCGGCTTCAGGTTTGGAGCAAACAAGCCTTGGTAAGAGCAATCCACGCAGGATCGGAAGATTGCTTCTCACTCGGACCAGGAAGGTCAGAGTTGGGGCTCCTTTTCAGGGGAGCTGGTGTGGATCTGGAGCAACCAGATTCACGAGTCTTCTTCGGTAGTTCGTCGGCACAGGGACCACAAGCCAGCTGGCAAGTGACCGGGCCAACGCGTTGAGCCAAATCGTGCCAAAGGGCCCCACGCAGCACTCGTCGAGTGTGGAGGGCTGAACTTCGGCTCAGGAGTAGCTCAGGGTGGGGGCTTCTCAAACCCCGGGGTACAGCTTCGAGGGTCACTCGTGGGCTGCACGGTCAGCGTCTCGTGGTCACTTCAAGATGGCGTGCCCCACGCTTTCGGTCGCCTCCACGGGTCTCAGCTTTGCATGGACTGTGGATCGGGCTGTTAGAAGCTGGGCAGGCTTGATCTCGTCGATCTCAGTCGCTCGAGTTCCGGCGGGAACTGCAACTAAGTAGACGTCGAGGGCTGGATGGTGCCTGCTGCTGCAGGGTGGTCACTCCTTGACCACAAGGGAGATTCTTCGGGCTTCCACGTTGAGATGGAGGGCGAAGGGTCCAGAATATCATTTCAAATGTTTCTTCCAGGAAATCTGATGTGCATTGGCACTGCTCCCACTCTTATTCGAATCTGGTGGGCGTGATTACCTGCTAGGTCCCCTCCTATGGGTGGGACCCAGGAAGTGGGTGGATACACCCCCTTCCTTTGATCCAGGCCGCCCTGGCACGAGGGCTGGAGTGTCCCAGAACCGGTTTGGCCGGATTATGCAAGGGGCAGCCTTGTGCGCCCCAGGCAGTGTCTGGTTTCTTTCAAACCTCCCTGCTACAATACACTATCTCCTGTCTGGAGGGCGGTGACACCCTCCTGTGACAGGAAACCCTTTGTCCAGGACCCCCTTGACTGGGTTTCGGTCAGCTCCAGGGGTCCAGACATTTGTCTGTGGCCGAGGCATCCATTTTGTGGATCTTAAGGCCTTTGGAGAAATCAACCGCATTAAAGTGAAGTAACATGTCTTACCCCTCTAGAGGGGTGGAATGCCATCCCCGTCGCCAGAACTGGCGAGGGGATGGTATTCCAAAGCGTATGACACCTTACACGACATGTTTTGATAAAGCCAAACCAGAGTTGCTAAATAACCGCGAGGATTATAAGGCACTTAATAGTATATGGTATGGCATTATCCTGAAACAGCTTAGGGATTTGTTCCCGACGGCTGCAGACAGGCTCAGCTCATGCTAGAGCTCCATCTCACATAAAAACCATGCACCCAGCCTCCAGGATTGGTGAGGCCTGTCTATAGGAGTGGCTCACAGGTTTACATGTGTCCAGATATAGGTTTAGACATAGGTATACTATATCTAAGCAAGGGGTGTGTACACCACCTTACCCCAGCTGAGTGATCAGCCAGTTGTGTCAATTTAAGAACCAGCCAGGGGTGGCAAAAGATATGCTGCAGCCCCTGGTAGGCCTTAGTGGCTCCTGTGCCCTGTGCACCTATAGTGCATTCTACAGGGGCTGACAAGGAGTCCATTTCCAATTGGTATGTACCTAGGGTACATGGAATCCATTTTACAGAGAGAGCAGATGGCCTGGGGCCCTGATTAGCAGGGAACCAGGTCAACTAAGTCAAAAAACCAGCTAAACACAGGCAAAAAATCTGGGGTAACCATAGTCAGGTAGCCACCTTCCTACACTATTGCAAAGCAATGCACAGACTATTGCAAATCAATACACAGAGACTATTGCAAAGCAATGCACAGACTATTGCAAAGCAATGCACAAAGACTATTGCAAAGCAATGCACAGAGACTATTGCAAAGCAATGCACAGACTATTGCAAAGCAATGCACAAACTATTGCAAAGCAATGCACAAAGACTTTTGCAAAGCAATGCACAGACTATTGCAAAGCAATGCACAGACTATTACAAAGCAACGCAAAGACTATTGCAAAGCAATGCACAGACTATTGCAAAGCAATGCACAGACTATTGCAAAGCAACGCAAAGACTATTACAAAGCAATGCACAGAGACTATTTTAAAGCAATGCACAGACTATTGCAAAGCAACGCAAAGTCTATTGCAAAGCAATGCACAGAGACTATTTTAAAGCAATGCACAGACTATTGCAAAGCAATGCACAGACTATTGCAAAGCAATGCACAGAGACTATTGCAAAGCAATGCACAGATTATTGCAAAGCAATGCGCAGAGACTATTGCAAAGCAATGCACAGACTATTGCAAAGCAATGCACAGAGACTATTGCAAAGCAATGCACAGACTATTGCAAAGCAATGCACAGATTGTGCAAATCAATGCAGAGAGACTATAGCAATGCACAGAGACTATTGCAAAGCAATGCACATAGACTATTGCAAAGCAATGCACAGACTATTGCAAAGCAATGCACAGACTATTGCAAAGCAATGCACAGAGACTATTGCAAAGCAATGCACAGACTATTGCAAAGCAATGCACAGACTATTGCAAAGCAATGCACAGAGACTATTGCAAAGCAATGCACAGACTATTGCAAAGCAATGCACAGAGACTATTGCAAAGCAATGCACAGACTATTACAAAGAAATGCACAGATTATTGCATAGCAATGCACAGACTATTGCAAAGCAATGCACAGACTATTGCAAAGCAATACACAGACTATTGCAAAGCAATGCACAAAGACTATTGCAAAGCAATGCCCAGACTATTGCAATGCACAGACTATTGCAAAGCAACGCAAAGTCTATTGCAAAGCAATGCACAGAGACTATTTTAAAGCAATGCACAGACTATTGCAAAGCCATGCACAGACTATTGCAAAGCAATGCACAGAGACTATTGCAAAGCAATGCACAGATTATTGCAAAGCAATGCACAGAGACTATTGCAAAGCAATGCACAGACTATTGCAAAGCAATGCACAGAGACCATTGCAAAGCAATGCACAGACTATTGCAAAGCAATGCACAGATTGTGCAAAGCAATGCAGAAAGACTATAGCAATGCACAGAGACTATTGCAAAGCAATGCACAGAGACTATTGCAAAGCAATGCACAGACTATTGCAAAGCAATGCACAGACTATTGCAAAGCAATGCACAGAGACTATTGCAAAGCAATGCACAGACTATTGCAAAGCAATGCACAGACTATTGCAAAGCAATGCACAGAGACTATTGCAAAGCAATGCACAGACTATTGCAAAGCAATGCACAGAGACTATTGCAAAGCAATGCACAGACTATTACAAAGAAATGCACAGATTATTGCATAGCAATGCACAGACTATTGCAAAGCAATGCACAGACTATTGCAAAGTAATACACAGAGACTATTGGACTATTGCAAAGCAATGCACAGACTATTGCAAAGCAATGCACAGAGACTATTGCAAAGCAATGCAAAGACTATTGCAAAGCAATGCACAGAGACTATTGCAAAGAAATGCACAGACTATTGCAAAGCAATGCACAGACTATTGCAAAGCAATACACAGACTATTGCAAAGCAATGCACAGACTATTGCAAAGCAATGCACAGAGACTATTGCAAAGCATTGCACAGACTATTGCAAAGCAATGCACAGACTATTGCAACCCAATGCACAGACTATTGCAAGGCAATGCAGAAAGGCTATTGCAAAGCAATGCACAGACTATTGCAAAGCAACGCGAAGACTTGCAAAGCAATGCACAGAGACTATTGCAAAGCAATGCACAGACTATTGCAAAGCAATGCACAGAGACTATTGCAAAGCAATGCACAGACTATTGCAAAGCAATGCACAGACTATTGCAAAGCAATGCACAGAGACTATTGCAAAGCAATGCACAGACTATTGCATAGCAATGCACAGAGACTATTGGACTATTGCAAAGCAATGCACAGACTATTGCAAAGCAATGCACAAAGACTATTGCAAAGCAATGCAAAGACTATTGCAAAGCAATGCACAGAGACTATTGCAAAGAAATGCTCAGACTATTGCAAAGCAATGCACAGACTATTGCAAAGCAATACACAGACTATTGCAAAGCAATGCACAGACTATTGCAAAGCAATGCACAGAGACTATTGCAAAGCATTGCACAGACTATTGCAAAGCAATGCACAGACTATTGCAACCCAATGCACAGACTATTGCTACGCAATGCAGAAAGGCTATTGCAAAGCAATGCACAGACTATTGCAAAGCAATGCGAAGACTATTGCAAAGCAATGCACAGACTATTGCAAAGCAACGCGAAGACTATTGCAAAACAATGCACAGAGACTATTGCAAAGCAATGCACAGAGACTATTGCAAAGCAATGCACAGACTATTGCAAAGCAATGCACAGAGACTTTTGCAAAGCAATGCACAGATTGTGCAAAGCAATGCAGAGAGACTATTGCAAAGGAATGCACAGAGACTATTGCAAAGCAATGCACAGAGACTATTGCAAAGCAATGCACAGACTATTGCAAAGCAATGCACAGACTATTGCAAAGCAATGCACAGAGACTATTGCAAAGCAATGCACAGAATATTGCAAAGCAATGCACAGACTATTGCAAAGCAATGCACAGAGACTATTGCAAAGCAATGCACAGACTATTGCAAAGCAATGCACAGAGACTATTGCAAAGCAATGCACAGACTGTTACAAAGAAATGCACAGAGTATTGCATAGCAATGCACAGACTATTGCAAAGCAATACACAGAGACTATTGGACTATTGCAAAGCAATGCACAGACTATTGCAAAGCAATGCACAGAGACTATTGCAAAGCAATGCAAAGACTATTGCAAAGCAATGCACAGAGACAATTGCAAAGAAATGCACAGACTATTGCAAAGCAATGCAGAGACTATTGCAGAGCAATACACAGACTTTTGCAAAGCAATGCACAGACTATTGCAAAGCACTGCACAGAGACTATTGCAAAGCATTGCACGGACTATTGCAAAGCAATGCACAGACTATTGCAACGCAATGCACAAAGGCTATTGCAAAGCAATGCACAGACTATTGCAAAGCAATGCACAGACTATTGCAAAGCAACGCGAAGACTATTGCAAAGCAATGCACAGAGACTATTGCAAAGCAATGCACAGACTATTGCAAAGCAATGCACAGAGACTATTGCAAAGCAATGCACAGATTATTGCAAAGCAATGCACAGAGACTATTGCAAAGCAATACACAGACTATTGCAAACCAATGCACAGAGACTATTGCAAAGCAATGCACAGACTATTGCAAAGCAATGCACAGATTGTGCAAAGCATTGCACAGAGACTATTGCAAAGAAATGCACAGAGACTATTGCAAAGCAATGCACAGAGACTATTGCAAAGCAATGCACAGACTATTGCAATGCAATGCATAGACTATTGCAGAGCAATGCACAGAGACTATTGCAAAGCAATGCACAGAGACTATTGCAAAGCAATGCACAGAGACTATTGCAAAGCAATGCACAGACTATTGCAAAGAAATGCACAGATTATTGCAAAGCAATGCACAGACTATTGCAAAGCAATGCACAGACTATTGCAAAGCAATGCACAGAGACTATTGCAAAGCAATGCACAGACTATTGCAAAGCAATGCACAAAGACTATTGCAAAGCAATGCACAGACTATTGCAAAGCAATGCACAGACTATTACAAAGCAATGCACAGACTATTGCAAAGCAAAGCACAAAGACTATTGCAAAGCAATGCACAGACTATTGCAATGCACAGACTATTGCAAAGCAACGCAAAGTCTATTGCAAAGCAATGCACAGAGACTATTTTAAAGCAATGCACAGACTATTGCAAAGCCATGCACAGACTATTGCAAAGCAATGCACAGAGACTATTGCAAAGCAATGCACAGATTATTGCAAAGCGATGCACAGAGACTTTTGCAAAGCAATGCACAGACTATTGCAAAGCAATGCACAGAGACTATTGCAAAGCAATGCACAGACTATTGCAAAGCAATGCACAGATTGTGCAAAGCAATGCAGAGAGACTATAGCAATGCACAGAGACTATTGCAAAGCAATGCACAGAGACTATTGCAAAGCAATGCACAGACTATTGCAAAGCAATGCACAGACTATTGCAAAGCAATGCACAGAGACTATTGCAAAGCAATGCACAGACTATTGCAAAGCAATGCACAGACTATTACAAAGCAATGCACAGAGACTATTGCAAAGCAATGCACAGACTATTGCAAAGCAATGCACAGAGACTATTGCAAAGCAATGCACAGACTATTACAAAGAAATGCACAGATTATTGCATAGCAATGCACAGACTATTGCAAAGCAATGCACAGACTATTGCAAAGTAATACACAGAGACTATTGGACTATTGCAAAGCAATGCACAGACTATTGCAAAGCAATGCACAGAGACTATTGCAAAGCAATGCAAAGACTATTGCAAAGCAATGCACAGAGACTATTGCAAAGAAATGCACAGACTATTGCAAAGCAATGCACAGACTATTGCAAAGCAATACACAGACTATTGCAAAGCAATGCACAGACTATTGCAAAGCAATACACAGAGACTATTGGACTATTGCAAAGCAATGCACAGACTATTGCAAAGCAATGCACAGAGACTATTGCAAAGCAATGCAAAGACTATTGCAAAGCAATGCACAGAGACTATTGCAAAGAAATGCACAGACTATTGCAAAGCAATGCACAGACTATTGCAAAGCAATGCACAGAGACTATTGCAAAGCATTGCACAGACTATTGCAAAGCAATGCACAGACCATTGCAACGCAATGCACAAAGGCTATTGCAAAGCAATGCACAGACTATTGCAAAGCAATGCACAGACTATTGCAAAGCAACGCGAAGACTATTGCAAAGCAATCCACAGAGACTATTGCAAAGCAATGCACAGACTATTGCAAAGCAATGCACAGACTATTGCAAAGCAATGCACAGAGACTATTGCAAAGCAATGCACAGATTATTGCAAAGCAATGCACAGAGACTATTGGAAAGCAATGCACAGACTATTGCAAACAAATACACAGAGACTATTGCAAAGCAATGCACAGACTATTGCAAAGCAATGCACAGATTGTGCAAAGCAATGCACAGATTCTGCAAAGCAATGCACAGAGACTATTGCAAAGAAATGCACAGAGACTATTGCAAAGCAATGCACAGAGACTATTGCAAAGCAATGCACAGACTATTGCAATGCAATGCACAAACTATTGCAAAGCAATGCATAGACTATAACAGAGCAATGCACAGAGACTATTGCAAAGCAATGCACAGAGACTATTGCAAAGCAATGCACAGAGACTATTGCAAAGAAATGCACAGACTATTGCAAAGCAATGCACAGAGACTATTGCAAAGCAATGCACAGACTATTGCAAAGAAATGCACAGATTATTGCAAAGCAATGCACAGACTATTGCAAAGCAATGCACGGACTATTGCAAAGCAATGCACAGAGACTATTGCAAAGCAATGCACAGACTATTGCAAAGCAATGCACAGACTATTGCAAAGCAATGCACAAAGACTATTGCAAAGCAATGCACAGACTATTGCAAAGCAATGCACAGACTATTACAAAGCAATACACAGACTATTGCAAAGCAAAGCACAAAGACTATTGCAAAGCAATGCACAGACTATTGCAATGCACAGACTATTGCAAAGCAACACAAAGTCTATTGCAAAGCAATGCACAGAGACTATTTTAAAGCAATGCACAGACTATTGCAAAGCCATGCACAGACTATTGCAAAGCAATGCCCAGAGACTATTGCAAAGCAATGCACAGATTATTGCAAAGCAATGCACAGAGACTATTGCAAAGCAATGCACAGACTATTGCAAAGCAATGCACAGAGACTATTGCAAAGCAATGCACAGACTATTGCAAAGCAATGCACAGATTGTGCAAAGCAATGCAGAGAGACTATAGCAATGCACAGAGACTATTGCAAAGCAATGCACAGACTATTGCAAAGCAATGCACAGACTATTGCAAAGCAATGCACAGAGACTATTGCAAAGCAATGCACAGACTATTGCAAAGCAATGCACAGACTATTGCAAAGCAATGCACAGAGACTATTGCAAAGCAATGCACAGACTATTGCAAAGCAATGCACAGAGACTATTGCAAAGCAATGCACAAACTATTACAAAGAAATGCACAGATTATTGCATAGCAATGCACAGACTATTGCAAAGCAATGCACAGATTATTGCAAAGTAATACACAGAGACTATTGGACTATTGCAAAGCAATGCACAGACTATTGCAAAGCAATGCACAGAGACTATTGCAAAGCAATGCACAGATTATTGCAAAGCAATGCGCAGAGACTATTGCAAAGCAATGCACAGACTATTGCAAAGCAATGCACAGAGACTATTGCAAAGCAATGCACAGACTATTGCAAAGCAATGCACAGATTGTGCAAAGCAATGCAGAGAGACTATAGCAATGCACAGAGACTATTGCAAAGCAATGCACAGAGACTATTGCAAAGCAATGCACAGACTATTGAAAAGCAATGCACAGAGACTATTGCAAAGCAATGCACAGACTATTGCAAAGCAATGCACAGACTATTGCAAAGCAATGCACAGAGACTATTGCAAAGCAATGCACAGACTATTGCAAAGCAATGCACAGAGACTATTGCAAAGCAAGGCACAGACTATTACAAAGAAATGCACAGATTATTGCATAGCAATGCACAGATTATTGCAAAGCAATGCACAGACTATTGCAAAGTAATACACAGAGACTATTGGACTATTGCAAAGCAATGCACAGAGACTATTGCAAAGCAATGCAAAGACTATTGCAAAGCAATGCACAGAGACTATTGCAAAGAAATGCACAGACTATTGCAAAGCAATGCACAGACTATTGCAAAGCAATACACAGACTATTGCAAAGCAATGCACAGACTATTGCAAAGCAATGCACAGAGACTATTGCAAAGCATTGCACAGACTATTGCAAAGCAATGCACAGACTATTGCAACGCAATGCACAGACTATTGCAACGCAATGCACAAAGGCTATTGCAAAGCAATGCACAGACTGTTGCAAAGCAACGCAAAGACTATTGCAAAGCAATGCACAGAGACTATTGCAAAGCAATGCACAGACTATTGCAAAGCAATGCTCAGAGACTATTGCAAAGCAATGCACAGATTGTGCAAAGCAATGAAGAGAGACTATTGCAAAGCAATGCACAGAGACTATTGCAAAGCAATGCACAGAGACTATTGCAAAGCAATGCACAGACTATTGCAAAGCAATGCACAGACTATTGCAAAGCAATGCACAGAGACTATTGCAAAGCAATGCACAGAGACTATTGCAAAGCAATGCACAGACTATTGCAAAGCAATGCACAGAGACTATTGCAAAGCAATGCACAGACTATTACAAAGAAATGCACAGATTATTGCATAGCAATGCACAGACTATTGCAAAGCAATGCACAGACTATTACAAAGTAATACACAGAGACTATTGGACTATTGCAAAGCAATGCACAGAGACTATTGCAAAGCAATGCACAGAGACTATTGCAAAGCAATGCACAGAGACTATTGCAAAGCAATGCACAGAGACTATTGCAAAGCAATGCACAGACTATTGCAAAGCAATGCACAGAGACTATTGCAAAGCAATGCACAGACTATTGCAAAGAAATGCACAGATTATTGCAAAGCAATGCACAGACTATTGCAAAGCAATGCACGGACTATTGCAAAGCAATGCACAGAGACTATTGCAAAGCAATGCACAGACTATTGCAAAGCAATGCACAGACTATTTCAAAGCAATGCACAAAGACTATTGCAAAGCAATGCACAGACTATTGCAAAGCAATGCACAGACTATTACAAAGCAATGCACAGAGACTATTGCAAAGCAATGCACAGACTATTGCAAAGCAATGCACAGAGACTATTGCAAAGCAATGCACAGACTATTGCAAAGCAATGCACAGATTGTGCAAAGCAATGCAGAGAGACTATAGCAATGCACAGAGACTATTGCAAAGCAAAGCACAAAGACTATTGCAAAGCAATACACAGACTATTGCAATGCACAGACTATTGCAAAGCAACGCAAAGTCTATTGCAAAGCAATGCACAGAGACTATTTTAAAGCAATGCACAGACTATTGCAAAGCAATGCACAGAGACTATTGCAAAGCAATGCACAGATTATTGCAAAGAAATGCACAGAGACTATTGCAAAGCAATGCACAGACTATTGCAAAGCAATGCACAGAGACTATTGCAAAGAAATGCACAGACTATTTCAAAGCAATGCACAGATTGTGCAAAGCAATGCAGAGAGACTATAGCAATGCACAGAGACTATTGCAAAGCAATGCACAGACTATTGCAAAGCAATGCACAGACTATTGCAAAGCAATGCACAGAGACTATTGCAAAGCAATGCACAGACTATTGCAAAGCAATGCACAGAGACTATTGCAAAGCAATGCACAGAGACTATTGCAAAGCAATGCACAGACTATTACAAAGAAATGCACAGATTATTGCATAGCAATGCACAGACTATTGCAAAGCAATACACAGAGACTATTGGACTATTGCAAAGCAATGCACAGACTATTGCGAAGCAATGCACAGAGACTATTGCAAAGCAATGCACAGACTATTGTAAAGCAATGCACAGACTATTGCAAAGCAATGCACAGAGACTATTGCAAAGCAATGCACAGACTATTGCATAGCAATGCACAGAGACTATTGCAAAGCAAGGCACAGACTATTACAAAGAAATGCACAGATTATTGCATAGCAATGCACAGATTATTGCAAAGCAATGCACAGACTATTGCAAAGTAATACACAGAGACTATTGGACTATTGCAAAGCAATGCACAGACTATTGCAAAGCAATGCACAGAGACTATTGCAAAGCAATGCAAAGACTATTGCAAAGCAATGCACAGAGACTATTGCAAAGAAATGCACAGACTATTGCAAAGCAATGCACAGACTATTGCAAAGCAATACACAGACTATTGCAAAGCAATGCACAGACTATTGCAAAGCAATGCACAGAGACTATTGCAAAGCATTGCACAGACTATTGCAAAGCAATGCACAGACTATTGCAACGCAATGCACAGACTATTGCAACGCAATGCACAAAGGCTATTGCAAAGCAATGCACAGACTGTTGCAAAGCAACGCAAAGACTATTGCAAAGCAATGCACAGAGACTATTGCAAAGCAATGCACAGACTATTGCAAAGCAATGCTCAGAGACTATTGCAAAGCAATGCACAGATTGTGCAAAGCAATGAAGAGAGACTATTGCAAAGCAATGCACAGAGACTATTGCAAAGCAATGCACAGACTATTGCAAAGCAATGCACAGACTATTGCAAAGCAATGCACAGAGACTATTGCAAAGCAATGCACAGAGACTATTGCAAAGCAATGCACAGACTATTGCAAAGCAATGCACAGAGACTATTGCAAAGCAATGCACAGACTATTACAAAGAAATGCACAGATTATTGCATAGCAATGCACAGACTATTGCAAAGCAATGCACAGACTATTACAAAGTAATACACAGAGACTATTGGACTATTGCAAAGCAATGCACAGAGACTATTGCAAAGCAATGCACAGAGACTATTGCAAAGCAATGCACAGAGACTATTGCAAAGCAATGCACAGAGACTATTGCAAAGCAATGCACAGACTATTGCAAAGCAATGCACAGAGACTATTGCAAAGCAATGCACAGACTATTGCAAAGAAATGCACAGATTATTGCAAAGCAATGCACAGACTATTGCAAAGCAATGCACGGACTATTGCAAAGCAATGCACAGAGACTATTGCAAAGCAATGCACAGACTATTGCAAAGCAATGCACAGACTATTTCAAAGCAATGCACAAAGACTATTGCAAAGCAATGCACAGACTATTGCAAAGCAATGCACAGACTATTACAAAGCAATGCACAGAGACTATTGCAAAGCAATGCACAGACTATTGCAAAGCAATGCACAGAGACTATTGCAAAGCAATGCACAGACTATTGCAAAGCAATGCACAGATTGTGCAAAGCAATGCAGAGAGACTATAGCAATGCACAGAGACTATTGCAAAGCAAAGCACAAAGACTATTGCAAAGCAATACACAGACTATTGCAATGCACAGACTATTGCAAAGCAACGCAAAGTCTATTGCAAAGCAATGCACAGAGACTATTTTAAAGCAATGCACAGACTATTGCAAAGCAATGCACAGAGACTATTGCAAAGCAATGCACAGATTATTGCAAAGAAATGCACAGAGACTATTGCAAAGCAATGCACAGACTATTGCAAAGCAATGCACAGAGACTATTGCAAAGAAATGCACAGACTATTTCAAAGCAATGCACAGATTGTGCAAAGCAATGCAGAGAGACTATAGCAATGCACAGAGACTATTGCAAAGCAATGCACAGACTATTGCAAAGCAATGCACAGACTATTGCAAAGCAATGCACAGAGACTATTGCAAAGCAATGCACAGACTATTGCAAAGCAATGCACAGAGACTATTGCAAAGCAATGCACAGAGACTATTGCAAAGCAATGCACAGACTATTACAAAGAAATGCACAGATTATTGCATAGCAATGCACAGACTATTGCAAAGCAATACACAGAGACTATTGGACTATTGCAAAGCAATGCACAGACTATTGCGAAGCAATGCACAGAGACTATTGCAAAGCAATGCACAGACTATTGCAAAGCAATGCACAGACTATTGCAAAGCAATGCACAGAGACTATTGCAAAGCAATGCACAGACTATTGCATAGCAATGCACAGAGACTATTGGACTATTGCAAAGCAATGCACAGACTATTGCAAAGCAATGCACAAAGACTATTGCAAAGCAATGCAAAGACTATTGCAAAGCAATGCACAGAGACTATTGCAAAGAAATGCTCAGACTATTGCAAAGCAATGCACAGACTATTGCAAAGCAATACACAGACTATTGCAAAGCAATGCACAGACTATTGCAAAGCAATTCACAGAGACTATTGCAAAGCATTGCACAGACTATTGCAAAGCAATGCACAGACTATTGCAACCCAATGCACAGACTATTGCTACGCAATGCAGAAAGGCTATTGCAAAGCAATGCACAGACTATTGCAAAGCAATGCGAAGACTATTGCAAAGCAATGCACAGACTATTGCAAAGCAACGCGAAGAGTATTGCAAAGCAATGCACAGAGACTATTGCAAAGCAATGCACAGAGACTATTGCAAAGCAATGCACAGACTATTGCAAAGCAATGCACAGAGACTTTTGCAAAGCAATGCACAGATTGTGCAAAGCAATGCAGAGAGACTATTGCAAAGGAATGCACAGAGACTATTGCAAAGCAATGCACAGAGACTATTGCAAAGCAATGCACAGACTATTGCAAAGCAATGCACAGAGACTATTGCAAAGCAATGCACAGAATATTGCAAAGCAATGCACAGACTATTGCAAAGCAATGCACAGAGACTATTGCAAAGCAATGCACAGACTATTGCAAAGCAATGCACAGAGACTATTGCAAAGCAATACACAGACTGTTACAAAGAAATGCACAGATTATTGCATAGCAATGCACAGACTATTGCAAAGCAATACACAGAGACTATTGGACTATTGCAAAGCAATGCACAGACTATTGCAAAGCAATGCACAGAGACTATTGCAAAGCAATGCAAAGACTATTGCAAAGCAATGCACAGAGACAATTGCAAAGAAATGCACAGACTATTGCAAAGCAATGCAGAGACTATTGCAGAGCAATACACAGACTTTTGCAAAGCAATGCACAGACTATTGCAAAGCACTGCACAGAGACTATTGCAAAGCATTGCACGGACTATTGCAAAGCAATGCACAGACTATTGCAACACAATGCACAAAGGCTATTGCAAAGCAATGCACAGACTATTGCAAAGCAATGCACAGACTATTGCAAAGCAACGCGAAGACTATTGCAAAGCAATGCACAGAGACTATTGCAAAGCAATGCACAGACTATTGCAAAGCAATGCACAGAGACTATTGCACAGCAATGCACAGATTATTGCAAAGCAATGCACAGAGACTATTGCAAAGCAATGCACAGACTATTGCAAACCAATGCACAGAGACTATTGCAAAGCAATGCACAGACTATTGCAAAGCAATGCACAGATTGTGCAAAGCATTGCACAGAGACTATTGCAAAGAAATGCACAGAGACTATTGCAAAGCAATGCACAGAGACTATTGCAAAGCAATGCACAGACTATTGCAATGCAATGCATAGACTATTGCAGAGCAATGCACAGAGACTATTGCAAAGCAATGCACAGAGACTATTGCAAAGCAATGCACAGAGACTATTGCAAAGCAATGCACAGACTATTGCAAAGAAATGCACAGATTATTGCAAAGCAATGCACAGACTATTGCAAAGCAATGCACAGACTATTGCAAAGCAATGCACAGAGACTATTGCAAAGCAATGCACAGACTATTGCAAAGCAATGCACAAAGACTATTGCAAAGCAATGCACAGACTATTGCAAAGTAATGCACAGACTATTACAAAGCAATGCACAGACTATTGCAAAGCAAAGCACAAAGACTATTGCAAAGCAATGCACAGACTATTGCAATGCACAGACTATTGCAAAGCAACGCAAAGTCTATTGCAAAGCAATGCACAGATTATTGCAAAGCGATGCACAGAGACTTTTGCAAAGCAATGCACAGACTATTGCAAAGCAATGCACAGAGACTATTGCAAAGCAATGCACAGACTATTGCAAAGCAATGCACAGATTGTGCAAAGCAATGCAGAGAGACTATAGCAATGCACAGAGACTATTGCAAAGCAATGCACAGAGACTATTGCAAAGCAATGCACAGACTATTGCAAAGCAATGCACAGACTATTGCAAAGCAATGCACAGAGACTATTGCAAAGCAATGCACAGACTATTGCAAAGCAATGCACAGACTATTACAAAGCAATGCACAGAGACTATTGCAAAGCAATGCACAGACTATTGCAAAGCAATGCACAGAGACTATTGCAAAGCAATGCACAGACTATTACAAAGAAATGCACAGATTATTGCATAGCAATGCACAGACTATTGCAAAGCAATGCACAGACTATTGCAAAGTAATACACAGAGACTATTGGACTATTGCAAAGCAATGCACAGACTATTGCAAAGCAATGCACAGAGACTATTGCAAAGCAATGCAAAGACTATTGCAAAGCAATGCACAGAGACTATTGCAAAGAAATGCACAGACTATTGCAAAGCAATGCACAGACTATTGCAAAGCAATACACAGACTATTGCAAAGCAATGCACAGACTATTGCAAAGCAATACACAGAGACTATTGGACTATTGCAAAGCAATGCACAGACTATTGCAAAGCAATGCACAGACTATTACAAAGAAATGCACAGATTATTGCATAGCAATGCACAGACTATTGCAAAGCAATACACAGAGACTATTGGACTATTGCAAAGCAATGCACAGACTATTGCGAAGCAATGCACAGAGACTATTGCAAAGCAATGCACAGACTATTGCAAAGCAATGCACAGACTATTGCAAAGCAATGCACAGAGACTATTGCAAAGCAATGCACAGACTATTGCATAGCAATGCACAGAGACTATTGGACTATTGCAAAGCAATGCACAGACTATTGCAAAGCAATGCACAGAGACTATTGCAAAGAAATGCTCAGACTATTGCAAAGCAATGCACAGACTATTGCAAAGCAATACACAGACTATTGCAAAGCAATGCACAGACTATTGCAAAGCAATGCACAGAGACTATTGCAAAGCATTGCACAGACTATTGCAAAGCAATGCACAGACTATTGCAACCCAATGCACAGACTATTGCTACGCAATGCAGAAAGGCTATTGCAAAGCAATGCACAGACTATTGCAAAGCAATGCGAAGACTATTGCAAAGCAATGCACAGACTATTGCAAAGCAACGCGAAGAGTATTGCAAAGCAATGCACAGAGACTATTGCAAAGCAATGCACAGAGACTATTGCAAAGCAATGCACAGACTATTGCAAAGCAATGCACAGAGACTTTTGCAAAGCAATGCACAGATTGTGCAAAGCAATGCAGAGAGACTATTGCAAAGGAATGCACAGAGACTATTGCAAAGCAATGCACAGAGACTATTGCAAAGCAATGCACAGACTATTGCAAAGCAATGCACAGACTATTGCAAAGCAATGCACAGAGACTATTGCAAAGCAATGCACAGAATATTGCAAAGCAATGCACAGACTATTGCAAAGCAATGCACAGAGACTATTGCAAAGCAATGCACAGACTATTGCAAAGCAATGCACAGAGACTATTGCAAAGCAATGCACAGACTGTTACAAAGAAATGCACAGATTATTGCATAGCAATGCACAGACTATTGCAAAGCAATATACAGAGACTATTGGACTATTGCAAAGCAATGCACAGACTATTGCAAAGCAATGCACAGAGACTATTGCAAAGCAATGCAAAGACTATTGCAAAGCAATGCACAGAGACAATTGCAAAGAAATGCACAGACTATTGCAAAGCAATGCAGAGACTATTGCAGAGCAATACACAGACTTTTGCAAAGCAATGCACAGACTATTGCAAAGCACTGCACAGAGACTATTGCAAAGCATTGCACGGACTATTGCAAAGCAATGCACAGCCTATTGCAACGCAATGCACAAAGGCTATTGCAAAGCAATGCACAGACTATTGCAAAGCAATGCACAGACTATTGCAAAGCAACGCGAAGACTATTGCAAAGCAATGCACAGAGACTATTGCAAAGCAATGCACAGACTATTGCAAAGCAATGCACAAAGACTATTGCAAAGCAATGCAAAGACTATTGCAAAGCAATGCACAGAGACTATTGCAAAGAAATGCTCAGACTATTGCAAAGCAATGCACAGACTATTGCAAAGCAATACACAGACTATTGCAAAGCAATGCACAGACTATTGCAAAGCAATGCACAGAGACTATTGCAAAGCATTGCACAGACTATTGCAAAGCAATGCACAGACTATTGCAACCCAATGCACAGACTATTGCTACGCAATGCAGAAAGGCTATTGCAAAGCAATGCACAGACTATTGCAAAGCAATGCGAAGACTATTGCAAAGCAATGCACAGACTATTGCAAAGCAACGCGAAGAGTATTGCAAAGCAATGCACAGAGACTATTGCAAAGCAATGCACAGAGACTATTGCAAAGCAATGCACAGACTATTGCAAAGCAATGCACAGAGACTTTTGCAAAGCAATGCACAGATTGTGCAAAGCAATGCAGAGAGACTATTGCAAAGGAATGCACAGAGACTATTGCAAAGCAATGCACAGAGACTATTGCAAAGCAATGCACAGACTATTGCAAAGCAATGCACAGACTATTGCAAAGCAATGCACAGAGACTATTGCAAAGCAATGCACAGAATATTGCAAAGCAATGCACAGACTATTGCAAAGCAATGCACAGAGACTATTGCAAAGCAATGCACAGACTATTGCAAAGCAATGCACAGAGACTATTGCAAAGCAATGCACAGACTGTTACAAAGAAATGCACAGATTATTGCATAGCAATGCACAGACTATTGCAAAGCAATACACAGAGACTATTGGACTATTGCAAAGCAATGCACAGACTATTGCAAAGCAATGCACAGAGACTATTGCAAAGCAATGCAAAGACTATTGCAAAGCAATGCACAGAGACAATTGCAAAGAAATGCACAGACTATTGCAAAGCAATGCAGAGACTATTGCAGAGCAATACACAGACTTTTGCAAAGCAATGCACAGACTATTGCAAAGCACTGCACAGAGACTATTGCAAAGCATTGCACGGACTATTGCAAAGCAATGCACAGACTATTGCAACGCAATGCACAAAGGCTATTGCAAAGCAATGCACAGACTATTGCAAAGCAATGCACAGACTATTGCAAAGCAACGCGAAGACTATTGCAAAGCAATGCACAGAGACTATTGCAAAGCAATGCACAGACTATTGCAAAGCAATGCACAGAGACTATTGCAAAGCAATGCACAGATTATTGCAAAGCAATGCACAGAGACTATTGCAAAGCAATGCACAGACTATTGCAAACCAATGCACAGAGACTATTGCAAAGCAATGCACAGACTATTGCAAAGCAATGCACAGATTGTGCAAAGCATTGCACAGAGACTATTGCAAAGAAATGCACAGAGACTATTGCAAAGCAATGCACAGAGACTATTGCAAAGCAATGCACAGACTATTGCAATGCAATGCATAGACTATTGCAGAGCAATGCACAGAGACTATTGCAAAGCAATGCACAGAGACTATTGCAAAGCAATGCACAGAGACTATTGCAAAGCAATGCACAGACTATTGCAAAGAAATGCACAGATTATTGCAAAGCAATGCACAGACTATTGCAAAGCAATGCACAGACTATTGCAAAGCAATGCACAGAGACTATTGCAAAGCAATGCACAGACTATTGCAAAGCAATGCACAAAGACTATTGCAAAGCAATGCACAGACTATTGCAAAGCAATGCACAGACTATTACAAAGCAATGCACAGACTATTGCAAAGCAAAGCACAAAGACTATTGCAAAGCAATGCACAGACTATTGCAATGCACAGACTATTGCAAAGCAACGCAAAGTCTATTGCAAAGCAATGCACAGATTATTGCAAAGCGATGCACAGAGACTTTTGCAAAGCAATGCACAGACTATTGCAAAGCAATGCACAGAGACTATTGCAAAGCAATGCACAGACTATTGCAAAGCAATGCACAGATTGTGCAAAGCAATGCAGAGAGACTATAGCAATGCACAGAGACTATTGCAAAGCAATGCACAGAGACTATTGCAAAGCAATGCACAGACTATTGCAAAGCAATGCACAGACTATTGCAAAGCAATGCACAGAGACTATTGCAAAGCAATGCACAGACTATTGCAAAGCAATGCACAGACTATTACAAAGCAATGCACAGAGACTATTGCAAAGCAATGCACAGACTATTGCAAAGCAATGCACAGAGACTATTGCAAAGCAATGCACAGACTATTACAAAGAAATGCACAGATTATTGCATAGCAATGCACAGACTATTGCAAAGCAATGCACAGACTATTGCAAAGTAATACACAGAGACTATTGGACTATTGCAAAGCAATGCACAGACTATTGCAAAGCAATGCACAGAGACTATTGCAAAGCAATGCAAAGACTATTGCAAAGCAATGCACAGAGACTATTGCAAAGAAATGCACAGACTATTGCAAAGCAATGCACAGACTATTGCAAAGCAATACACAGACTATTGCAAAGCAATGCACAGACTATTGCAAAGCAATACACAGAGACTATTGGACTATTGCAAAGCAATGCACAGACTATTGCAAAGCAATGCACAGAGACTATTGCAAAGCAATGCAAAGACTATTGCAAAGCAATGCACAGAGACTATTGCAAAGAAATGCACAGACTATTGAAAAGCAATGCACAGACTATTGCAAAGCAATGCACAGAGACTATTGCAAAGCATTGCACAGACTATTGCAAAGCAATGCACAGACCATTGCAACGCAATGCACAAAGGCTATTGCAAAGCAATGCACAGACTATTGCAAAGCAATGCACAGACTATTGCAAAGCAACGCGAAGACTATTGCAAAGCAATCCACAGAGACTATTGCAAAGCAATGCACAGACTATTGCAAAGCAATGCACAGAGACTATTGCAAAGCAATGCACAGATTATTGCAAAGCAATGCACAGAGACTATTGGAAAGCAATGCACAGACTATTGCAAACAAATACACAGAGACTATTGCAAAGCAATGCACAGACTATTGCAAAGCAATGCACAGATTGTGCAAAGCAATGCACAGATTCTGCAAAGCAATGCACAGAGACTATTGCAAAGAAATGCACAGAGACTATTGCAAAGCAATGCACAGAGACTATTGCAAAGCAATGCACAGACTATTGCAATGCAATGCACAAACTATTGCAAAGCAATGCATAGACTATAACAGAGCAATGCACAGAGACTATTGCAAAGCAATGCACAGAGACTATTGCAAAGCAATGCACAGAGACTATTGCAAAGAAATGCACAGACTATTGCAAAGCAATGCACAGAGACTATTGCAAAGCAATGCACAGACTATTGCAAAGAAATGCACAGATTATTGCAAAGCAATGCACAGACTATTGCAAAGCAATGCACGGACTATTGCAAAGCAATGCACAGAGACTATTGCAAAGCAATGCACAGACTATTGCAAAGCAATGCACAGACTATTGCAAAGCAATGCACAAAGACTATTGCAAAGCAATGCACAGACTATTGCAAAGCAATGCACAGACTATTACAAAGCAATACACAGACTATTGCAAAGCAAAGCACAAAGACTATTGCAAAGCAATGCACAGACTATTGCAATGCACAGACTATTGCAAAGCAACACAAAGTCTATTGCAAAGCAATGCACAGAGACTATTTTAAAGCAATGCACAGACTATTGCAAAGCCATGCACAGACAATTGCAAAGCAATGCCCAGAGACTATTGCAAAGCAATGCACAGATTATTGCAAAGCAATGCACAGAGACTATTGCAAAGCAATGCACAGACTATTGCAAAGCAATGCACAGAGACTATTGCAAAGCAATGCACAGACTATTGCAAAGCAATGCACAGATTGTGCAAAGCAATGCAGAGAGACTATAGCAATGCACAGAGACTATTGCAAAGCAATGCACAGACTATTGCAAAGCAATGCACAGACTATTGCAAAGCAATGCACAGAGACTATTGCAAAGCAATGCACAGACTATTGCAAAGCAATGCACAGACTATTGCAAAGCAATGCACAGAGACTATTGCAAAGCAATGCACAGACTATTGCAAAGCAATGCACAGAGACTATTGCAAAGCAATGCACAAACTATTACAAAGAAATGCACAGATTATTGCATAGCAATGCACAGACTATTGCAAAGCAATGCACAGATTATTGCAAAGTAATACACAGAGACTATTGGACTATTGCAAAGCAATGCACAGACTATTGCAAAGCAATGCACAGAGACTATTGCAAAGCAATGCACAGATTATTGCAAAGCAATGCACAGAGACTATTGCAAAGCAATGCACAGACTATTGCAAAGCAATGCACAGAGACTATTGCAAAGCAATGCACAGACTATTGCAAAGCAATGCACAGATTGTGCAAAGCAATGCAGAGAGACTATAGCAATGCACAGAGACTATTGCAAAGCAATGCACAGAGACTATTGCAAAGCAATGCACAGACTATTGAAAAGCAATGCACAGAGACTATTGCAAAGCAATGCACAGACTATTGCAAAGCAATGCACAGACTATTGCAAAGCAATGCACAGAGACTATTGCAAAGCAATGCACAGACTATTGCAAAGCAATGCACAGAGACTATTGCAAAGCAAGGCACAGACTATTACAAAGAAATGCACAGATTATTGCATAGCAATGCACAGATTATTGCAAAGCAATGCACAGACTATTGCAAAGTAATACACAGAGACTATTGGACTATTGCAAAGCAATGCACAGACTATTGCAAAGCAATGCACAGAGACTATTGCAAAGCAATGCAAAGACTATTGCAAAGCAATGCACAGAGACTATTGCAAAGAAATGCACAGACTATTGCAAAGCAATGCACAGAGACTATTGCAAAGAAATGCACAGACTATTTCAAAGCAATGCACAGATTGTGCAAAGCAATGCAGAGAGACTATAGCAATGCACAGAGACTATTGCAAAGCAATGCACAGACTATTGCAAAGCAATGCACAGACTATTGCAAAGCAATGCACAGAGACTATTGCAAAGCAATGCACAGACTATTGCAAAGCAATGCACAGACTATTGCAAAGCAATGCACAGAGACTATTGCAAAGCAATGCACAGAGACTATTGCAAAGCAATGCACAGACTATTACAAAGAAATGCACAGATTATTGCATAGCAATGCACAGACTATTGCAAAGCAATACACAGAGACTATTGGACTATTGCAAAGCAATGCACAGACTATTGCGAAGCAATGCACAGAGACTATTGCAAAGCAATGCACAGACTATTGCAAAGCAATGCACAGACTATTGCAAAGCAATGCACAGAGACTATTGCAAAGCAATGCACAGACTATTGCATAGCAATGCACAGAGACTATTGGACTATTGCAAAGCAATGCACAGACTATTGCAAAGCAATGCACAAAGACTATTGCAAAGCAATGCAAAGACTATTGCAAAGCAATGCACAGAGACTATTGCAAAGAAATGCTCAGACTATTGCAAAGCAATGCACAGACTATTGCAAAGCAATACACAGACTATTGCAAAGCAATGCACAGACTATTGCAAAGCAATGCACAGAGACTATTGCAAAGCATTGCACAGACTATTGCAAAGCAATGCACAGACTATTGCAACCCAATGCACAGACTATTGCTACGCAATGCAGAAAGGCTATTGCAAAGCAATGCACAGACTATTGCAAAGCAATGCGAAGACTATTGCAAAGCAATGCACAGACTATTGCAAAGCAACGCGAAGAGTATTGCAAAGCAATGCACAGAGACTATTGCAAAGCAATGCACAGAGACTATTGCAAAGCAATGCACAGACTATTGCAAAGCAATGCACAGAGACTTTTGCAAAGCAATGCACAGATTGTGCAAAGCAATGCAGAGAGACTATTGCAAAGGAATGCACAGAGACTATTGCAAAGCAATGCACAGAGACTATTGCAAAGCAATGCACAGACTATTGCAAAGCAATGCACAGACTATTGCAAAGCAATGCACAGAGACTATTGCAAAGCAATGCACAGAATATTGCAAAGCAATGCACAGACTATTGCAAAGCAATGCACAGAGACTATTGCAAAGCAATGCACAGACTATTGCAAAGCAATGCACAGAGACTATTGCAAAGCAATGCACAGACTGTTACAAAGAAATGCACAGATTATTGCATAGCAATGCACAGACTATTGCAAAGCAATACACAGAGACTATTGGACTATTGCAAAGCAATGCACAGACTATTGCAAAGCAATGCACAGAGACTATTGCAAAGCAATGCAAAGGCTATTGCAAAGCAATGCACAGAGACAATTGCAAAGAAATGCACAGACTATTGCAAAGCAATGCAGAGACTATTGCAGAGCAATACACAGACTTTTGCAAAGCAATGCACAGACTATTGCAAAGCACTGCACAGAGACTATTGCAAAGCATTGCACGGACTATTGCAAAGCAATGCACAGACTATTGCAACGCAATGCACAAAGGCTATTGCAAAGCAATGCACAGACTATTGCAAAGCAATGCACAGACTATTGCAAAGCAACGCGAAGACTATTGCAAAGCAATGCACAGAGACTATTGCAAAGCAATGCACAGACTATTGCAAAGCAATGCACAGAGACTATTGCAAAGCAATGCACAGATTATTGCAAAGCAATGCACAGAGACTATTGCAAAGCAATGCACAGACTATTGCAAACCAATGCACAGAGACTATTGCAAAGCAATGCACAGACTATTGCAAAGCAATGCACAGATTGTGCAAAGCATTGCACAGAGACTATTGCAAAGAAATGCACAGAGACTATTGCAAAGCAATGCACAGAGACTATTGCAAAGCAATGCACAGACTATTGCAATGCAATGCATAGACTATTGCAGAGCAATGCACAGAGACTATTGCAAAGCAATGCACAGAGACTATTGCAAAGCAATGCACAGAGACTATTGCAAAGCAATGCACAGACTATTGCAAAGAAATGCACAGATTATTGCAAAGCAATGCACAGACTATTGCAAAGCAATGCACAGACTATTGCAAAGCAATGCACAGAGACTATTGCAAAGCAATGCACAGACTATTGCAAAGCAATGCACAAAGACTATTGCAAAGCAATGCACAGACTATTGCAAAGCAATGCGCAGACTATTACAAAGCAATGCACAGACTATTGCAAAGCAAAGCACAAAGACTATTGCAAAGCAATGCACAGACTATTGCAATGCACAGACTATTGCAAAGCAACGCAAAGTCTATTGCAAAGCAATGCACAGATTATTGCAAAGCGATGCACAGAGACTTTTGCAAAGCAATGCACAGACTATTGCAAAGCAATGCACTAAGACTATTGCAAAGCAATGCACAGACTATTGCAAAGCAATGCACAGATTGTGCAAAGCAATGCAGAGAGACTATAGCAATGCACAGAGACTATTGCAAAGCAATGCACAGAGACTATTGCAAAGCAATGCACAGACTATTGCAAAGCAATGCACAGACTATTGCAAAGCAATGCACAGAGACTATTGCAAAGCAATGCACAGACTATTGCAAAGCAATGCACAGACTATTACAAAGCAATGCACAGAGACTATTGCAAAGCAATGCACAGACTATTGCAAAGCAATGCACAGAGACTATTGCAAAGCAATGCACAGACTATTACAAAGAAATGCACAGATTATTGCATAGCAATGCACAGACTATTGCAAAGCAATGCACAGACTATTGCAAAGTAATACACAGAGACTATTGGACTATTGCAAAGCAATGCACAGACTATTGCAAAGCAATGCACAGAGACTATTGCAAAGCAATGCAAAGACTATTGCAAAGCAATGCACAGAGACTATTGCAAAGAAATGCACAGACTATTGCAAAGCAATGCACAGACTATTGCAAAGCAATACACAGACTATTGCAAAGCAATGCACAGACTATTGCAAAGCAATACACAGAGACTATTGGACTATTGCAAAGCAATGCACAGACTATTGCAAAGCAATGCACAGAGACTATTGCAAAGCAATGCAAAGACTATTGCAAAACAATGCACAGAGACTATTGCAAAGAAATGCACAGACTATTGAAAAGCAATGCACAGACTATTGCAAAGCAATGCACAGAGACTATTGCAAAGCATTGCACAGACTATTGCAAAGCAATGCACAGACCATTGCAACGCAATGCACAAAGGCTATTGCAAAGCAATGCACAGACTATTGCAAAGCAATGCACAGACTATTGCAAAGCAACGCGAAGACTATTGCAAAGCAATCCACAGAGACTATTGCAAAGCAATGCACAGACTATTGCAAAGCAATGCACAGACTATTGCAAAGCAATGCACAGAGACTATTGCAAAGCAATGCACAGATTATTGCAAAGCAATGCACAGAGACTATTGGAAAGCAATGCACAGACTATTGCAAACAAATACACAGAGACTATTGCAAAGCAATGCACAGACTATTGCAAAGCAATGCACAGATTGTGCAAAGCAATGCACAGATTCTGCAAAGCAATGCACAGAGACTATTGCAAAGAAATGCACAGAGACTATTGCAAAGCAATGCACAGAGACTATTGCAAAGCAATGCACAGACTATTGCAATGCAATGCACAAACTATTGCAAAGCAATGCATAGACTATAACAGAGCAATGCACAGAGACTATTGCAAAGCAATGCACAGACTATTGCAAAGCAATGCACAAAGACTATTGCAAAGCAATGCACAGACTATTGCAAAGCAATGCACAGACTATTACAAAGCAATACACAGACTATTGCAAAGCAAAGCACAAAGACTATTGCAAAGCAATGCACAGACTATTGCAATGCACAGACTATTGCAAAGCAACACAAAGTCTATTGCAAAGCAATGCACAGAGACTATTTTAAAGCAATGCACAGACTATTGCAAAGCCATGCACAGACAATTGCAAAGCAATGCCCAGAGACTATTGCAAAGCAATGCACAGATTATTGCAAAGCAATGCACAGAGACTATTGCAAAGCAATGCACAGACTATTGCAAAGCAATGCACAGAGACTATTGCAAAGCAATGCACAGACTATTGCAAAGCAATGCACAGATTGTGCAAAGCAATGCAGAGAGACTATAGCAATGCACAGAGACTATTGCAAAGCAATGCACAGACTATTGCAAAGCAATGCACAGACTATTGCAAAGCAATGCACAGACTATTGCAAAGCAATGCACAGAGACTATTGCAAAGCAATGCACAGACTATTGCAAAGCAATGCACAGACTATTGCAAAGCAATGCACAGAGACTATTGCAAAGCAATGCACAGACTATTGCAAAGCAATGCACAGAGACTATTGCAAAGCAATGCACAAACTATTACAAAGAAATGCACAGATTATTGCATAGCAATGCACAGACTATTGCAAAGCAATGCACAGATTATTGCAAAGTAATACACAGAGACTATTGGACTATTGCAAAGCAATGCACAGACTATTGCAAAGCAATGCACAGAGACTATTGCAAAGCAATGCACAGATTATTGCAAAGCAATGCGCAGAGACTATTGCAAAGCAATGCACAGACTATTGCAAAGCAATGCACAGAGACTATTGCAAAGCAATGCACAGACTATTGCAAAGCAATGCACAGATTGTGCAAAGCAATGCAGAGAGACTATAGCAATGCACAGAGACTATTGCAAAGCAATGCACAGAGACTATTGCAAAGCAATGCACAGACTATTGAAAAGCAATGCACAGAGACTATTGCAAAGCAATGCACAGACTATTGCAAAGCAATGCACAGACTATTGCAAAGCAATGCACAGAGACTATTGCAAAGCAATGCACAGACTATTGCAAAGCAATGCACAGAGACTATTGCAAAGCAAGGCACAGACTATTACAAAGAAATGCACAGATTATTGCATAGCAATGCACCGATTATTGCAAAGCAATGCACAGACTATTGCAAAGTAATACACAGAGACTATTGGACTATTGCAAAGCAATGCACAGACTATTGCAAAGCAATGCACAGAGACTATTGCAAAGCAATGCAAAGACTATTGCAAAGCAATGCACAGAGACTATTGCAAAGAAATGCACAGACTATTGCAAAGCAATGCACAGACTATTGCAAAGCAATACACAGACTATTGCAAAGCAATGCACAGACTATTGCAAAGCAATGCACAGAGACTATTGCAAAGCATTGCACAGACTATTGCAAAGCAATGCACAGACTATTGCAACGCAATGCACAGACTATTGCAATGCAATGCACAAAGGCTATTGCAAAGCAATGCACAGACTGTTGCAAAGCAACGCAAAGACTATTGCAAAGCAATGCACAGAGACTATTGCAAAGCAATGCACAGACTATTGCAAAGCAATGCTCAGAGACTATTGCAAAGCAATGCACAGATTGTGCAAAGCAATGAAGAGAGACTATTGCAAAGCAATGCACAGAGACTATTGCAAAGCAATGCACAGAGACTATTGCAAAGCAATGCACAGACTATTGCAAAGCAATGCACAGACTATTGCAAAGCAATGCACAGAGACTATTGCAAAGCAATGCACAGAGACTATTGCAAAGCAATGCACAGACTATTGCAAAGCAATGCACAGAGACTATTGCAAAGCAATGCACAGACTATTACAAAGAAATGCACAGATTATTGCATAGCAATGCACAGACTATTGCAAAGCAATGCACAGATTATTACAAAGTAATACACAGAGACTATTGGACTATTGCAAAGCAATGCACAGAGACTATTGCAAAGCAATGCACAGAGACTATTGCAAAGCAATGCACAGAGACTATTGCAAAGCAATGCACAGAGACTATTGCAAAGCAATGCACAGACTATTGCAAAGCAATGCACAGAGACTATTGCAAAGCAATGCACAGACTATTGCAAAGAAATGCACAGATTATTGCAAAGCAATGCACAGACTATTGCAAAGCAATGCACGGACTATTGCAAAGCAATGCACAGAGACTATTGCAAAGCAATGCACAGACTATTGCAAAGCAATGCACAGACTATTTCAAAGCAATGCACAAAGACTATTGCAAAGCAATGCACAGACTATTGCAAAGCAATGCACAGACTATTACAAAGCAATGCACAGAGACTATTGCAAAGCAATGCACAGACTATTGCAAAGCAATGCACAGAGACTATTGCAAAGCAATGCACAGACTATTGCAAAGCAATGCACAGATTGTGCAAAGCAATGCAGAGAGACTATAGCAATGCACAGAGACTATTGCAAAGCAAAGCACAAAGACTATTGCAAAGCAATACACAGACTATTGCAATGCACAGACTATTGCAAAGCAACGCAAAGTCTATTGCAAAGCAATGCACAGAGACTATTTTAAAGCAATGCACAGACTATTGCAAAGCAATGCACAGAGACTATTGCAAAGCAATGCACAGATTATTGCAAAGAAATGCACAGAGACTATTGCAAAGCAATGCACAGACTATTGCAAAGCAATGCACAGAGACTATTTCAAAGCAATGCACAGATTGTGCAAAGCAATGCAGAGAGACTATAGCAATGCACAGAGACTATTGCAAAGCAATGCACGGACTATTGCAAAGCAATGCACAGACTATTGCAAAGCAATGCACAGAGACTATTGCAAAGCAATGCACAGACTATTGCAAAGCAATGCACAGACTATTGCAAAGCAATGCACAGAGACTATTGCAAAGCAATGCACAGAGACTATTGCAAAGCAATGCACAGACTATTACAAAGAAATGCACAGATTATTGCATAGCAATGCACAGACTATTGCAAAGCAATACACAGAGACTATTGGACTATTGCAAAGCAATGCACAGACTATTGCAAAGCAATGCACAGAGACAATTGCAAAGAAATGCACAGACTATTGCAAAGCAATGCAGAGACTATTGCAGAGCAATACACAGACTATTGCAACACAATGCACAAAGGCTATTGCAAAGCAATGCACAGACTATTGCAAAGCAATGCACAGACTATTGCAAAGCAACGCGAAGACTATTGCAAAGCAATGCACATAGACTATTGCAAAGCAATGCACAGACTATTGCAAAGCAATGCACAGAGACTATTGCAAAGCAATGCACAGATTATTGCAAAGCAATGCACAGAGACTATTGCAAAGCAATGCACAGACTATTGCAAACCAATGCACAGAGACTATTGCAAAGCAATGCACAGACTATTGCAAAGCAATGCACAGATTGTGCAAAGCATTGCACAGAGACTATTGCAAAGAAATGCACAGAGACTATTGCAAAGCAATGCACAGAGACTATTGCAAAGCAATGCACAGACTATTGCAATGCAATGCATAGACTATTGCAGAGCAATGCACAGAGACTATTGCAAAGCAATGCACAGAGACTATTGCAAAGCAATGCACAGAGACTATTGCACAGCAATGCACAGACTATTGCAAAGCAATGCACAGAGACTATTGCAAAGCAATGCACAGACTATTGCAAAGAAATGCACAGATTATTGCAAAGCAATGCACAGACTATTGCAAAGCAATGCACAGACTATTGCAAAGCAATGCACAGAGACTATTGCAAAGCAATGCACAGACTATTGCAAAGCAATGCACAAAGACTATTGCAAAGCAATGCACAGACTATTGCAAAGCAATGCACAGACTATTACAAAGCAATGCACAGACTATTGCGAAGCAAAGCACAAAGACTATTGCAAAGCAATGCACAGACTATTGCAATGCACAGACTATTGCAAAGCAACGCAAAGTCTATTGCAAAGCAATGCACAGAGACTATTTTAAAGCAATGCACAGACTATTGCAAAGCCATGCACAGACTATTGCAAAGCAATGCACAGAGACTATTGCAAAGCAATGCACAGACTATTGCAAAGCAATGCACAGAGACTATTGCAAAGCAATGCACAGACTATTGCAAAGCAATGCACAGATTATGCAAAGCAATGCAGAGAGACTATAGCAATGCACAGAGACTATTGCAAAGCAATGCACAGAGACTATTGCAAAGCAATGCACAGACTATTGCAAAGCAATGCACAGACTATTGCAAAGCAATGCACAGAGACTATTGCAAAGCAATGCACAGACTATTGCAAAGCAATGCACAGACTATTGCAAAGCAATGCACAGAGACTATTGCAAAGCAATGCACAGACTATTGCAAAGCAATGCACAGAGACTATTGCAAAGCAATGCACAGACTATTACAAAGAAATGCACAGATTATTGCATAGCAATGCACAGACTATTGCAAAGCAATGCACAGACTATTGCAAAGCAATGCACAGAGACTATTGCAAAGCAATGCACAGACTATTGCAAAGCAATGCACAGAGACTATTGCAAAGCAATGCACAGACTATTGCAAAGCAATGCACAGAGACTATTGCAAAGCAAGGCACAGACTATTACAAAGAAATGCACAGATTATTGCATAGCAATGCACCGATTATTGCAAAGCAATGCACAGACTATTGCAAAGTAATACACAGAGACTATTGGACTATTGCAAAGCAATGCACAGACTATTGCAAAGCAATGCACAGAGACTATTGCAAAGCAATGCAAAGACTATTGCAAAGCAATGCACAGAGACTATTGCAAAGAAATGCACAGACTATTGCAAAGCAATGCACAGACTATTGCAAAGCAATACACAGACTATTGCAAAGCAATGCACAGACTATTGCAAAGCAATGCACAGAGACTATTGCAAAGCATTGCACAGACTATTGCAAAGCAATGCACAGACTATTGCAACGCAATGCACAGACTATTGCAATGCAATGCACAAAGGCTATTGCAAAGCAATGCACAGACTGTTGCAAAGCAACGCAAAGACTATTGCAAAGCAATGCACAGAGACTATTGCAAAGCAATGCACAGACTATTGCAAAGCAATGCTCAGAGACTATTGCAAAGCAATGCACAGATTGTGCAAAGCAATGAAGAGAGACTATTGCAAAGCAATGCACAGAGACTATTGCAAAGCAATGCACAGAGACTATTGCAAAGCAATGCACAGACTATTGCAAAGCAATGCACAGACTATTGCAAAGCAATGCACAGAGACTATTGCAAAGCAATGCACAGAGACTATTGCAAAGCAATGCACAGACTATTGCAAAGCAATGCACAGAGACTATTGCAAAGCAATGCACAGACTATTACAAAGAAATGCACAGATTATTGCATAGCAATGCACAGACTATTGCAAAGCAATGCACAGATTATTACAAAGTAATACACAGAGACTATTGGACTATTGCAAAGCAATGCACAGAGACTATTGCAAAGCAATGCACAGAGACTATTGCAAAGCAATGCACAGAGACTATTGCAAAGCAATGCACAGAGACTATTGCAAAGCAATGCACAGACTATTGCAAAGCAATGCACAGAGACTATTGCAAAGCAATGCACAGACTATTGCAAAGAAATGCACAGATTATTGCAAAGCAATGCACAGACTATTGCAAAGCAATGCACGGACTATTGCAAAGCAATGCACAGAGACTATTGCAAAGCAATGCACAGACTATTGCAAAGCAATGCACAGACTATTTCAAAGCAATGCACAAAGACTATTGCAAAGCAATGCACAGACTATTGCAAAGCAATGCACAGACTATTACAAAGCAATGCACAGAGACTATTGCAAAGCAATGCACAGACTATTGCAAAGCAATGCACAGAGACTATTGCAAAGCAATGCACAGACTATTGCAAAGCAATGCACAGATTGTGCAAAGCAATGCAGAGAGACTATAGCAATGCACAGAGACTATTGCAAAGCAAAGCACAAAGACTATTGCAAAGCAATACACAGACTATTGCAATGCACAGACTATTGCAAAGCAACGCAAAGTCTATTGCAAAGCAATGCACAGAGACTATTTTAAAGCAATGCACAGACTATTGCAAAGCAATGCACAGAGACTATTGCAAAGCAATGCACAGATTATTGCAAAGAAATGCACAGAGACTATTGCAAAGCAATGCACAGACTATTGCAAAGCAATGCACAGAGACTATTTCAAAGCAATGCACAGATTGTGCAAAGCAATGCAGAGAGACTATAGCAATGCACAGAGACTATTGCAAAGCAATGCACGGACTATTGCAAAGCAATGCACAGACTATTGCAAAGCAATGCACAGAGACTATTGCAAAGCAATGCACAGACTATTGCAAAGCAATGCACAGACTATTGCAAAGCAATGCACAGAGACTATTGCAAAGCAATGCACAGAGACTATTGCAAAGCAATGCACAGACTATTACAAAGAAATGCACAGATTATTGCATAGCAATGCACAGACTATTGCAAAGCAATACACAGAGACTATTGGACTATTGCAAAGCAATGCACAGACTATTGCAAAGCAATGCACAGAGACAATTGCAAAGAAATGCACAGACTATTGCAAAGCAATGCAGAGACTATTGCAGAGCAATACACAGACTATTGCAACACAATGCACAAAGGCTATTGCAAAGCAATGCACAGACTATTGCAAAGCAATGCACAGACTATTGCAAAGCAACGCGAAGACTATTGCAAAGCAATGCACATAGACTATTGCAAAGCAATGCACAGACTATTGCAAAGCAATGCACAGAGACTATTGCAAAGCAATGCACAGATTATTGCAAAGCAATGCACAGAGACTATTGCAAAGCAATGCACAGACTATTGCAAACCAATGCACAGAGACTATTGCAAAGCAATGCACAGACTATTGCAAAGCAATGCACAGATTGTGCAAAGCATTGCACAGAGACTATTGCAAAGAAATGCACAGAGACTATTGCAAAGCAATGCACAGAGACTACTGCAAAGCAATGCACAGACTATTGCAATGCAATGCATAGACTATTGCAGAGCAATGCACAGAGACTATTGCAAAGCAATGCACAGAGACTATTGCAAAGCAATGCACAGAGACTATTGCACAGCAATGCACAGACTATTGCAAAGCAATGCACAGAGACTATTGCAAAGCAATGCACAGACTATTGCAAAGAAATGCACAGATTATTGCAAAGCAATGCACAGACTATTGCAAAGCAATGCACAGACTATTGCAAAGCAATGCACAGAGACTATTGCAAAGCAATGCACAGACTATTGCAAAGCAATGCACAAAGACTATTGCAAAGCAATGCACAGACTATTGCAAAGCAATGCACAGACTATTACAAAGCAATGCACAGACTATTGCGAAGCAAAGCACAAAGACTATTGCAAAGCAATGCACAGACTATTGCAATGCACAGACTATTGCAAAGCAACGCAAAGTCTATTGCAAAGCAATGCACAGAGACTATTTTAAAGCAATGCACAGACTATTGCAAAGCCATGCACAGACTATTGCAAAGCAATGCACAGAGACTATTGCAAAGCAATGCACAGACTATTGCAAAGCAATGCACAGAGACTATTGCAAAGCAATGCACAGACTATTGCAAAGCAATGCACAGATTATGCAAAGCAATGCAGAGAGACTATAGCAATGCACAGAGACTATTGCAAAGCAATGCACAGAGACTATTGCAAAGCAATGCACAGACTATTGCAAAGCAATGCACAGACTATTGCAAAGCAATGCACAGAGACTATTGCAAAGCAATGCACAGACTATTGCAAAGCAATGCACAGACTATTGCAAAGCAATGCACAGAGACTATTGCAAAGCAATGCACAGACTATTGCAAAGCAATGCACAGAGACTATTGCAAAGCAATGCACAGACTATTACAAAGAAATGCACAGATTATTGCATAGCAATGCACAGACTATTGCAAAGCAATGCACAGACTATTGCAAAGTAATACACAGAGACTATTGGACTATTGCAAAGCAATGCACAGACTATTGCAAAGCAATGCACAGAGACTATTGCAAAGCAATGCAAAGACTATTGCAAAGCAATGCACAGAGACTATTGCAAAGAAATGCACAGACTATTGCAAAGCAATGCACAGACTATTGCAAAGCAATACACAGACTATTGCAAAGCAATGCACAGACTATTGCAAAGCAATGCACAAAGACTATTGCAAAGCATTGCACAGACTATTGCAAAGCAATGCACAGACTATTGCAACCCAATGCACAGACTATTGCAACGCAATGCAGAAAGGCTATTGCAAAGCAATGCACAGACTATTGCAAAGCAACGCGAAGACTATTGCAAAGCAATGCACAGAGACTATTGCAAAGCAATGCACAGACTATTGCAAAGCAATGCACAGAGACTATTGCAAAGCAATGCACAGATTGTGCAAAGCAATGCAGAGAGACTATTGCAAAGCAATGCACAGAGACTATTGCAAAGCAATGCACAGAGACTATTGCAAAGCAATGCACAGACTATTGCAAAGCAATGCACAGACTATTGCAAAGCAATGCACAGAGACTATTGCAAAGCAATGCACAGACTATTACAAAGAAATGCACAGATTATTGCATAGCAATGCACAGACTATTGCGAAGCAATGCACAGACTATTGCAAAGCAATACACAGAGACTATTGGACTATTGCAAAGCAATGCACAGACTATTGCAAAGCAATACACAGAGACTATTGCAAAGCAATGCAAAGACTATTGCAAAGCAATGCACAGAGACTATTGCAAAGAAATGCACAGACTATTGCAAAGCAATGCACAGACTATTGCAAAGCAATGCATAGACTATTGCAATGCAATGCATAGACTATTGCAGAGCAATGCACAGAGACTATTGCAAAGCAATGCACAGAGACTATTGCAAAGCAATGCACAGAGACTATTGCACAGCAATGCACAGACTATTGCAAAGCAATGCACAGACTATTGCAAAGCAATGCACAGAGACTATTGCAAAGCAATGCACAGACTATTGCAAAGCAATGCACAAAGACTATTGCAAAGCAATGCACAGACTATTGCAAAGCAATGCACAGACTATTACAAAGCAATGCACAGACTATTGCGAAGCAAAGCACAAAGACTATTGCAAAGCAATGCACAGACTATTGCAATGCACAGACTATTGCAAAGCAACGCAAAGTCTATTGCAAAGCAATGCACAGAGACTATTTTAAAGCAATGCACAGACTATTGCAAAGCCATGCACAGACTATTGCAAAGCAATGCACAGAGACTATTGCAAAGCAATGCACAGACTATTGCAAAGCAATGCACAGAGACTATTGCAAAGCAATGCACAGACTATTGCAAAGCAATGCACAGATTATGCAAAGCAATGCAGAGAGACTATAGCAATGCACAGAGACTATTGCAAAGCAATGCACAGAGACTATTGCAAAGCAATGCACAGACTATTGCAAAGCAATGCACAGACTATTGCAAAGCAATGCACAGAGACTATTGCAAAGCAATGCACAGACTATTGCAAAGCAATGCACAGACTATTGCAAAGCAATGCACAGAGACTATTGCAAAGCAATGCACAGACTATTGCAAAGCAATGCACAGAGACTATTGCAAAGCAATGCACAGACTATTACAAAGAAATGCACAGATTATTGCATAGCAATGCACAGACTATTGCAAAGCAATGCACAGACTATTGCAAAGTAATACACAGAGACTATTGGACTATTGCAAAGCAATGCACAGACTATTGCAAAGCAATGCACAGAGACTATTGCAAAGCAATGCAAATACTATTGCAAAGCAATGCACAGAGACTATTGCAAAGCAATGCACAGACTATTGCAAAGCAATGCACAGACTATTGCAAAGCAATGCACAGAGACTATTGCAAAGCAATGCACAGACTATTGCAAAGCAATGCACAGACTATTGCAAAGCAATGCACAGAGACTATTGCAAAGCAATGCACAGACTATTGCAAAGCAATGCACAGAGACTATTGCAAAGCAATGCACAGACTATTACAAAGAAATGCACAGATTATTGCATAGCAATGCACAGACTATTGCAAAGCAATGCACAGACTATTGCAAAGTAATACACAGAGACTATTGGACTATTGCAAAGCAATGCACAGACTATTGCAAAGCAATGCACAGAGACTATTGCAAAGCAATGCAAAGACTATTGCAAAGCAATGCACAGAGACTATTGCAAAGAAATGCACAGACTATTGCAAAGCAATGCACAGACTATTGCAAAGCAATACACAGACTATTGCAAAGCAATGCACAGACTATTGCAAAGCAATGCACAAAGACTATTGCAAAGCATTGCACAGACTATTGCAAAGCAATGCACAGACTATTGCAACCCAATGCACAGACTATTGCAACGCAATGCAGAAAGGCTATTGCAAAGCAATGCACAGACTATTGCAAAGCAACGCGAAGACTATTGCAAAGCAATGCACAGAGACTATTGCAAAGCAATGCACAGACTATTGCAAAACAATGCACAGAGACTATTGCAAAGCAATGCACAGATTGTGCAAAGCAATGCAGAGAGACTATTGCAAAGCAATGCACAGAGACTATTGCAAAGCAATGCACAGAGACTATTGCAAAGCAATGCACAGACTATTGCAAAGCAATGCACAGACTATTGCAAAGCAATGCACAGAGACTATTGCAAAGCAATGCACAGACTATTACAAAGAAATGCACAGATTATTGCATAGCAATGCACAGACTATTGCGAAGCAATGCACAGACTATTGCAAAGCAATACACAGAGACTATTGGACTATTGCAAAGCAATGCACAGACTATTGCAAAGCAATACACAGAGACTATTGCAAAGCAATGCAAAGACTATTGCAAAGCAATGCACAGAGACTATTGCAAAGAAATGCACAGACTATTGCAAAGCAATGCACAGACTATTGCAAAGCAATGCACAGACTATTGCAATGCAATGCATAGACTATTGCAGAGCAATGCACAGAGACTATTGCAAAGCAATGCACAGAGACTATTGCAAAGCAATGCACAGAGACTATTGCACAGCAATGCACAGACTATTGCAAAGCAATGCACAGAGACTATTGCAAAGCAATGCACAGACTATTGCAAAGAAATGCAAAGATTATTGCAAAGCAATGCACAGACTATTGCAAAGCAATGCACAGACTATTGCAAAGCAATGCACAGAGACTATTGCAAAGCAATGCACAGACTATTGCAAAGCAATGCACAAAGACTATTGCAAAGCAATGCACAGACTATTGCAAAGCAATGCACAGACTATTACAAAGCAATGCACAGACTATTGCGAAGCAAAGCACAAAGACTATTGCAAAGCAATGCACAGACTATTGCAATGCACAGACTATTGCAAAGCAACGCAAAGTCTATTGCAAAGCAATGCACAGAGACTATTTTAAAGCAATGCACAGACTATTGCAAAGCCATGCACAGACTATTGCAAAGCAATGCACAGAGACTATTGCAAAGCAATGCACAGACTATTGCAAAGCAATGCACAGAGACTATTGCAAAGCAATGCACAGACTATTGCAAAGCAATGCACAGATTATGCAAAGCAATGCAGAGAGACTATAGCAATGCACAGAGACTATTGCAAAGCAATGCACAGAGACTATTGCAAAGCAATGCACAGACTATTGCAAAGCAATGCACAGACTATTGCAAAGCAATGCACAGAGACTATTGCAAAGCAATGCACAGACTATTGCAAAGCAATGCACAGACTATTGCAAAGCAATGCACAGAGACTATTGCAAAGCAATGCACAGACTATTGCAAAGCAATGCACAGAGACTATTGCAAAGCAATGCACAGACTATTACAAAGAAATGCACAGATTATTGCATAGCAATGCACAGACTATTGCAAAGCAATGCACAGACTATTGCAAAGTAATACACAGAGACTATTGGACTATTGCAAAGCAATGCACAGACTATTGCAAAGCAATGCACAGAGACTATTGCAAAGCAATGCAAATACTATTGCAAAGCAATGCACAGAGACTATTGCAAAGAAATGCACAGACTATTGCAAAGCAATGCACAGACTATTGCAAAGCAATACACAGACTATTGCAAAGCAATGCACAGACTATTGCAAAGCAATGCACAAAGACTATTGCAAAGCATTGCACAGACTATTGCAAAGCAATGCACAGACTATTGCAACCCAATGCACAGACTATTGCAACGCAATGCAGAAAGGCTATTGCAAAGCAATGCACAGACTATTGCAAAGCAACGCGAAGACTATTGCAAAGCAATGCACAGAGACTATTGCAAAGCAATGCACAGACTATTGCAAAGCAATGCACAGACTATTGCAAAGCAATGCACAGAGACTATTGCAAAGCAATGCACAGACTATCACAAAGAAATGCACAGATTATTGCATAGCAATGCACAGACTATTGCGAAGCAATGCACAGACTATTGCAAAGCAATACACAGAGACTATTGGACTATTGCAAAGCAATGCACAGACTATTGCAAAGCAATACACAGAGACTATTGCAAAGCAATGCAAAGACTATTGCAAAGCAATGCACAGAGACTATTGCAAAGAAATGCACAGACTATTGCAAAGCAATGCACAGACTATTGCAAAGCAATGCACAGAGACTATTGCAAAGCATTGCACAGACTATTGCAAAGCAAAGCACAGACCATTGCAACGCAATGCACAAAGGCTATTGCAAAGCAACGCACAGACTATTGCAAAGCAATGCACAGACTATTGCAAAGCAACGCGAAGACTATTGCAAAGCAATGCACAGAGACTATTGCAAAGCAATGCACAGACTATTGCAAAGCAATGCACAGAGACTATTGCAAAGCAATGCACAGATTATTGCAAAGCAATGCACAGGGACTATTGCAAAGCAATGCACAGACTATTGCAAACCAATACACAGAGACTATTGCAAAGTAATGCACAGACTATTGCAAAGCAATGCACAGATTGTGCAAAGCAATGCACAGATTCTGCAAAGCAATTCACAGAGACTATTGCAAAGAAATGCACAGAGACTATTGCAAAGCAATGCACAGAGACTATTGCAAAGCAATGCAGAGACTATTGCAATGCAATGCACAGACTATTGCAAAGCAATGCACAGACTATTGCAAAGCAATGCACAGAGACTATTGCAAAGCAATGCACAGACTATTGCAAAGCAATGCACAGAGACTATTGCAAAGCAATGCACAGACTATTGCAAAGCAATGCACAGATTGTGCAAAGCAATGCAGAGAGACTATAGCAATGCACAGAGACTATTGCAAAGCAAAGCATAAAGACTATTGCAAAGCAATGCACAGACTATTGCAATGCACAGACTATTGCAAAGCAACGCAAAGTCTATTGCAAAGCAATGCACAGACTATTGCAAAGCAATGCACAGAGACTATTGCAAAGCAATGCACAGACTATTGCAAAGCAATGCACAGAGACTATTGCAAAGCAATGCACAGACTATTACAAAGAAATGCACAGATTATTGCATAGCAATGCACAGACTATTGCAAAGCAATGCACAGACTATTGCAAAGTAATACACAGAGACTATTGGACTATTGCAAAGCAATGCACAGACTATTGCAAAGCAATGCACAGAGACTATTGCAAAGCAATGCAAAGACTATTGCAAAGCAATGCACAGAGACTATTGCAAAGCAATGCACAGACTATTGCAAAGCAATGCACAGACTATTGCAAAGCAATACACAGACTATTGCAAAGCAATGCACAGACTATTGCAAAGCAATGCACAAAGACTATTGCAAAGCATTGCACAGACTATTGCAAAGCAATGCACAGACTATTGCAACCCAATGCACAGACTATTGCAACGCAATGCAGAAAGGCTATTGCAAAGCAATGCACAGACTATTGCAAAGCAACGCGAAGACTATTGCAAAGCAATGCACAGAGACTATTGCAAAGCAATGCACAGACTATTGCAAAGCAATGCACAGAGACTATTGCAAAGCAATGCACAGATTGTGCAAAGCAATGCAGAGAGACTATTGCAAAGCAATGCACAGAGACTATTGCAAAGCAATGCACAGAGACTATTGCAAAGCAATGCACAGACTATTGCAAAGCAATGCACAGACTATTGCAAAGCAATGCACAGAGACTATTGCAAAGCAATGCACAGACTATTACAAAGAAATGCACAGATTATTGCATAGCAATGCACAGACTATTGCGAAGCAATGCACAGACTATTGCAAAGCAATACACAGAGACTATTGGACTATTGCAAAGCAATGCACAGACTATTGCAAAGCAATACACAGAGACTATTGCAAAGCAATGCAAAGACTATTGCAAAGCAATGCACAGAGACTATTGCAAAGAAATGCACAGACTATTGCAAAGCAATGCACAGACTATTGCAAAGCAATGCACAGACTATTGCAATGCAATGCATAGACTATTGCAGAGCAATGCACAGAGACTATTGCAAAGCAATGCACAGAGACTATTGCAAAGCAATGCACAGAGACTATTGCACAGCAATGCACAGACTATTGCAAAGCAATGCACAGAGACTATTGCAAAGCAATGCACAGACTATTGCAAAGAAATGCACAGATTATTGCAAAGCAATGCACAGACTATTGCAAAGCAATGCACAGACTATTGCAAAGCAATGCACAGAGACTATTGCAAAGCAATGCACAGACTATTGCAAAGCAATGCACAAAGACTATTGCAAAGCAATGCACAGACTATTGCAAAGCAATGCACAGACTATTACAAAGCAATGCACAGACTATTGCGAAGCAAAGCACAAAGACTATTGCAAAGCAATGCACAGACTATTGCAATGCACAGACTATTGCAAAGCAACGCAAAGTCTATTGCAAAGCAATGCACAGAGACTATTTTAAAGCAATGCACAGACTATTGCAAAGCCATGCACAGACTATTGCAAAGCAATGCACAGAGACTATTGCAAAGCAATGCACAGACTATTGCAAAGCAATGCACAGAGACTATTGCAAAGCAATGCACAGACTATTGCAAAGCAATGCACAGATTATGCAAAGCAATGCAGAGAGACTATAGCAATGCACAGAGACTATTGCAAAGCAATGCACAGAGACTATTGCAAAGCAATGCACAGACTATTGCAAAGCAATGCACAGACTATTGCAAAGCAATGCACAGAGACTATTGCAAAGCAATGCACAGACTATTGCAAAGCAATGCACAGACTATTGCAAAGCAATGCACAGAGACTATTGCAAAGCAATGCACAGACTATTGCAAAGCAATGCACAGAGACTATTGCAAAGCAATGCACAGACTATTACAAAGAAATGCACAGATTATTGCATAGCAATGCACAGACTATTGCAAAGCAATGCACAGACTATTGCAAAGTAATACACAGAGACTATTGGACTATTGCAAAGCAATGCACAGACTATTGCAAAGCAATGCACAGAGACTATTGCAAAGCAATGCAAATACTATTGCAAAGCAATGCACAGAGACTATTGCAAAGAAATGCACAGACTATTGCAAAGCAATGCACAGACTATTGCAAAGCAATACACAGACTATTGCAAAGCAATGCACAGACTATTGCAAAGCAATGCACAAAGACTATTGCAAAGCATTGCACAGACTATTGCAAAGCAATGCACAGACTATTGCAACCCAATGCACAGACTATTGCAACGCAATGCAGAAAGGCTATTGCAAAGCAATGCACAGACTATTGCAAAGCAACGCGAAAACTATTGCAAAGCAATGCACAGAGACTATTGCAAAGCAATGCACAGACTATTGCAAAGCAATGCACAGAGACTATTGCAAAGCAATGCACAGATTGTGCAAAGCAATGCAGAGAGACTATTGCAAAGCAATGCACAGAGACTATTGCAAAGCAATGCACAGAGACTATTGCAAAGCAATGCACAGACTATTGCAAAGCAATGCACAGACTATTGCAAAGCAATGCACAGAGACTATTGCAAAGCAATGCACAGACTATCACAAAGAAATGCACAGATTATTGCATAGCAATGCACAGACTATTGCGAAGCAATGCACAGACTATTGCAAAGCAATACACAGAGACTATTGGACTATTGCAAAGCAATGCACAGACTATTGCAAAGCAATACACAGAGACTATTGCAAAGCAATGCAAAGACTATTGCAAAGCAATGCACAGAGACTATTGCAAAGAAATGCACAGACTATTGCAAAGCAATGCACAGACTATTGCAAAGCAATGCACAGAGACTATTGCAAAGCATTGCACAGACTATTGCAAAGCAAAGCACAGACCATTGCAACGCAATGCACAAAGGCTATTGCAAAGCAACGCACAGACTATTGCAAAGCAATGCACAGACTATTGCAAAGCAACGCGAAGACTATTGCAAAGCAATGCACAGAGACTATTGCAAAGCAATGCACAGACTATTGCAAAGCAATGCACAGAGACTATTGCAAAGCAATGCACAGATTATTGCAAAGCAATGCACAGGGACTATTGCAAAGCAATGCACAGACTATTGCAAACCAATACACAGAGACTATTGCAAAGTAATGCACAGACTATTGCAAAGCAATGCACAGATTGTGCAAAGCAATGCACAGATTCTGCAAAGCAATTCACAGAGACTATTGCAAAGAAATGCACAGAGACTATTGCAAAGCAATGCACAGAGACTATTGCAAAGCAATGCAGAGACTATTGCAATGCAATGCACAGACTATTGCAAAGCAATGCACAGACTATTGCAAAGCAATGCACAGAGACTATTGCAAAGCAATGCACAGACTATTGCAAAGCAATGCACAGAGACTATTGCAAAGCAATGCACAGACTATTGCAAAGCAATGCACAGATTGTGCAAAGCAATGCAGAGAGACTATAGCAATGCACAGAGACTATTGCAAAGCAAAGCATAAAGACTATTGCAAAGCAATGCACAGACTATTGCAATGCACAGACTATTGCAAAGCAACGCAAAGTCTATTGCAAAGCAATGCACAGAGACTATTGCAAAGCAATGCACAGATTGTGCAAAGCAATGCAGAGAGACTATTGCAAAGCAATGCACAGAGACTATTGCAAAGCAATGCACAGACTATTGCAAAGCAATGCACAGACTATTGCAAAGCAATGCACAGAGACTATTGCGAAGCAATGCACAGACTATTACAAAGAAATGCACAGATTATTGCATAGCAATGCACAGACTATTGCGAAGCAATGCACAGACTATTGCAAAGCAATACACAGAGACTATTGGACTATTGCAAAGCAATGCACAGACTATTGCAAAGCAATACACAGAGACTATTGCAAAGCAATGCAAAGACTATTGCAAAGCAATGCACAGAGACTATTGCAAAGAAATGCACAGACTATTGCAAAGCAATGCACAGACTATTGCAAAGCAATGCACAGAGACTATTGCAAAGCATTGCACAGACTATTGCAAAGCAAAGCACAGACCATTGCAACGCAATGCACAAAGGCTATTGCAAAGCAACGCACAGACTATTGCAAAGCAATGCACAGACTATTGCAAAGCAACGTGAAGACTATTGCAAAGCAATGCACAGAGACTATTGCAAAGCAATGCACAGACTATTGCAAAGCAATGCACAGACTATTGCAAAGCAATGCACAGAGACTATTGCAAAGCAATGCACAGATTATTGCAAAGCAATGCACAGAGACTATTGCAAAGCATTGCACAGACTATTGCAAAGCAAAGCACAGACCATTGCAACGCAATGCACAAAGGCTATTGCAAAGCAACGCACAGACTATTGCAAAGCAATGCACAGACTATTGCAAAGCAACGCGAAGACTATTGCAAAGCAATGCACAGAGACTATTGCAAAGCAATGCACAGACTATTGCAAAGCAATGCACAGAGACTATTGCAAAGCAATGCACAGATTATTGCAAAGCAATGCACAGGGACTATTGCAAAGCAATGCACAGACTATTGCAAACCAATACACAGAGACTATTGCAAAGTAATGCACAGACTATTGCAAAGCAATGCACAGATTGTGCAAAGCAATGCACAGATTCTGCAAAGCAATTCACAGAGACTATTGCAAAGAAATGCACAGAGACTATTGCAAAGCAATGCACAGAGACTATTGCAAAGCAATGCAGAGACTATTGCAATGCAATGCACAGACTATTGCAAAGCAATGCACAGACTATTGCAAAGCAATGCACAGAGACTATTGCAAAGCAATGCACAGACTATTGCAAAGCAATGCACAGAGACTATTGCAAAGCAATGCACAGACTATTGCAAAGCAATGCACAGATTGTGCAAAGCAATGCAGAGAGACTATAGCAATGCACAGAGACTATTGCAAAGCAAAGCATAAAGACTATTGCAAAGCAATGCACAGACTATTGCAAAGCAACGCAAAGTCTATTGCAAAGCAATGCACAGAGACTATTGCAAAGCAATGCACAGATTGTGCAAAGCAATGCAGAGAGACTATTGCAAAGCAATGCACAGAGACTATTGCAAAGCAATGCACAGACTATTGCAAAGCAATGCACAGACTATTGCAAAGCAATGCACAGAGACTATTGCGAAGCAATGCACAGACTATTACAAAGAAATGCACAGATTATTGCATAGCAATGCACAGACTATTGCGAAGCAATGCACAGACTATTGCAAAGCAATACACAGAGACTATTGGACTATTGCAAAGCAATGCACAGACTATTGCAAAGCAATACACAGAGACTATTGCAAAGCAATGCAAAGACTATTGCAAAGCAATGCACAGAGACTATTGCAAAGAAATGCACAGACTATTGCAAAGCAATGCACAGACTATTGCAAAGCAATGCACAGAGACTATTGCAAAGCATTGCACAGACTATTGCAAAGCAAAGCACAGACCATTGCAACGCAATGCACAAAGGCTATTGCAAAGCAACGCACAGACTATTGCAAAGCAATGCACAGACTATTGCAAAGCAACGCGAAGACTATTGCAAAGCAATGCACAGAGACTATTGCAAAGCAATGCACAGACTATTGCAAAGCAATGCACAGACTATTGCAAAGCAATGCACAGAGACTATTGCAAAGCAATGCACAGATTATTGCAAAGCAATGCACAGAGACTATTGCAAAGCAATGCACAGACTATTGCAAACCAATACACAGAGACTATTGCAAAGCAATGCACAGACTATTGCAAAGCAATGCACAGATTGTGCAAAGCAATGCACAGATTCTGCAAAGCAATTCACAGAGACTATTGCAAAGAAATGCACAAAGACTATTGCAAAGCAATGCACAGAGACTATTGCAAAGCAATGCAGAGACTATTGCAATGCAATGCACAGACTATTGCAAAGCAATGCACAGACTATTGCAAAGCAATGCACAGAGACTATTGCAAAGCAATGCACAGACTATTGCAAAGCAATGCACAGAGACTATTGCAAAGCAATGCACAGACTATTACAAAGAAATGCACAGATTATTGCATAGCAATGCACAGACTATTGCAAAGCAATGCACAGACTATTGCAAAGTAATACACAGAGACTATTGGACTATTGCAAAGCAATGCACAGACTATTGCAAAGCAATGCACAGAGACTATTGCAAAGCAATGCAAAGACTATTGCAAAGCAATGCACAGAGACTATTGCAAAGAAATGCACAGACTATTGCAAAGCAATGCACAGACTATTGCAAAGCAATACACAGACTATTGCAAAGCAATGCACAGACTATTGCAAAGCAATGCACAGAGACTATTGCAAAGCATTGCACAGACTATTGCAAAGCAATGCACAGACTATTGCAACCCAATGCACAGACTATTGCAACGCAATGCAGAAAGGCTATTGCAAAGCAATGCACAGACTATTGCAAAGCAACGCGAAGACTATTGCAAAGCAATGCACAGAGACTATTGCAAAGCAATGCACAGACTATTGCAAAGCAATGCACAGAGACTATTGCAAAGCAATGCACAGATTGTGCAAAGCAATGCATAGAGACTATTGCAAAGCAATGCACAGAGACTATTGCAAAGCAATGCACAGAGACTATTGCAAAGCAATGCACAGACTATTGCAAAGCAATGCACAGACTATTGCAAAGCAATGCACAGAGACTATTGCAAAGCAATGCACAGACTATTACAAAGAAATGCACAGATTATTGCATAGCAATGCACAGACTATTGCAAAGCAATTCACAGACTATTGCAAAGCAATACACAGAGACTATTGGACTATTGCAAAGCAATGCACAGACTATTGCAAAGCAATACACAGAGACTATTGCAAAGCAATGTAAAGACTATTGCAAAGCAATGCACAGAGACTATTGCAAAGAAATGCACAGACTATTGCAAAGCAATGCACAGACTATTGCAAAGCAATGCACAGAGACTATTGCAAAGCATTGCACAGACTATTGCAAAGCAATGCACAGACTATTGCAAAGCAATGCACAGACTATTGCAAAGCAACGCGAAGACTATTGCAAAGCAATGCACAGAGACTATTGCAAAGCAATGCACAGACTATTGCAAAGCAATGCACAGACTATTGCAAAGCAATGCACAGAGACTATTGCAAAGCAATGCACAGATTATTGCAAAGCAATGCACAGAGACTATTGCAAAGCAATGCACAGACTATTGCAAACCAATACACAGAGACTATTGCAAAGCAATGCACAGACTATTGCAAAGCAATGCACAGATTGTGCAAAGCAATGCACAGATTCTGCAAAGCAATGCACAGAGACTATTGCAAAGAAATGCACAGAGACTATTGCAAAGCAATGCACAGAGACTATTGCAAAGCAATGCACAGACTATTGCAATGCAATGCACAAAGACTATTGCAAAGCAATGCACAGACTATTGCAAAGCAATGCATAGACTATTGCAGAGCAATGCACAGAGACTATTGCAAAGCAATGCACAGAGACTATTGCAAAGCAATGCACAGAGACTATTGCAAAGCAATGCACAGACTATTGCAAAGCAATGCACAGAGACTATTGCAAAGCAATGCACAGACTATTGCAAAGAAATGCACAGATTATTGCAAAGCAATGCACAGACTATTGCAAAGCAATGCACGGACTATTGCAAAGCAATGCACAGAGACTATTGCAAAGCAATGCACAGACTATTGCAAAGCAATGCACAGACTATTTCAAAGCAATGCACAAAGACTATTGCAAAGCAATGCACAGACTATTGCAAAGCAATGCACAGACTATTACAAAGCAATGCACAGAGACTATTGCAAAGCAATGCACAGACTATTGCAAAGCAATGCACAGAGACTATTGCAAAGCAATGCACAGACTATTGCAAAGCAATGCACAGATTGTGCAAAGCAATGCAGAGAGACTATAGCAATGCACAGAGACTATTGCAAAGCAAAGCACAAAGACTATTGCAAAGCAATGCACAGACTATTGCAATGCACAGACTATTGCAAAGCAACGCAAAGTCTATTGCAAAGCAATGCACAGAGACTATTTTAAAGCAATGCACAGACTATTGCAAAGCAATGCACAGAGACTATTGCAAAGCAATGCACAGATTATTGCAAAGCAATGCACAGAGACTATTGCAAAGCAATGCACAGACTATTGCAAAGCAATGCACAGAGACTATTGCAAAGAAATGCACAGACTATTTCAAAGCAATGCACAGATTGTGCAAAGCAATGCAGAGAGACTATAGCAATGCACAGAGACTATTGCAAAGCAATCCACAGACTATTGCAAAGCAATGCACAGACTATTGCAAAGCAATGCACAGAGACTATTGCAAAGCAATGCACAGACTATTGCAAAGCAATGCACAGAGACTATTGCAAAGCAATGCACAGACTATTGCAAAGCAATGCACAGAGACTATTGCAAAGCAATGCACAGACTATTACAAAGAAATGCACAGATTATTGCATAGCAATGCACAGACTATTGCAAAGCAATGCACAGACTATTGCAAAGTAATACACAGAGACTATTGGACTATTGCAAAGCAATGCACAGAGACTATTGCAAAGCAATGCAAAGACTATTGCAAAGCAATGCACAGAGACTATTGCAAAGAAATGCACAGACTATTGCAAAGCAATGCACAGACTATTGCAAAGCAATACACAGACTATTGCAAAGCAATGCACAGACTATTGCCAAGCAATGCACAGAGACTATTGCAAAGCATTGCACAGACTATTGCAAAGCAGTGCACAGACTATTGCAACGCAATGCACAGACTATTGCAACGCAATGCACAAAGGCTATTGCAAAGCAATGCACAGACTATTGCAAAGCAACGCGAAGACTATTGCAAAGCAATGCACAGAGACTATTGCAAAGCAATGCACAGACTATTGCAACGCAATGCACAGAGACTATTGCAAAGCAATGCACAGAGACTATTGCAAAGCAATGCACAGACTATTGCAACGCAATGCACAGAGACTATTGCAAAGCAATGCACAGATTGTGCAAAGCAATGCAGAGAGACAATTGCAAAGCAATGCACAGTGAATATTGCAAAGCAATGCACAGAGACTATTGCAAAGCAATGCACAGACTATTGCAAAGCAATGCACAGACTATTGCAAAGCAATGCACAGAGACTATTGCAAAGCAATGCACAGACTATTGCAAAGCAATGCACAGACTATTGCAAAGCAATGCACAGAGACTATTGCAAAGCAATGCACAGACTATTGCAAAGCAATGCACAGAGACTATTGCAAAGCAATGCACAGACTATTACAAAGAAATGCACAGATTATTGCATAGCAATGCACAGACTATTGCAAAGCAATGCACAGACTATTGCAAAGCAATGCACGGACTATTGCAAAGCAATACACAGAGACTATTGGACTATTGCACAGCAATGCACAGACTATTGCAAAGCAATGCACAGAGACTATTGCAAAGCAATGCAAAGACTATTGCAAAGCAATGCACAGACTATTGCAAAGCAATGCACAGACTATTGCAAAGCAATGCACAGAGACTATTGCAAAGCAATGCACAGACTATTGCAAAGCAATGCACAGAGACTATTGCAAAGCAATGCACAGACTATTACAAAGAAATGCACAGATTATTGCATAGCAATGCACAGACTATTGCAAAGCAATGCACAGACTATTGCAAAGTAATACACAGAGACTATTGGACTATTGCAAAGCAATGCACAGACTATTGCAAAGCAATGCACAGAGACTATTGCAAAGCAATGCAAAGACTATTGCAAAGCAATGCACAGAGACTATTGCAAAGAAATGCACAGACTATTGCAAAGCAATGCACAGACTATTGCAAAGCAATACACAGACTATTGCAAAGCAATGCACAGACTATTGCAAAGCAATGCACAGAGACTATTGCAAAGCATTGCACAGACTATTGCAAAGCAATGCACAGACTATTGCAACCCAATGCACAGACTATTGCAACGCAATGCAGAAAGGCTATTGCAAAGCAATGCACAGACTATTGCAAAGCAACGCGAAGACTATTGCAAAGCAATGCACAGAGACTATTGCAAAGCAATGCACAGACTATTGCAAAGCAATGCACAGAGACTATTGCAAAGCAATGCACAGATTGTGCAAAGCAATGCATAGAGACTATTGCAAAGCAATGCACAGAGACTATTGCAAAGCAATGCACAGAGACTATTGCAAAGCAATGCACAGACTATTGCAAAGCAATGCACAGACTATTGCAAAGCAATGCACAGAGACTATTGCAAAGCAATGCACAGACTATTACAAAGAAATGCACAGATTATTGCATAGCAATGCACAGACTATTGCAAAGCAATTCACAGACTATTGCAAAGCAATACACAGAGACTATTGGACTATTGCAAAGCAATGCACAGACTATTGCAAAGCAATACACAGAGACTATTGCAAAGCAATGTAAAGACTATTGCAAAGCAATGCACAGAGACTATTGCAAAGAAATGCACAGACTATTGCAAAGCAATGCACAGACTATTGCAAAGCAATGCACAGAGACTATTGCAAAGCATTGCACAGACTATTGCAAAGCAATGCACAGACTATTGCAAAGCAATGCACAGACTATTGCAAAGCAACGCGAAGACTATTGCAAAGCAATGCACAGAGACTATTGCAAAGCAATGCACAGACTATTGCAAAGCAATGCACAGACTATTGCAAAGCAATGCACAGAGACTATTGCAAAGCAATGCACAGATTATTGCAAAGCAATGCACAGAGACTATTGCAAAGCAATGCACAGACTATTGCAAACCAATACACAGAGACTATTGCAAAGCAATGCACAGACTATTGCAAAGCAATGCACAGATTGTGCAAAGCAATGCACAGATTCTGCAAAGCAATGCACAGAGACTATTGCAAAGAAATGCACAGAGACTATTGCAAAGCAATGCACAGAGACTATTGCAAAGCAATGCACAGACTATTGCAATGCAATGCACAAAGACTATTGCAAAGCAATGCACAGACTATTGCAAAGCAATGCATAGACTATTGCAGAGCAATGCACAGAGACTATTGCAAAGCAATGCACAGAGACTATTGCAAAGCAATGCACAGAGACTATTGCAAAGCAATGCACAGACTATTGCAAAGCAATGCACAGAGACTATTGCAAAGCAATGCACAGACTATTGCAAAGAAATGCACAGATTATTGCAAAGCAATGCACAGACTATTGCAAAGCAATGCACGGACTATTGCAAAGCAATGCACAGAGACTATTGCAAAGCAATGCACAGACTATTGCAAAGCAATGCACAGACTATTTCAAAGCAATGCACAAAGACTATTGCAAAGCAATGCACAGACTATTGCAAAGCAATGCACAGACTATTACAAAGCAATGCACAGAGACTATTGCAAAGCAATGCACAGACTATTGCAAAGCAATGCACAGAGACTATTGCAAAGCAATGCACAGACTATTGCAAAGCAATGCACAGATTGTGCAAAGCAATGCAGAGAGACTATAGCAATGCACAGAGACTATTGCAAAGCAAAGCACAAAGACTATTGCAAAGCAATGCACAGACTATTGCAATGCACAGACTATTGCAAAGCAACGCAAAGTCTATTGCAAAGCAATGCACAGAGACTATTTTAAAGCAATGCACAGACTATTGCAAAGCAATGCACAGAGACTATTGCAAAGCAATGCACAGATTATTGCAAAGCAATGCACAGAGACTATTGCAAAGCAATGCACAGACTATTGCAAAGCAATGCACAGAGACTATTGCAAAGAAATGCACAGACTATTTCAAAGCAATGCACAGATTGTGCAAAGCAATGCAGAGAGACTATAGCAATGCACAGAGACTATTGCAAAGCAATCCACAGACTATTGCAAAGCAATGCACAGACTATTGCAAAGCAATGCACAGAGACTATTGCAAAGCAATGCACAGACTATTGCAAAGCAATGCACAGAGACTATTGCAAAGCAATGCACAGACTATTGCAAAGCAATGCACAGAGACTATTGCAAAGCAATGCACAGACTATTACAAAGAAATGCACAGATTATTGCATAGCAATGCACAGACTATTGCAAAGCAATGCACAGACTATTGCAAAGTAATACACAGAGACTATTGGACTATTGCAAAGCAATGCACAGAGACTATTGCAAAGCAATGCAAAGACTATTGCAAAGCAATGCACAGAGACTATTGCAAAGAAATGCACAGACTATTGCAAAGCAATGCACAGACTATTGCAAAGCAATACACAGACTATTGCAAAGCAATGCACAGACTATTGCCAAGCAATGCACAGAGACTATTGCAAAGCATTGCACAGACTATTGCAAAGCAGTGCACAGACTATTGCAACGCAATGCACAGACTATTGCAACGCAATGCACAAAGGCTATTGCAAAGCAATGCACAGACTATTGCAAAGCAACGCGAAGACTATTGCAAAGCAATGCACAGAGACTATTGCAAAGCAATGCACAGACTATTGCAACGCAATGCACAGAGACTATTGCAAAGCAATGCACAGATTGTGCAAAGCAATGCAGAGAGACAATTGCAAAGCAATGCACAGTGAATATTGCAAAGCAATGCACAGAGACTATTGCAAAGCAATGCACAGACTATTGCAAAGCAATGCACAGACTATTGCAAAGCAATGCACAGAGACTATTGCAAAGCAATGCACAGACTATTGCAAAGCAATGCACAGACTATTGCAAAGCAATGCACAGAGACTATTGCAAAGCAATGCACAGACTATTGCAAAGCAATGCACAGAGACTATTGCAAAGCAATGCACAGACTATTACAAAGAAATGCACAGATTATTGCATAGCAATGCACAGACTATTGCAAAGCAATGCACAGACTATTGCAAAGCAATGCACGGACTATTGCAAAGCAATACACAGAGACTATTGGACTATTGCACAGCAATGCACAGACTATTGCAAAGCAATGCACAGAGACTATTGCAAAGCAATGCAAAGACTATTGCAAAGCAATGCACAGAGACTATTGCAAAGAAATGCACAGACTATTGCAAAGCAATGCACAGACTATTGCAAAGCAATACACAGACCCTTGCAAAGCAATGCACAGACTATTGCAAAGCAATGCACAGAGACTATTGCAAAGCATTGCACAGACTATTGCAAAGCAATGCACAGACTATTGCAACGCAATGCACAAAGGCTATTGCAAAGCAATGCACAGACTATTGCAAAGAAATGCACAGACTATTGCAAAGCAATGCACAGATTATTGCAAAGCAATACACAGAGACTATTGCAAAGCAATGCACAGACTATTGCAAAGCCATGCACAAAGACTATTGCAAAGCAATGCACAGACTATTGCAAAGAAATGCACAGATTATTGCATAGCAATGCACAGACTATTGCAAAGCAATGCAAAGACTATTGCAAAGCAATGCACAGAGACTATTGCAAAGAAATTCACAGACTATTGCAAAGCAATGCACAGACTATTGCAAAGCAATACACAGACTTTTGCAAAGCAATGCACAGAGAATTGCAAAGCAATGCACAGAGACTATTGCAAAGCAATGCAAAGACTATTGCAAAGCAATGCACAGAGACTATTGCAAAGAAATGCACAGACTATTGCAAAGCATTGCACAGACTATTGCAAAGCAATGCACAGACTATTGCAACGCAATGCACAAAGGATATTGCAAAGCAATGCACAGACTATTGCAAAGCAATGCACAGACTATTGCAAAGCAATGCACAGAGACTATTGCAAAGCAATGCAAAGACTATTGCAAAGCAATGCACAGAGACTATTGCAAAGAAATGCACAGACTATTGCAAAGCAATGCACAGACTATTGCAACGCAATGCACACAGGCTATTGCAAAGCAATGCACAGACTATTGCAAACAATGCACAGACTATTGCAAAGCAATGCACAGACTATTGCAAAGCAATGCACAGACTATCGCAAAGCAATGCACAGACTATTGCAAAGCAATGCACAGAGACTATTGCAAAGCAATGCACAGACTATTGCAAAGCAATGCACAGACTATTGCAAAGCAATGCACAAAGACTATTACAAAGCAATGCACAGACTATTGCAAAGCAATGCACAGACTATTACAAAGCAATGCACAGACTATTGCAAAGCAAAGCACAAAGACTATTGCAAAGCAATGCACAGACTATTGCAATGCACAGACTATTGCAAAGCAACGCAAAGTCTATTGCAAAGCAATGCACAGAGACTATTTTAAAGCAATGCACAGACTATTGCAAAGCAATGCACAGACTATTGCAAAGCAATGCACAGAGACTATTGCAAAGCAATGCACAGATTTTTGCAAAGCAATGCGCAGAGACTATTGCAAAGCAATGCACAGACTATTGCAAAGCAATGCACAGACTATTGCAAAGCAATGCACAGACTATTGCAAAGCAATGCACAGATTGTGCAAATCAATGCAGAGAGACTATAGCAATGCACAGAGACTATTGCAAAGCAATGCACATAGACTATTGCAAAGCAATGCACAGACTATTGCAAAGCAATGCACAGACTATTGCAAAGCAATGCACAGAGACTATTGCAAAGCAATGCACAGACTATTGCAAAGCAATGCACAGACTATTGCAAAGCAATGCACAGAGACTATTGCAAAGCAATGCACAGACTATTGCAAAGCAATGCACAGAGACTATTGCAAAGCAATGCACAGACTATTACAAAGAAATGCACAGATTATTGCATAGCAATGCACAGACTATTGCAAAGCAATGCACAGACTATTGCAAAGCAATGCACAGACTATTGCAAAGCAATGCACAGACTATTGCAAAGCAATACACAGACTATTGCAAAGCAATGCACAAAGACTATTGCAAAGCAATGCACAGACTATTGCAAAGCAATGCACAGACTATTACAAAGCAATGCACAGACTATTGCAAAGCAAAGCACAAAGACTATTGCAAAGCAATGCACGACTATTGCAATGCACAGACTATTGCAAAGCAACGCAAAGTCTATTGCAAAGCAATGCACAGAGACTATTTTAAAGCAATGCACAGACTATTGCAAAGCCATGCACAGACTATTGCAAAGCAATGCACAGAGACTATTGCAAAGCAATGCACAGATTATTGCAAAGCAATGCACAGAGACTATTGCAAAGCAATGCACAGACTATTGCAAAGCAATGCACAGAGACCATTGCAAAGCAATGCACAGACTATTGCAAAGCAATGCACAGATTGTGCAAAGCAATGCAGAAAGACTATAGCAATGCACAGAGACTATTGCAAAGCAATGCACAGAGACTATTGCAAAGCAATGCACAGACTATTGCAAAGCAATGCACAAACTATTGCAAAGCAATGCACAGAGACTATTGCAAAGCAATGCACAGACTATTGCAAAGCAATGCACAGACTATTGCAAAGCAATGCACAGAGACTATTGCAAAGCAATGCACAGACTATTGCAAAGCAATGCACAGAGACTATTGCAAAGCAATGCACAGACTATTACAAAGAAATGCACAGATTATTGCATAGCAATGCACAGACTATTGCAAAGCAATGCACAGACTATTGCAAAGTAATACACAGAGACTATTGGACTATTGCAAAGCAATGCACAGACTATTGCAAAGCAATGCACAGAGACTATTGCAAAGCAATGCAAAGACTATTGCAAAGCAATGCACAGAGACTATTGCAAAGAAATGCACAGACTATTGCAAAGCAATGCACAGACTATTGCAAAGCAATACACAGACTATTGCAAAGCAATGCACAGACTATTGCAAAGCAATGCACAGAGACTATTGCAAAGCATTGCACAGACTATTGCAAAGCAATGCACAGACTATTGCAACCCAATGCACAGACTATTGCAAGGCAATGCAGAAAGGCTATTGCAAAGCAATGCACAGACTATTGCAAAGCAACGCGAAGACTATTGCAAAGCAATGCACAGAGACTATTGCAAAGCAATGCACAGACTATTGCAAAGCAATGCACAGAGACTATTGCAAAGCAATGCACAGACTATTGCAAAGCAATGCACAGACTATTGCAAAGCAATGCACAGAGACTATTGCAAAGCAATGCACAGACTATTGCATAGCAATGCACAGAGACTATTGGACTATTGCAAAGCAATGCACAGACTATTGCAAAGCAATGCACAGAGACTATTGCAAAGCAATGCAAAGACTATTGCAAAGCAATGCACAGAGACTATTGCAAAGAAATGCTCAGACTATTGCAAAGCAATGCACAGACTATTGCAAAGCAATACACAGACTATTGCAAAGCAATGCACAGACTATTGCAAAGCAATGCACAGAGACTATTGCAAAGCATTGCACAGACTATTGCAAAGCAATGCACAGACTATTGCAACCCAATGCACAGACTATTGCTACGCAATGCAGAAAGGCTATTGCAAAGCAATGCACAGACTATTGCAAAGCAATGCGAAGACTATTGCAAAGCAATGCACAGACTATTGCAAAGCAACGCGAAGACTATTGCAAAGCAATGCACAGAGACTATTGCAAAGCAATGCACAGAGACTATTGCAAAGCAATGCACAGACTATTGCAAAGCAATGCACAGAGACTTTTGCAAAGCAATGCACAGATTGTGCAAAGCAATGCAGAGAGACTATTGCAAAGGAATGCACAGAGACTATTGCAAAGCAATGCACAGAGACTATTGCAAAGCAATGCACAGACTATTGGAAAGCAATGCACAGACTATTGCAAAGCAATGCACAGAGACTATTGCAAAGCAATGCACAGAATATTGCAAAGCAATGCACAGACTATTGCAAAGCAATGCACAGAGACTATTGCAAAGCAATGCACAGACTATTGCAAAGCAATGCACAGAGACTATTGCAAAGCAATGCACAGACTGTTACAAAGAAATGCACAGATTATTGCATAGCAATGCACAGACTATTGCAAAGCAATACACAGAGACTATTGGACTATTGCAAAGCAATGCACAGACTATTGCAAAGCAATGCACAGAGACTATTGCAAAGCAATGCAAAGACTATTGCAAAGCAATGCACAGAGACAATTGCAAAGAAATGCACAGACTATTGCAAAGCAATGCAGAGACTATTGCAGAGCAATACACAGACTTTTGCAAAGCAATGCACAGACTATTGCAAAGCACTGCACAGAGACTATTGCAAAGCATTGCACGGACTATTGCAAAGCAATGCACAGACTATTGCAACGCAATGCACAAAGGCTATTGCAAAGCAATGCACAGACTATTGCAAAGCAATGCACAGACTATTGCAAAGCAACGCGAAGACTATTGCAAAGCAATGCACAGAGACTATTGCAAAGCAATGCACAGACTATTGCAAAGCAATGCACAGAGACTATTGCAAAGCAATGCACAGACTATTGCAAACCAATGCACAGAGACTATTGCAAAGCAATGCACAGACTATTGCAAAGCAATGCACAGATTGTGCAAAGCATTGCACAGAGACTATTGCAAAGAAATGCACAGAGACTATTGCAAAGCAATGCACAGAGACTATTGCAAAGCAATGCACAGACTATTGCAATGCAATGCATAGACTATTGCAGAGCAATGCACAGAGACTATTGCAAAGCAATGCACAGAGACTGTTGCAAAGCAATGCACAGAGACTATTGCAAAGCAATGCACAGACTATTGCAAAGAAATGCACAGATTATTGCAAAGCAATGCACAGACTATTGCAAAGCAATGCAAAGACTATTGCAAAGCAATGCACAGAGACTATTGCAAAGCAATGCACAGACTATTGCAAAGCAATGCACAAAGACTATTGCAAAGCAATGCACAGACTATTGCAAAGCAATGCACAGACTATTACAAAGCAATGCACAGACTATTGCAAGGCAAAGCACAAAGACTATTGCAAAGCAATGCACAGACTATTGCAATGCACAGAGACTATTTTAAAGCAATGCACAGACTATTGCAAAGCCATGCACAGACTATTGCAAAGCAATGCACAGAGACTATTGCAAAGCAATGCACAGATTATTGCAAAGCGATGCACAGAGACTTTTGCAAAGCAATGCACAGACTATTGCAAAGCAATGCACAGAGACTATTGCAAAGCAATGCACAGACTATTGCAAAGTAATGCACAGATTGTGCAAAGCAATGCAGAGAGACTATAGCAATGCACAGAGACTATTGCAAAGCAATGCACAGACTATTGCAAAGCAATGCACAGACTATTGCAAAGCAATGCACAGAGACTATTGCAAAGCAATGCACAGACTATTGCAAAGCAATGCAGATTGTGCAAAGCAATGCAGAGAGACTATAGCAATGCACAGAGACTATTGCAAAGCAATGCACAGACTATTGCAAAGCAATGCACAGAGACTATTGCAAAGCAATGCACAGACTATTGCAAAGCAATGCACAGACTATTGCAAAGCAATGCACAGAGACTATTGCAAAGCAATGCACAGACTATTGCAAAGCAATGCACAGAGACTATTGCAAAGCAATGCACAGACTATTACAAAGAAATGCACAGATTATTGCATAGCAATGCACAGACTATTGCATAGCAATGCACAGACTATTGCAAAGTAATACACAGAGACTATTGGACTATTGCAAAGCAATGCACAGACTATTGCAAAGCAATGCACAGAGACTATTGCAAAGCAATGCAAAGACTATTGCAAAGCAATGCACAGAGACTATTGCAAAGAAATGCACAGACTATTGCAAAGCAATGCACAGACTATTGCAAAGCAATACACAGACTATTGCAAAGCAATGCACAGACTATTGCAAAGCAATACACAGAGACTATTGGACTATTGCAAAGCAATGCACAGACTATTGCAAAGCAATACACAGAGACTATTGCAAAGCAATGCAAAGACTATTGCAAAGCAATGCACAGAGACTATTGCAAAGAAATGCACAGACTATTGCAAAGCAATGCACAGACTATTGCAAAGCAATGCACAGAGACTATTGCAAAGCATTGCACAGACTATTGCAAAGCAATGCACAGACCATTGCAACGCAATGCACAAAGGCTATTGCAAAGCAATGCACAGACTATTGCAAAGCAATGCACAGACTATTGCAAAGCAACGCGAAGACTATTGCAAAGCAATCCACAGAGACTATTGCAAAGCAATGCACAGACTATTGCAAAGCAATGCACAGACTATTGCAAAGCAATGCACAGAGACTATTGCAAAGCAATGCACAGATTATTGCAAAGCAATGCACAGAGACTATTGGAAAGCAATGCACAGACTATTGCAAACCAATACACAGAGACTATTGCAAAGCAATGCACAGACTATTGCAAAGCAATGCACAGATTGTGCAAAGCAATGCACAGATTCTGCAAAGCAATGCACAGAGACTATTGCAAAGAAATGCACAGAGACTATTGCAAAGCAATGCACAGAGACTATTGCAAAGCAATGCATAGACTATTGCAATGCAATGCACAAACTATTGCAAAGCAATGCATAGACTATAACAGAGCAATGCACAGAGACTATTGCAAAGCAATGCACAGAGACTATTGCAAAGCAATGCAAAGAGACTATTGCAAAGAAATGCACAGACTATTGCAAAGCAATGCACAGAGACTATTGCAAAGCAATGCACAGACTATTGCAAAGAAATGCACAGATTATTGCAAAGCAATGCACAGACTATTGCAAAGCAATGCACGGACTATTGCAAAGCAATGCACAGAGACTATTGCAAAGCAATGCACAGACTATTGCAAAGCAATGCACAGACTATTGCAAAGCAATGCACAAAGACTATTGCAAAGCAATGCACAGACTATTGCAAAGCAATGCACAGACTATTACAAAGCAATACACAGACTATTGCAAAGCAAAGCACAAAGACTATTGCAAAGCAATGCACAGACTATTGCAATGCACAGACTATTGCAAAGCAACACAAAGTCTATTGCAAAGCAATGCACAGAGACTATTTTAAAGCAATGCACAGACTATTGCAAAGCCATGCACAGACTATTGCAAAGCAATGCCCAGAGACTATTGCAAAGCAATGCACAGATTATTGCAAAGCAATGCACAGAGACTATTGCAAAGCAATGCACAGACTATTGCAAAGCAATGCACAGAGACTATTGCAAAGCAATGCACAGACTATTGCAAAGCAATGCACAGATTGTGCAAAGCAATGCAGAGAGACTATAGCAATGCACAGAGACTATTGCAAAGCAATGCACAGACTATTGCAAAGCAATGCACAGACTATTGCAAAGCAATGCACAGAGACTATTGCAAAGCAATGCACAGACTATTGCAAAGCAATGCACAGACTATTGCAATGCTCAGAACCTTGAAAGCTCCTGAGGCGGAAAGCCGGGAGACGAAGCACTTTTTTAAAATTGTTTATGTGTCACAATTCGCCGAAATACTCTGCATTTTAAAACTTCACTCACCCGTTTACCTCTCTGGAGCGGGCTCAGAATTACCTAAACAGCGACCCCTTCGCTGCAACGCTAAACCACTAAACAAACTTCTCTGACGCCATTCTCGGCGAGGGAGAGAGGCCACGCCCACTTTTAAGGCCACGCCCACCCGCCGCCCACGGTACTTAAACGCTGCCTTCAGCGCGACAAATTCAGAACCTTGAAAGCTCCTGAGGCGGAAAAGCCGGGAGACGAAGCACTTTTTTAAAATTGTTTATGTGTCACAATTCGCCGAAATACTCTGCATTTTAAAACTTCACTCACCCGTTTACCTCTCTGGAGCGGGCTCAGAATTACCTAAACAGCGACCCCTTCGCTGCAACGCTAAACCACCAAACAAACTTCTCTGACGCCATTCTCGGCGAGGGAGAGAGGCCACGCCCACTTTAAGGCCACGCCCACCCGCCGCCCACGGTACTTAAACGCTGCCTTCAGCGCGACAAATTCAGAACCTTGAAAGCTCCTGAGGCGGAAAGCCGGGAGACGAAGCACTTTTTTAAAATTGTTTATGTGTCACAATTCGCCGAAATACTCTGCATTTTAAAACTTCACTCACCCGTTTACCTCTCTGGAGCGGGCTCAGAATTACCTAAACAGCGACCCCTTCGCTGCAACGCTAAACCACTAAACAAACTTCTCTGACGCCATTCTCGGCGAGGGAGAGAGGCCATGCCCACTTTAAGGCCACGCCCACCCGCCGCCCACGGTACTTAAACGCTGCCTTCAGCGCGACAAATTCAGAACCTTGAAATCTCCTGAGGCGGAAAGCCGGGAGACGAAGCACTTTTTTAAAATTGTTTATGTGTCACAATTCGCCGAAATACTCTGCATTTTAAAACTTCACTCACCCGTTTACCTCTCTGGAGCGGGCTCAGAATTACCTAAACAGCGACCCCTTCGCTGCAACGCTAAACCACCAAACAAACTTCTCTGACGCCATTCTCGGCGAGGGAGAGAGGCCACGCCCACTTTAAGGCCACGCCCACCCGCCGCCCACGGTACTTAAACGCTGCCTTCAGCGCGACAAATTCAGAACCTTGAAAGCTCCTGAGGCGGAAAGCCGGGAGACGAAGCACTTTTTTAAAATTGTTTATGTGTCACAATTCGCCGAAATACTCTGCATTTTAAAACTTCACTCACCCGTTTACCTCTCTGGAGCGGGCTCAGAATTACCTAAACAGCGACCCCTTCGCTGCAACGCTAAACCACTAAACAAACTTCTCTGATGCCATTCTCGGCGAGGGAGAGAGGCCACGCCCACTTTAAGGCCACGCCCACCCGCCCTTTTTCCTACACATTTAAGATGTGCAACTACCGGACGCGCAGCGGACGGGCGCAGCGGGCGCGCCGTCAGCGCGCCGAAGGCGCGCCAAAGGCAAGCCCGTCTGGGCCCGTCCGGGCCCAGAAGGCCCTAGGCCCCGTCACTATGTCGGGTACTCCTCAGGCTCGAGTAATGTACACAGCGGATACTTTACACGACTTACGACCCAAGAACATCCTATCCTGCCACCACTCATTTACTGCAGGTAAGGCATTCTCGACCTGTCCACAATGCAATCCGACTCCTATCCTGAAATCACCCACCCTTGCTTTGAAACTAGGACTTCTTAACTGCCGCTCCCTCCCCAAACATGCCACCGAAATGAACCTCCTGATCCAGAACCAGGAGTTTGACCTACTGTTCATAACGGAAACATGGCTCACTGACAACACCGACTCGGATGTTGTCATGGCCCTCCCCACTGGGTATATCTGCCAAGCCCTTAATAGACCTAGAGGGAGAGGAGGCGGGGTAGCTATAATCCACAGGGAACAATCTACCTGCCGGATGACCAACGCTGGTATTGAGGATTGCGAGAGCGGTCAATTCTCCATCCAAATCTCCCCAGCTCTTACCCTGGCAGGGCTTCTAATCAACCGCCCCCCAGGGGCCCCGGGTAATTTTATCAACGCTGTATTCGAATCCGTTTCACAACTACCTTCTTCCACCCCCAACTTCCTTATATTAGGTGACTTGAACGTCCATTTTCTGGACCCCACGGATCGAGCAGCATCGGACATTAGACACGACTTAACTTCTTTAGATATTCGTCTAGTGAATAACAAGCCTACCCATGATAAGGGCCATCTATTGGATCCGATCCTCACCAACATAGCAACAATGACCACTAACCTACCGGTGACCTTACCATGGACGGACCACTTTCTGGTCCCCTTTTTCTGGGAAATCCCCACACCCACTTACTCAATCCCTAAAAACCAAGTTACCGACCGACAATGGCGCAAACTATCACCTGAGATATGGGCTGACTCTCTTGCAGAGTCCATCCCTGCGCTCTCCTCTGACCCCGATACAGCTGACAAACAATTCAGCGATTGGATCACTTCCTCCCTGGATATGCTGCTTCCGAAAACTACCACCCTCAAACAACCTAAAAGAATACCCCCCGCTTTGTGGTACACCCCAGAGCTCAAAGTTCTGCGTCAAGAGTGTAAAAAAACCGAACGCTCCTGGAGGCGCGACAAAACAACAACCAACAAGAACATCTACTCTATTTCTCTTCTGACCTACAAAACTGCTATTCATAAAACCAAAAGCATGTTTTTTCAGGAGAGAATAGAGAAAGCAGGAAGCTCCAGTAAGGAAGCGTACGCCATCCTTAAAGAGCTGTCAAAACCCCAAGGACAAGGACTAGGACCTACTTCCGATCCTAAAGTCGACCTGGAGAAATGCCAGCAACTGGCCAACTTCTTCCACGACAAAATCCGACGAATTCTGGAATCTATCTCCCCCTCCAGTCCTGAGGAAGAAATCGCTCTCCCACACACCTCCACCTGTCTGTCCACGTGGGGCCAGGTCACGGTAGACGAGGTGAGAAATACGTTCAACTCCATGAAGAGCGGTTCCCCTAGTGACCCTGCTCCTCTCCGCATCCTTAAAGAGGTAGCCCCTACTATCATCCCCTCCCTTACCCATCTAATTAATACCTCACTCCAACAAGGAGTTGTACCCTCAAGCTGGAAGAAGGCGGTGGTAAAAGCCCTACTGAAGAAACCTACGCTCGACCCCGAGAACCTGGCTAATTACAGGCCCATCTCCCTACTGCCTGGAGTGAGCATGGTCGCAGAAAAATTGGTCAACAGGAAACTCTCGCAGTTCCTAGAGGCCAATAACAAATTAAAAAGCTCCCAGACGGGCTTCCGACCTGGACAGGGCACGGACATCGCCCTCCTGGCTGCGGTAGAGGAGGCCAGAGCGCTACTGGATGGGGGAGGATCAGTGGCAGTGATCCTCCTCGACCTTAGCGCAGCGTTCGATACCGTAGACCACCAACTCCTCATTGAAAGATTGGCTAGAGTTGGAGTGGAAGGTACAGCCCTATCCTGGCTTTCTTCTTTCCTGGCCCAACGGTCTTACCAGATTTGGGAAAAGAACGCCCGCTCCTCCGAAATGCCCCTCCAATGTGGTGTTCCTCAGGGCTCTTCCCTGAGCCCTACTTTATTTAATATCTATATGTCCACATTGGAGGAGGTTATCACCCCTTTCGGAGTGAGCGTCGTCAGCTACGCCGACGACACACAACTAGTGGTGTCTCTGTCCCATCCCAAGCAACAGAAAGCTGATCTCTTCAACTGCCTTACGCAGGTCCATCGTTGGATGAACAGATCAGCCCTAAAGCTTAATGGGACAAAAACTGAGGTCCTTATACTGGGCCCGAAAGGAACCTCACTTCCCCTGGACAGCTGGCCAGCTTGCTTGGGTCCGCCCCCTGACCCAAAAACAGAGGTGAAAAGTCTGGGTGTGTGGATCGATTCCGATCTCTCTTTCACTTCACAAGCTAAGAAGGTGGCGGGGTCCTGCTTTGGTCTCTTAAAATCTCTGAGGAAAGTCCTGCCCCTTCTCCCCCCTAAATCCCAAAAACTATTAGTCCAAGGTCTCATAATATCGAGGCTGGACTATAGTAATGTGATTTACCTGGGTGCTCCCGAAGCGACCCTTACTAAACTGCAGATAATTCAGAACACGGTCGCCCGGATCATCACTAACACCTCGGCCAGATCATCTGCTAAACCCGCTCTCAAACTCCTCCACTGGCTCCCCATAAGGGAGAGAGTCAAATTTAAGGCCCTATGTCTCGTCCACAAAACGCTGCACAACCAAGGCCCTCCTGTCCTCAGTAATTCTGTCACCCCCTACAGAAATTCTAGATCCCTCCGTTCCAATGCAGAAAACCTTATCAACACCCCAAGATTCAGGAAAACCCGAACAGGAGGAAGACGTTTCTCGGTACAAGCCTCCCGCCTTTGGAATTCTCTTCCTCGTAACCTACGACTGGAACCTCAATACCTGCGCTTCAGGAAGCTGTTAAAAACCCATCTCTTTCCCTAACCTGTGCACCCCCCCCCCTGTCTCTGATCTTTCATCCTCCCTTTTCTCCTATCTCAGTTTCTTGCCCCGCTGACTGGTGAATTCAGGGTTCCTCAGCGCTGGGATACCTCCGGGTGACTATCGCGCTTTATAAAAATAAATAATAATAATAATAATCATAATAATAATAATAATTGCAAAGCAATGCACAGAGACTATTGCAAAGCAATGCACAGACTATTGCAAAGCAATGCACAGAGACTATTGCAAAGCAATGCACAAACTATTACAAAGAAATGCACAGATTATTGCATAGCAATGCACAGACTATTGCAAAGCAATGCACAGATTATTGCAAAGTAATACACAGAGACTATTGGACTATTGCAAAGCAATGCACAGACTATTGCAAAGCAATGCACATAGACTATTGCAAAGCAATGCAAAGACTATTGCAAAGCAATGCACAGAGACTATTGCAAAGAAATGCACAGACTATTGCAAAGCAATCACAGACTATTGCAAAGCAATACACAGACTATTGCAAAGCAATGCACAGACTATTGCAAAGCAATGCACAGACTATTGCAAAGCAATGCACAGAGACTATTGCAAAGCAATGCACAGACTATTGCAAAGCAATGCACAGACTATTGCAAAGCAATGCACAAAGACTATTACAAAGCAATGCACAGACTATTGCAAAGCAATGCACAGACTATTACAAAGCAATGCACAGACTATTGCAAAGCAAAGCACAAAGACTATTGCAAAGCAATGCACAGACTATTGCAATGCACAGACTATTGCAAAGCAACGCAAAGTCTATTGCAAAGCAATGCACAGAGACTATTTTAAAGCATTGCACAGACTATTGCAAAGCAATGCACAGACTATTGCAAAGCAATGCACAGAGACTATTGCAAAGCAATGCACAGATTATTGCAAAGCAATGCGCAGAGACTATTGCAAAGCAATGCACAGACTATTGCAAAGCAATGCACAGAGACTATTGCAAAGCAATGCACAGACTATTGCAAAGCAATGCACAGATTGTGCAAAGCAATGCAGAGAGACTATAGCAATGCACAGAGACTATTGCAAAGCAATGCACAGAGACTATTGCAAAGCAATGCACAGACTATTGCAAAGCAATGCACAGACTATTGCAAAGCAATGCACAGAGACTATTGCAAAGCAATGCACAGACTATTGCAAAGCAATGCACAGACTATTGCAAAGCAATGCACAGAGACTATTGCAAAGCAATGCACAGACTATTGCAAAGCAATGCACAGATTGTGGTAAGCAATGCAGAGAGACTATTGCCTAGCAATGCACAGAGACTATTGCAAAGCAATGCACAGAGACTATTGCAAAGCAATGCACAGACTATTGCAAAGCAATGTTTAGTTTAGTTTAAAGGAGTTTATAAAGCGCCTGGTGACGCCTCCCGGCGTGTCCCCGCGCTGTGGAGAGAGTGAGTTATGTGGAAAAAAAGAACCTATCACGGATTAAAGAGGCAAGTTTTCAGTTTCTTCCTAAAAGCGGTCTCATTCACCTCTAACCTGGTGCCCATGGGCAGAAGGTTCCAGTGCTTCGCTGCCACTGTGCGGAAAGATCTGCCACCCATTCTGGCCTTTTTAGGACAGGCAAGTCTAAGCAGACCTGTACCTTTGGATCTAAGGGCTCTGCTGGGTTCATATGGCGAAGCCAGATCCGACATATAGGCAGGTGCCTTGTTATGGAGGATCTTGTGACACCATAGCAGAGCTTTAAAAATGATCCTCTTCTTAATAGGCAGCCAATGGAGAGTTGCCAGAGAGGGTCGTGAGGGGGCTCTGCGGGGCAGTCTTAATACTAGGCGTGCTGCCGAATTTTGTAGGACCTGTAATTTCTTTATATTTTTCTCTGAAGTGCCTAAGAGTAAAACATTCCCGTAATCCATCCGGGAAGTTATTAGTGCCTGCGTCATAGTCCGTCTGGAGTTGAGAGGCAGCAAGTCAAGAGTACGGTTGAGAGTCTTCATCACTCCGAAACACTTGCCTACAGTTCTCTTTACATGGCTATCAAAAGATAGCTTATTATCAACCCAGACTCCTAAATTCTTCGCCTCCCGACTGGGAGGGGGCAAAGGACCCAAACAAGTGGGCCACCATTCTTTAGTCCAATTGGTTTCATTGCCTCCAATAATGATGACCTCTGTTTTGGTTCCGTTCAATTTTAGACAGTGCTCTGTCATCCAGGATGCCAGCCTGCTCATACAGTTGTTAAAGTTAGCGGCTTCCATGGATGGGGCTTGCGTCAAAGATATTAAAAGTTGCGTATCGTCGGCGTAAGAGACAAGCTCCACGCCGAACGATTGCACCACCTCAGCCAGGGGAGCCATGTATAGATTAAACAGGGTGGGACTCAGGGCCGAGCCCTGAGGCACCCCCTGTTCAAGCCGCACACTGACTGAGAGGGAAGTCCCTCTTTGGACTTGGAAGCTCCTATCGATCAGAAAGGCTTTCAGCCATCCCAGTGCCCTGTTGGTTACTCCGGCTTTGTTTAGACACTGTAGCAAGATGGAGTGTGCTACAGTGTCAAACGCGGCACTGAGGTCGAGCATGATGAGGGCCATGGTCTTGCCCTCATCTGCTCCCTTGCGTAGGGTTTCAGTGGCCCTGAGGAGAGCCGTTTCCGTTGAAAAGTTGGATCTGAAGCCTGACTGGGATTTATGGAAAACATCATGTTCTTCAAGATGTTCCATTAGTTGGATGTTGGCAATTTTCTCGGCCAGCTTAGCTAAGTAAGGTAGCAGGGAAATTGGTCGGAGATTGTCCATAATGTCTTGGCTGACATTTGGCTTTTTCTTAATCGGTAGTACAACTGCCTGTTTCCAGTCCGCCGGCAGGCAGGCTGTGGAGAATGAGATCTGAAGTAGATGTCTATAATGAGGTTCTAAAGCAGAGAAGGCTTCAGCTAAAATTTTCGGAGGCGCCGGGTCTTGGGGAGAGCCCGATTTGATTTTATTACACAATTTAGACAGGACTTCGTACGGGGGAATTTCAAAAGAATTGAGGCACTTTAGAGTCTTAATAAGACTGTCATTTTCTGTGAAGTCAGAAGCCGACTCAACATGATTGGCAAAGCTTGTATATATTTTATTGATTTTACCTGAAAAGTACTGTGCAACTTCATTACATGATTCCACAGAATCCTTTTGAGTGGAGGAATTAGTATCTACTACAGATATTTCTTTATAAATCTGAAATAATTCCTTCGAGGAGTTGCCTGCTTCCATAATACGGGAATGATAGTGCTCAGCCTTAGCCCTACGTACAGATTTGTAATACAGTCTTTGAAAGTTTTTATACTTCATTTTGGTTTCTGCACAGAGATTCTGGCGCCAAGCTCTCTCAAGTTTTTTACAGGTTGTTTTCATGGTTTGCAGTACTTGGCTAAACCAGGGAGCAGTTTTTTTTAGTCTCCTGGCATTGGTCATGATACGACTGGGGGCAGTAATATCGAGGGCCTTGATTACTATATTATTTAGATTGTTATTAGCTGCTTCACAATCTTCCCCTTTCGGAGGGCCCTCCTCCTGGATAATTTTAATAAAAGATTCTATAGAAAAGCTCTTCCATTTTCTGCGTTTATACCGCAGAGATTGGTGTTGGAAATGCTCAGTTCTGTTCAATAGAATCGTGATCGGAATAATATAGTGATCCGACCAAGGTATGGGTATAGGCTCTAAGGTGTGAACTCCCTGCCAGTTACCAAAGATAGGATCCAGTAGGTGACCTAATTGATGCGACGGTTCCTTGTTTTTCATTTCAAGTTGAACCGAAAGAAGCTCCGTTTGAATCTCAGAGGCATCATTGTCTAGTGGATCTTCGAAATGAGCATTGAGATCGCCTAGCACTAGAAGTCTAGACTTTCTAAGTGCTAAGTGAGTAATGGCTTCCATTAGAGTAAAAGTAAAATCATACATTCTGCCAGGAGAGCGATAAATCAGGATGCCCGATATGGAGTGGTTGGGGCCGGTATTAATTGTGAAGGATCCAGCTTCACTGTGATCGATATATATAGGAACTAAGGTACAGACTAGAGGGGCTTTCGTGGCTATGGCAATGCCACCCCCCCTTCCGTCTTTCCTGTCCAATCTAGAGAGGGAGTAGCCGTGGGGCATGGCCTGGATAGTGTCAGGGTCTGAATATTCATCTAACCAGGTCTCCGTCAAGAATAAAATGTCAAGATTATGATCCTCGAGTAGATGAAATATTTCGAGGGCATGCTTGCGGAGGGATCTACAATTGAGTAGAGCTGCTTTCAGGGAATGGCCCATGCTTGTTGTTGGAATGTGAGTCATGGGTTCAAAGCTACACCCTGTACATTTACTTACGGACTGGGCGGTCATGGCATGCCTGCAAGCTGCAGGCATGTCAGGTTGGAGATCAAGCAGAGCTCGTCTGCCATACCTTATAGTAGTTGGTATAGATGAACCAGGGTCTGTGGCCCCGGGCCCCGTTCGGTCGCGGACGGGCGCAGACGGGCTTCCCTTAGGCACGCCTTCGGCGCGCAAACGGCGCTCCCGCTGCGCTCGTCCGCTGCGCTTCCGGGGGAAGCACATTTGTATAGAATGAAGGGGGGCGTGTCCTAAGGGTGGTGGGCGTGGCCGCAGTGCTTCCAGTCACTGGCATCAGCCGTGGAAGGTTTCCCCCTCTCAGCGCGAAGGTCTGCTGCACTGGGGTACACTGGGCGAGAGGCAGGTAGGATTTTAGGTTTTCAGCACACAGTATCACACAAATGTTAAAAGAATTAAAAGCACAAATCAGTTTTTCACAAAATCTCCCGGCTTCCGCCTCAGGAGCTCACCAGTTCTCTAGTCGCGCTCGTACATCAGTGCGCCTAAATAGCGAGTAAGGGGGCGTGGCCTAAGGGTGGTGGGCGTGGCCGCAGTGCTTCCAGTCACTGGCATCAGCCGTGGAAGGTTTCCCCCTCTCAGCGCGAAGGTCTGCTGCACTGGGGTACACTGGGCGAGAGGCAGGTAGGATTTTAGGTTTTCAGCACACAGTATCACACAAATGTTAAAAGAATTAAAAGCACAAATCAGTTTTTCACAAAATCTCCCGGCTTCCGCCTCAGGAGCTCACCAGTTCTCAGACTATTACAAAGCAATGCACAGACTATTGCAAAGCAATGCACAAAGACTATTGCAAAGCAATGCACAGACTATTGCAAAGCAATGCACAGACTATTGCAAAGCAATGCATAGACTATTACAAAGCAATGCACAGACTATTGCAAAGCAAAGCACAAAGACTATTGCAAAGCAATGCACAGACTATTGCAATGCACAGACTATTGCAAAGCAACGCAAAGTCTATTGCAAAGCAATGCACAAAGACTATTTTAAAGCAATGCACAGACTATTGCAAAGCCATGCACAGACTATTGCAAAGCAATGCACAGAGACTATTGCAAAGCAATGCACAGATTATTGCAAAGCAATGCACAGAGACTATTGCAAAGCAATGCACAGACTATTGCAAAGCAATGCACAGAGACTATTGCAAAGCAATGCACAGACTATTGCAAAGCAATGCACAGATTGTGCAAAGCAATGCAGAGAGACTATAGCAATGCACAGAGACTATTGCAAAGCAATGCACAGAGACTATTGCAAAGCAATGCACAGACTATTGCAAAGCAATGCACAGACTATTGCAAAGCAATGCACAGAGACTATTGCAAAGCAATGCACAGACTATTGCAAAGCAATGCACAGACTATTGCAAAGCAATGCACAGAGACTATTGCAAAGCAATGTACAGACTATTGCAAAGCAATGCACAGAGACTATTGCAAAGCAATGCAAAGACTATTGAAAAGCAATGCACAGAGACTATTGCAAAGAAATGCACAGACTATTGCAAAGCAATGCACAGACTATTGCAAAGCAATACACAGACTATTGCAAAGCAATGCACAGACTATTGCAAAGCAATGCACAGACTATCGCAAAGCAATGCACAGACTATTGCAAAGCAATGCACAGACTATCGCAAAGCAATGCACAGACTATTGCAAAGCAATGCACAGAGACTATTGCAAAGCAATGCACAGACTATTGCAAAGCAATGCACAGACTATTGCAAAGCAATGCACAAAGACTATTACAAAGCAATGCACAGACTATTGCAAAGCAATGCACAGACTATTACAAAGCAATGCACAGACTATTGCAAAGCAAAGCACAAAGACTATTGCAAAGCAATGCACAGACTATTGCAATGCACAGACTATTGCAAAGCAACGCAAAGTCTATTGCAAAGCAATGCACAGAGACTATTTTAAAGCAATGCACAGACTATTGCAAAGCAATGCACAGACTATTGCAAAGCAATGCACAGAGACTATTGCAAAGCAATGCACAGATTATTGCAAAGCAATGCGCAGAGACTATTGCAAAGCAATGCACAGACTATTGCAAAGCAATGCACAGACTATTGCAAAGCAATGCACAGAGACTATTGCAAAGCAATGCACAGACTATTGCAAAGCAATGCACAGATTGTGGTAAGCAATGCAGAGAGACTATTGCCTAGCAATGCACAGAGACTATTGCAAAGCAATGCACAGAGACTATTGCAAAGCAATGCACAGACTATTGCAAAGCAATGCACAGACTATTGCAAAGCAATGCACAGACTATTGCAAAGCAATGCACAAAGACTATTGCAAAGCAATGCACAGACTATTGCAAAGCAATGCACAGACTATTACAAAGCAATGCACAGACTATTGCAAAGCAAAGCACAAAGACTATTGCAAAGCAATGCACAGACTATTGCAATGCACAGACTATTGCAAAGCAACGCAAAGTCTATTGCAAAGCAATGCACAAAGACTATTGCAAAGCAATGCACAGACTATTGCAAAGCCATGCACAGACTATTGCAAAGCAATGCACAGAGACTATTGCAAAGCAATGCACAGATTATTGCAAAGCAATGCACAGAGACTATTGCAAAGCAATGCACAGACTATTACAAATAAATGCACAGATTATTGCATAGCAATGCACAGACTATTGCAAAGCAATGCACAGATTGTGCAAAGCAATGCAGAGAGACTGTAGCAATGCACAGAGACTATTGCAAAGCAATGCACAGAGACTATTGCAAAGCAATGCACAGACTATTGCAAAGCAATGCACAGACTATTGCAAAGCAATGCACAGAGACTATTGCAAAGCAATGCACAGACTATTGCAAAGCAATGCACAGAGACTATTGCAAAGCAATGTACAGACTATTGCAAAGCAATGCACAGAGACTATTGCAAAGCAATGCAAAGACTATTGCAAAGCAATGCACAGAGACTATTGCAAAGAAATGCACAGACTATTGCAAAGCAATGCACAGACTATTGCAAAGCAATACACAGACTATTGCAAAGCAATGCACAGACTATTGCAAAGCAATGCACAGACTATCGCAAAGCAATGCACAGACTATTGCAAAGCAATGCACAGACTATTGCAAAGCAATGCACAAAGACTATTACAAAGCAATGCACAGACTATTGCAAAGCAATGCACAGACTATTACAAAGCAATGCACAGACTATTGCAAAGCAAAGCACAAAGACTATTGCAAAGCAATGCACAGACTATTGCAATGCACAGACTATTGCAAAGCAACGCAAAGTCTATTGCAAAGCAATGCACAGAGACTATTTTAAAGCAATGCACAGACTATTGCAAAGCAATGCACAGACTATTGCAAAGCAATGCACAGAGACTATTGCAAAGCAATGCACAGATTATTGCAAAGCAATGCGCAGAGACTATTGCAAAGCAATGCACAGACTATTGCAAAGCAATGCACAGAGACTATTGCAAAGCAATGCACAGACTATTGCAAAGCAATGCACAGATTGTGCAAAGCAATGCAGAGAGACTATAGCAATGCACAGAGACTATTGCAAAGCAATGCACAGAGACTATTGCAAAGCAATGCACAGACTATTGCAAAGCAATGCACAGACTATTGCAAAGCAATGCACAGAGACTATTGCAAAGCAATGCACAGACTATTGCAAAGCAATGCACAGACTATTGCAAAGCAATGCACAGAGACTATTGCAAAGCAATGCACAGACTATTGCAAAGCAATGCACAGAGACTCTTGCAAAGCAATGCACAGACTATTACAAAGAAATGCACAGATTATTGCATAGCAATGCACAGACTATTGCAAAGCAATGCACAGACTATTGCAAAGCAATACACAGACTATTGCAAAGCAATGCACAAAGAATATTGCAAAGCAATGCACAGACTATTGCAAAGCAATGCACAGACTATTACAAAGCAATGCACAGACTATTGCAAAGCAAAGCACAAAGACTATTGCAAAGCAATGCACAGACTATTGCAAAGCAATGCACAGACTATTGCAATGCACAGACTATTGCAAAGCAACGCAAAGTCTATTGCAAAGCAATGCACAGAGACTATTTTAAAGCAATGCACAGACTATTGCAAAGCCATGCACAGACTATTGCAAAGCAATGCACAGAGACTATTGCAAAGCAATGCACAGATTATTGCAAAGCAATGCACAGAGACTATTGCAAAGCAATGCACAGACTATTGCAAAGCAATGCACAGAGACTATTGCAAAGCAATGCACAGACTATTGCAAAGCAATGAACAGATTGTGCAAAGCAATGCAGAGAGACTATAGCAATGCACAGAGACTATTGCAAAGCAATGCACAGAGACTATTGCAAAGCAATGCACAGACTATTGCAAAGCAATGCACAGACTATTGCAAAGCAATGCACAGAGACTATTGCAAAGCAATGCACAGACTATTGCAAAGCAATGCACAGAGACTATTGCAAAGCAATGCACAGACTATTGCAAAGCAATGCACAGAGACTATTGCAAAGCAATGCACAGACTATTACAAATAAATGCACAGATTATTGCATAGCAATGCACAGACTATTGCAAAGCAATGCACAGACTATTGCAAAGTAATACACAGAGACTATTGGACTATTGCAAAGCAATGCACAGACTATTGCAAAGCAATGCACCGAGACTATTGCAAAGCAATGCAAAGACTATTGCAAAGCAATGCACAGAGACTATTGCAAAGAAATGCACAGACTATTGCAAAGCAATGCACAGATTATTGCAAAGCAATACACAGACTATTGCAAAGCAATGCACAGACTATTGCAAAGCAATGCACAGAGACTATTGCAAAGCATTGCACAGACTATTGCAAAGCAATGCACAGACTATTGCAACCCAATGCACAGACTATTGCAACGCAATGCAGAAATGCTATTGCAAAGCAATGCACAGACTATTGCAAAGCAACGCGAAGACTATTGCAAAGCAATGCACAGAGACTATTGCAAAGCAATGCACAGACTATTGCAAAGCAATGCACAGAGACTATTGCAAAGCAATGCACAGACTATTGCAAAGCAATGCACAGACTATTGCAAAGCAATGCACAGAGACTATTGCAAAGCAATGCACAGACTATTGCATAGCAATGCACAGATACTATTGGACTGTTGCAAAGCAATGCACAGACTATTGCAAAGCAATGCACAGAGACTATTGCAAAGCAATGCAAAGACTATTGCAAAGCAATGCAAAGACTATTGCAAAGCAATGCACAGAGACTATTGCAAAGAAATGCTCAGACTATTGCAAAGCAATGCACAGACTATTGCAAAGCAATACACAGACTATTGCAAAGCAATGCACAGACTATTGCAAAGCAATACACAGACTATTGCAAAGCAATGCACAAAGAATATTGCAAAGCAATGCACAGACTATTGCAAAGCAATGCACAGACTATTACAAAGCAATGCACAGACTATTGCAAAGCAAAGCACAAAGACTATTGCAAAGCAATGCACAGACTATTGCAATGCACAGACTATTGCAAAGCAACGCAAAGTCTATTGCAAAGCAATGCACAGAGACTATTTTAAAGCAATGCACAGACTATTGCAAAGCCATGCACAGACTATTGCAAAGCAATGCACAGAGACTATTGCAAAGCAATGCAGAGATTATTGCAAAGCAATGCACAGAGACTATTGCAAAGCAATGCACAGACTATTGCAAAGCAATGCACAGAGACTATTGCAAAGCAATGCACAGACTATTGCAAAGCAATGCACAGATTGTGCAAAGCAATGCAGAGAGACTATAGCAATGCACAGAGACTATTGCAAAGCAATGCACAGAGACTATTGCAAAGCAATGCACAGACTATTGCAAAGCAATGCACAGACTATTGCAAAGCAATGCACAGAGACTATTGCAAAGCAATGCACAGACTATTGCAAAGCAATGCACAGACTATTGCAAAGCAATGCACAGAGACTATTGCAAAGCAATGCACAGACTATTGCAAAGCAATGCACAGAGACTATTGCAAAGCAATGCACAGACTATTACAAATAAATGCACAGATTATTGCATAGCAATGCACAGACTATTGCAAAGCAAAGCACAGACTATTGCAAAGTAATACACAGAGACTATTGGACTATTGCAAAGCAATGCACAGACTATTGCAAAGCAATGCACAGAGACTATTGCAAATCAATGCAAAGACTATTGCAAAGCAATGCACAGAGACTATTGCAAAGAAATGCACAGACTATTGCAAAGCAATGCACAGATTATTGCAAAGCAATACACAGACTATTGCAAAGCAATGCACAGACTATTGCAAAGCAATGCACAGAGACTATTGCAAAGCATTGCACAGACTATTGCAAAGCAATGCACAGACTATTGCAACCCAATGCACAGACTATTGCAACGCAATGCAGAAATGCTATTGCAAAGCAATGCACAGACTATTGCAAAGCAACGCGAAGACTATTGCAAAGCAATGCACAGAGACTATTGCAAAGCAATGCGAAGACTATTGCAAAGCAATGCACAGAGACTATTGCAAAGCAATGCACAGACTATTGCAAAGCAATGCACAGACTATTGCAAAGCAATGCACAGAGACTATTGCAAAGCAATGCACAGACTATTGCATAGCAATGCACAGAGACTATTGGACTGTTGCAAAGCAATGCACAGACTATTGCAAAGCAATGCACAGAGACTATTGCAAAGCAATGCAAAAACTATTGCAAAGCAATGCACAGAGACTATTGCAAAGAAATGCTCAGACTATTGCAAAGCAATGCACAGACTATTGCAAAGCAATACACAGACTATTGCAAAGCAATGCACAGACTATTGCAAAGCAATGCACAGAGACTATTGCAAAGCATTGCACAGACTATTGCAAAGCAATGCACAGACTATTGCAACCCAATGCACAGACTATTGCAACGCAATGCAGAAAGGCTATTGCAAAGCAATGCACAGACTATTGCAAAGCAATGCGAAGACTATTGCAAAGCAATGCACAGACTATTGCAAAGCAACGCGAAGACTATTGCAAAGCAATGCACAGAGACTATTGCAAAGCAATGCACAGAGACTATTGCAAAGCAATGCACAGACTATTGCAAAGCAATGCACAGAGACTTTTGCAAAGCAATGCACAGATTGTGCAAAGCAATGCAGAGAGACTCTTGCAAAGGAATGCACAGAGACTATTGCAAAGCAATGCACAGAGACTATTGCAAAGCAATGCACAGACTATTGCAAAGCAATGCACAGACTATTGCAAAGCAATGCACAGACTATTGCAAAGCAATGCACAGACTATTGCAAAGCAATGCACAGAGACTATTGCAAAGCAATGCACAGACTATTGCAAAGCAATGCACAGAGACTATTGCAAAGCAATGTACAGACTATTACAAAGCAATGCACAGATTATTGCATAGCAATGCACAGACTATTGCAAAGCAATACACAGAGACTATTGGACTATTGCAAAGCAATGCACATACTATTGCAAAGCAATGCACAGAGACTATTGCAAAGCAATGCAAAGACTATTGCAAAGCAATGCACAGAGACTATTGCAAAGCAATGCAAAGACTATTGCAAAGCAATGCACAGAGACAATTGCAAAGAAATGCACAGACTATTGCAAAGCAATGCAGAGACTATTGCAGAGCAATACACAGACTTTTGCAAAGCAATGCACAGACTATTGCAAAGCAATGCACAGAGACTATTGCAAAGCATTGCACATACTATTGCAAAGCAATGCACAGACTATTGCAACGCAATGCACAAAGGCTATTGCAAAGCAATGCACAGACTATTGCAAAGCAATGCACAGACTATTGCAAAGCAACGCGAAGACTATTGCAAAGCAATGCACAGAGACTATTGCAAAGCAATGCACAGACTATTGCAAAGCAATGCACAGAGACTATTGCAAAGCAATGCACAGATTATTGCAAAGCAATGCACAGAGACTATTGCAAAGCAATGCACAGACTATTGCAAACCAATGCACAGAGACTATTGCAAAGCAATGCACAGACTATTGCAAAGCAATGCACAGATTGTGCAAAGCATTGCACAGATACTATTGCAAAGAAATGCACAGAGACTATTGCAAAGCAATGCACAGAGACTATTGCAAAGCAATGCACAGACTATTGCAATGCAATGCATAGACTATTGCAGAGCAATGCACAGAGACTATTGCAAAGCAATGCACAGAGACTATTGCAAAGCAATGCACAGAGACTATTGCAAAGCAATGCACAGACTATTGCAAAGCAATGCACAGAGACTATTGCAAAGCAATGCACAGACTATTGCAAAGAAATGCACAGATTATTGCAAAGCAATGCACAGACTATTGCAAAGCAATGCACAGACTATTGCAAAGCAATGCACAGAGACTATTGCAAAGCAATGCACAGACTATTGCACAGCAATGCACAAAGACTATTGCAAAGAAATGCACAGACTATTGCAAAGCAATGCACAGACTATTACAAAGCAATGCACAGACTATTGCAAAGCAAAGCACAAAGACTATTGCAAAGCAATGCACAGACTATTGCAATGCACAGACTATAGCAAAGCAACGCAAAGTCTATTGCAAAGCAATGCACAGAGACTATTTTAAAGCAATGCACAGACTATTGCAAAGCCATGCACAGACTATTGCAAAGCAATGCACAGAGACTATTGCAAAGCAATGCACAGATTATTGCAAAGCAATGCACAGAGACTATTGCAAAGCAATGCACAGACTATTGCAAAGCAATGCACAGAGACTATTGCAAAGCAATGCACAGACTATTGCAAAGCAATGCACAGATTGTGCAAAGCAATGCAGAGAGACTATAGCAATGCACAGAGACTATTGCAAAGCAATGCACAGAGACTATTGCAAAGCAATGCACAGATTATTGCAAAGCAATGCACAGACTATTGCAAAGCAATGCACAGAGACTATTGCAAAGCAATGCACAGACTATTGCAAAGCAATGCACAGAGACTATTGCAAAGCAATGCACAGACTATTGCAAAGCAATGCACAGAGACTATTGCAAAGCAATGCACAGACTGTTACAAAGAAATGCACAGATTATTGCATAGCAATGCACAGACTATTGCAAAGCAATGCACAGACTATTGCAAAGTAATACACAGAGACTATTGGACTATTGCAAAGCAATGCACAGACTATTGCAAAGCAATGCACAGAGACTATTGCAAAGCAATGCAAAGACTATTGCAAAGCAATGCACAGAGACTATTGCAAAGAAATGCACAGACTATTGCAAAGCAATGCACAGACTATTGCAAAGCAATACACAGACTATTGCAAAGCAATGCACAGACTATTGCAAAGCAATGCACAGAGACTATTGCAAAGCATTGCACATACTATTGCAAAGCAATGCACAGACTATTGGAACCCAATGCACAGATCATTGCAACGCAATGCAGAAAGGCTATTGCAAAGCAATGCACAGACTATTGCAAAGCAACGCGAAGACTATTGCAAAGCAATGCACAGAGATTATTGCAAAGCAATGCACAGACTATTGCAAAGCAATGCACAGAGACTATTGCAAAGCAATGCACAGATTGTGCAAAGCAATGCAGAGAGACTATTGCAAAGCAATGCACAGACTATTGCAAAGCAATGCACAGACTATTGCAAAGCAATGCACAGAGACCATTGCAAAGCAATGCACAGACTATTGCAAAGCAATGCACAGATTGTGCAAAGCAATGCAGAGAGACTATAGCAATGCACAGAGACTATTGCAAAGCAATGCACAGACTATTGCAAAGCAATGCACAGACTATTGCAAAGCAATGCACAGAGACTATTGCAAAGCAATGCACAGACTATTGCAAAGCAATGCACAGACTATTGCAAAGCAATGCACAGAGACTATTGCAAAGCAATGCACAGACTATTGCAAAGCAATGCACAGAGACTATTGCAAAGCAATGCACAGACTATTACAAAGAAATGCACAGATTATTGCATAGCAATGCACAGACTATTGCAAAGCAATGCACAGACTATTGCAAAGTAATACACAGAGACTATTGGACTATTGCAAAGCAATGCACAGACTATTGCAAAGCAATGCACAGAGACTATTGCAAAGCAATGCAAAGACTATTGCAAAGCAATGCACAGAGACTATTGCAAAGAAATGCACTGACTATTGCAAAGCAATGCACAGACTATTGCAAAGCAATACACAGACTATTGCAAAGCAATGCACAGACTATTGCAAAGCAATGCACAGAGACTATTGCAAAGCATTGCACAGACTATTGCAAAGCAATGCACAGACTATTGCAACGCAATGCAGAAAGGCTATTGCAAAGCAATGCACAGAGACTATTGCAAAGCAATGCACAGACTATTGCAAAGCAATGCACAGAGACTATTGCAAAGCAATGCACAGACTATTGCAAAGCAATGCACAGACTATTGCAAAGCAATGCACAGAGACTATTGCAAAGCAATGCACAGACTATTGCATAGCAATGCACAGACTATTGCAAAGCAATGCACAAAGACTATTGCAAAGCAACGCACAGACTATTGCAAAGCAATGCACAGAGACTATTGCAAAGCATTGCACAGACTATTGCAAAGCAATGCACAGACTATTGCAAAGCAATGCACAGAGACTATTGCAAAGCAATGCAAAGACTATTGCAAAGCAATGCACAGAGACTATTGCAAAGAAATGCTCAGACTATTGCAAAGCAATGCACAGAGTATTGCAAAGCAATACACAGACTATTGCAAAGCAATGCACAGAGACTATTGCAAAGCATTGCACAGACTATTGCAAAGCAATGCACAGACTATTGCAACCCAATGCACAGACTATTGCTACGCAATGCAGAAAGGCTATTGCAAAGCAATGCACAGACTATTGCAAAGCAATGCGAAGACTATTGCAAAGCAATGCACAGACTATTGCAAAGCAACGCGAAGACTATTGCAAAGCAATGCACAGAGACTATTGCAAAGCAATGCACAGAGACTATTGCAAAGCAATGCACAGACTATTGCAAAGCAATGCACAGAGACTTTTGCAAAGCAATGCACAGATTGTGCAAAGCAATGCAGAGAGACTATTGCAAAGGAATGCACAGAGACTATTGCAAAGCAATGCACAGAGACTATTGCAAAGCAATGCACAGACTATTGCAAAGCAATGCACAGAGACTATTGCAAAGCAATGCACAGACTATTGCAAAGCAATGCACAGACTATTGCAAAGCAATGCACAAAGACTATTGCAAAGCAATGCACAGACTATTGCAAAGCAATGCACAGAGACTATTGCAAAGCAATGCACAGACTATTACAAAGAAATGCACAGATTATTGCATAGCAATGCACAGACTATTGCAAAGCAATACACAGAGACTATTGGACTATTGCAAAGCAATGCACAGACTATTGCAAAGCAATGCACAGAGACTATTGCAAAGCAATGCAAAGACTATTGCAAAGCAATGCACAGAGACAATTGCAAAGAAATGCACAGACTATTGCAAAGCAATGCAGAGACTATTGCAGAGCAATACACAGACTTTTGCAAAGCAATGCACAGACTATTGCAAAGCACTGCACAGAGACTATTGCAAAGCATTGCACAGACTATTGCAACGCAATGCACAAAGGCTATTGCAAAGCAATGCACAGACTATTGCAAAGCAATGCACAGACTATTGCAAAGCAACGCGAAGACTATTGCAAAGCAATGCTCAGAGACTATTGCAAAGCAATGCACAGACTATTGCAAAGCAATGCAGAGAGACTATTGCAAAGCAATGCACAGATTATTGCAAAGCAATGCACAGAGACTATTGCAAAGCAATGCACAGACTATTGCAAACCAATGCACAGAGACTATTGCAAAGCAATGCACAGACTATTGCAAAGCAATGCACAGATTGTGCAAAGCATTGCACAGAGACTATTGCAAAGAAATGCACAGAGACTATTGCAAAGCAATGCACAGAGACTATTGCAAAGCAATGCACAGACTATTGCAATGCAATGCATAGACTATTGCAGAGCAATGCACAGAGACTATTGCAAAGCAATGCACAGAGACTATTGCAAAGCAATGCACAGAGACTATTGCAAAGCAATGCACAGACTATTGCAAAGAAATGCACAGATTATTGCAAAGCAATGCACAGACTATTGCAAAGCAATGCACAGACTATTGCAAAGCAATGCACAGAGACTATTGCAAAGCAATGCACAGACTATTGCAAAGCAATGCACAAAGACTATTGCAAAGCAATGCACAGACTATTGCAAAGCAATGCACAGACTATTGCAAAGCAATGCACAGACTATTGCAATGCAATGCACAGACTATTGCAATGCACAGACTATTGCAAAGCAACGCAAAGTCTATTGCAAAGCAATGCACAGAGACTATTTTAAAGCAATGCACAGACTATTGCAAAGCCATGCACAGACTATTGCAAAGCAATGCACAGAGACTATTGCAAAGCAATGCACAGATTATTGCAAAGCAATGCACAGAGACTTTTGCAAAGCAATGCACAGACTATTGCAAAGCAATGCACAGAGACTATTGCAAAGCAATGCACAGACTATTGCAAAGCAATGCACAGATTGTGCAAAGCAATGCAGAGAGACTATAGCAATGCACAGAGACTATTGCAAAGCAATGCACAGAGACTATTGCAAAGCAATGCACAGACTATTGCAAAGCAATGCACAGACTATTGCAAAGCAATGCACAGAGACTATTGCAAAGCAATGCACAGACTATTGCAAAGCAATGCACAGACTATTGCAAAGCAATGCACAGAGACTATTGCAAAGCAATGCACAGACTATTGCAAAGCAATGCACAGAGACTATTGCAAAGCAATGCACATACTATTACAAAGAAATGCACAGATTATTGCATAGCAATGCACAGACTATTGCAAAGCAATGCACAGACTATTGCAAAGTAATACACAGAGACTATTGGACTATTGCAAAGCAATGCACAGACTATTGCAAAGCAATGCACAGAGACTATTGCAAAGCAATGCAAAGAGTATTGCAAAGCAATGCACAGAGACTATTGCAAAGAAATGCACAGACTATTGCAAAGCAATGCACAGACTATTGCAAAGCAATACACAGACTATTGCAAAGCAATGCACAGACTATTGCAAAGCACTACACAGAGACTATTGGACTATTGCAAAGCAATGCACAGACTATTGCAAAGCAATACACAGAGACTATTGCAAAGCAATGCAAAGACTATTGCAAAGCAATGCACAGAGATTATTGCAAAGAAATGCACAGACTATTGCAAAGCAATGCACAGACTATTGCAAAGCAATGCACAGAGACTATTGCAAAGCATTGCACAGACTATTGCAAAGCAATGCACAGACCATTGCAACGCAATGCACAAAGGCTATTGCAAAGCAATGCACAGACTATTGCAAAGCAATGCACAGACTATTGCAAAGCAACGCGAAGACTATTGCAAAGCAATGCACAGAGACTATTGCAAAGCAATGCACAGACTATTGCAAAGCAATGCACAGACTATTGCAAAGCAATGCACAGAGACTATTGCAAAGCAATGCACAGACTATTGCAAAGCAATGCACAGAGACTATTGCAAAGCAATGCACAGACTATTACAAAGAAATGCACAGATTATTGCATAGCAATGCACAGACTATTGCAAAGCAATGCACAGACTATTGCAAAGCAATGCACAGATTGTGCAAAGCAATGCACAGATTCTGCAAAGCAATGCACAGAGACTATTGCAAAGAAATGCGCAGAGACTATTGCAAAGCAATGCACAGAGACTATTGCAAAGCAATGCACAGACTATTGCAATGCAATGCACAAAGACTATTGCAAAGCAATGCACAGACTATTGCAAAGCAATGCATAGACTATAACAGAGCAATGCACAGAGACTATTGCAAAGCAATGCACAGAGACTATTGCAAAGCAATGCACAGAGACTATTGCAAAGAAATGCACAGACTATTGCAAAGCAATGCACAGAGACTATTGCAAAGCAATGCACAGACTATTGCAAAGAAATGCACAGATTATTGCAAAGCAATGCACAGACTATTGCAAAGCAATGCACGGACTATTGCATAGCAATGCACAGAGACTATTGCAAAGCAATGCACAGACTATTGCAAAGCAATGCACAGACTATTGCAAAGCAATGCACAAAGACTATTGCAAAGCAATGCACAGACTATTGCAAAGCAATGCACAGACTATTACAAAGCAATACACAGACTATTGCAAAGCAAAGCACAAAGACTATTGCAAAGCAATGCACAGACTATTGCATTGCACAGCCTATTGCAAAGCAACAGAAAGTCTATTGCAAAGCAATGCACAGAGACTATTTTAAAGCAATGCACAGACTATTGCAAAGCCATGCACAGTCTATTGCAAAGCAATGCCCAGAGACTATTGCAAAGCAATGCACAGATTATTGCAAAGCAATGCACAGAGACTATTGCAAAGCAATGCACAGACTATTGCAAAGCAATGCACAGAGACTATTGCAAAGCAATGCACAGACTATTGCAAAGCAATGCACAGATTGTGCAAAGCAATGCAGAGAGACTATAGCAATGCACAGAGACTATTGCAAAGCAATGCACAGAGACTATTGCAAAGCAATGCACAGACTATTGCAAAGCAATGCACAGACTATTGCAAAGCAATGCACAGAGACTATTGCAAAGCAATGCACAGACTATTGCAAAGCAATGCACAGACTATTGCAAAGCAATGCACAGAGACTATTGCAAAGCAATGCACAGACTATTGCAAAGCAATGCACAGAGACTATTGCAAAGCAATGCACAGACTATTACAAAGAAATGCACAGATTATTGCATAGCAATGCACAGACTATTGCAAAGCAATGCACAGACTATTGCAAAGTAATACACAGACTATTGCAAAGCAATGCACAGACTATTGCAAAGCAATACACAGACTATTGCAAAGCAATGCACAAAGAATATTGCAAAGCAATGCACAGACTATTGCAAAGCAATGCACAGACTATTACAAAGCAATGCACAGACTATTGCAAAGCAAAGCACAAAGACTATTGCAAAGCAATGCACAGACTATTGCAATGCACAGACTATTGCAAAGCAACGCAAAGTCTATTGCAAAGCAATGCACAGAGACTATTTTAAAGCAATGCACAGACTATTGCAAAGCCATGCACAGACTATTGCAAAGCAATGCACAGAGACTATTGCAAAGCAATGCAGAGATTATTGCAAAGCAATGCACAGAGACTATTGCAAAGCAATGCACAGACTATTGCAAAGCAATGCACAGAGACTATTGCAAAGCAATGCACAGACTATTGCAAAGCAATGAACAGATTGTGCAAAGCAATGCAGAGAGACTATAGCAATGCACAGAGACTATTGCAAAGCAATGCACAGAGACTATTGCAAAGCAATGCACAGACTATTGCAAAGCAATGCACAGACTATTGCAAAGCAATGCACAGAGACTATTGCAAAGCAATGCACAGACTATTGCAAAGCAATGCACAGAGACTATTGCAAAGCATTGCACAGACTATTGCAAAGCAATGCACAGACTATTGCAAAGCAATGCACAGAGACTATTGCAAAGCAATGCAAAGACTATTGCAAAGCAATGCACAGAGACTATTGCAAAGAAATGCTCAGACTATTGCAAAGCAATGCACAGAGTATTGCAAAGCAATACACAGACTATTGCAAAGCAATGCACAGAGACTATTGCAAAGCATTGCACAGACTATTGCAAAGCAATGCACAGACTATTGCAACCCAATGCACAGACTATTGCTACGCAATGCAGAAAGGCTATTGCAAAGCAATGCACAGACTATTGCAAAGCAATGCGAAGATTATTGCAAAGCAATGCACAGACTATTGCAAAGCAACGCGAAGACTATTGCAAAGCAATGCACAGAGACTATTGCAAAGCAATGCACAGAGACTATTGCAAAGCAATGCACAGACTATTGCAAAGCAATGCACAGAGACTTTTGCAAAGCAATGCACAGATTGTGCAAAGCAATGCAGAGAGACTATTGCAAAGGAATGCACAGAGACTATTGCAAAGCAATGCACAGAGACTATTGCAAAGCAATGCACAGACTATTGCAAAGCAATGCACAGACTATTGCAAAGCAATGCACAGAGACTATTGCAAAGCAATGCACAGACTATTGCAAAGCAATGCACAGACTATTGCAAAGCAATGCACAAAGACTATTGCAAAGCAATGCACAGACTATTGCAAAGCAATGCACAGAGACTATTGCAAAGCAATGCACAGACTATTACAAAGAAATGCACAGATTATTGCATAGCAATGCACAGACTATTGCAAAGCAATACACAGAGACTATTGGACTATTGCAAAGCAATGCACAGACTATTGCAAAGCAATGCACAGAGACTATTGCAAAGCAATGCAAAGACTATTGCAAAGCAATGCACAGAGACAATTGCAAAGAAATGCACAGACTATTGCAAAGCAATGCAGAGACTATTGCAGAGCAATACACAGACTTTTGCAAAGCAATCCACAGACTATTGCAAAGCACTGCACAGAGACTATTGCAAAGCATTGCACAGACTATTGCAACGCAATGCACAAAGGCTATTGCAAAGCAATGCACAGACTATTGCAAAGCAATGCACAGACTATTGCAAAGCAACGCGAAGACTATTGCAAAGCAATGCTCAGAGACTATTGCAAAGCAATGCACAGACTATTGCAAAGCAATGCAGAGAGACTATTGCAAAGCAATGCACAGATTATTGCAAAGCAATGCACAGAGACTATTGCAAAGCAATGCACAGACTATTGCAAACCAATGCACAGAGACTATTGCAAAGCAATGCACAGACTATTGCAAAGCAATGCACAGATTGTGCAAAGCATTGCACAGAGACTATTGCAAAGAAATGCACAGAGACTATTGCAAAGCAATGCACAGAGACTATTGCAAAGCAATGCACAGACTATTGCAATGCAATGCATAGACTATTGCAGAGCAATGCACAGAGACTATTGCAAAGCAATGCACAGAGACTATTGCAAAGCAATGCACAGAGACTATTGCAAAGCAATGCACAGACTATTGCAAAGAAATGCACAGATTATTGCAAAGCAATGCACAGACTATTGCAAAGCAATGCACAGACTATTGCAAAGCAATGCACAGAGACTATTGCAAAGCAATGCACAGACTATTGCAAAGCAATGCACAAAGACTATTGCAAAGCAATGCACAGACTATTGCAAAGCAATGCACAGACTATTGCAAAGCAATGCACAGACTATTGCAATGCAATGCACAGACTATTGCAATGCACAGACTATTGCAAAGCAACGCAAAGTCTATTGCAAAGCAATGCACAGAGACTATTTTAAAGCAATGCACAGACTATTGCAAAGCCATGCACAGACTATTGCAAAGCAATGCACAGAGACTATTGCAAAGCAATGCACAGATTATTGCAAAGCAATGCACAGAGACTTTTGCAAAGCAATGCACAGACTATTGCAAAGCAATGCACAGAGACTATTGCAAAGCAATGCACAGACTATTGCAAAGCAATGCACAGATTGTGCAAAGCAATGCAGAGAGACTATAGCAATGCACAGAGACTATTGCAAAGCAATGCACAGAGACTATTGCAAAGCAATGCACAGACTATTGCAAAGCAATGCACAGACTATTGCAAAGCAATGCACAGAGACTATTGCAAAGCAATGCACAGACTATTGCAAAGCAATGCACAGACTATTGCAAAGCAATGCACAGAGACTATTGCAAAGCAATGCACAGACTATTGCAAAGCAATGCACAGAGACTATTGCAAAGCAATGCACATACTATTACAAAGAAATGCACAGATTATTGCATAGCAATGCACAGACTATTGCAAAGCAATGCACAGACTATTGCAAAGTAATACACAGAGACTATTGGACTATTGCAAAGCAATGCACAGACTATTGCAAAGCAATGCACAGAGACTATTGCAAAGCAATGCAAAGAGTATTGCAAAGCAATGCACAGAGACTATTGCAAAGAAATGCACAGACTATTGCAAAGCAATGCACAGAGACTATTGCAAAGCAATGCACAGACTATTGCAAAGCAATGCACAGACTATTGCAAAGCAATGCACAGAGACTATTGCAAAGCAATGCACAGACTATTGCATAGCAATGCACAGACTATTGCAAAGCAATGCACAAAGACTATTGCAAAGCAACGCACAGACTATTGCAAAGCAATGCACAGAGACTATTGCAAAGCATTGCACAGACTATTGCAAAGCAATGCACAGACTATTGCAAAGCAATGCACAGAGACTATTGCAAAGCAATGCAAAGACTATTGCAAAGCAATGCACAGAGACTATTGCAAAGAAATGCTCAGACTATTGCAAAGCAATGCACAGAGTATTGCAAAGCAATACACAGACTATTGCAAAGCAATGCACAGAGACTATTGCAAAGCATTGCACAGACTATTGCAAAGCAATGCACAGACTATTGCAACCCAATGCACAGACTATTGCTACGCAATGCAGAAAGGCTATTGCAAAGCAATGCACAGACTATTGCAAAGCAATGCGAAGACTATTGCAAAGCAATGCACAGACTATTGCAAAGCAACGCGAAGACTATTGCAAAGCAATGCACAGAGACTATTGCAAAGCAATGCACAGAGACTATTGCAAAGCAATGCACAGACTATTGCAAAGCAATGCACAGAGACTTTTGCAAAGCAATGCACAGATTGTGCAAAGCAATGCAGAGAGACTATTGCAAAGGAATGCACAGAGACTATTGCAAAGCAATGCACAGAGACTATTGCAAAGCAATGCACAGACTATTGCAAAGCAATGCACAGAGACTATTGCAAAGCAATGCACAGACTATTGCAAAGCAATGCACAGACTATTGCAAAGCAATGCACAAAGACTATTGCAAAGCAATGCACAGACTATTGCAAAGCAATGCACAGAGACTATTGCAAAGCAATGCACAGACTATTACAAAGAAATGCACAGATTATTGCATAGCAATGCACAGACTATTGCAAAGCAATACACAGAGACTATTGGACTATTGCAAAGCAATGCACAGACTATTGCAAAGCAATGCACAGAGACTATTGCAAAGCAATGCAAAGACTATTGCAAAGCAATGCACAGAGACAATTGCAAAGAAATGCACAGACTATTGCAAAGCAATGCAGAGACTATTGCAGAGCAATACACAGACTTTTGCAAAGCAATGCACAGACTATTGCAAAGCACTGCACAGAGACTATTGCAAAGCATTGCACAGACTATTGCAACGCAATGCACAAAGGCTATTGCAAAGCAATGCACAGACTATTGCAAAGCAATGCACAGACTATTGCAAAGCAACGCGAAGACTATTGCAAAGCAATGCTCAGAGACTATTGCAAAGCAATGCACAGACTATTGCAAAGCAATGCAGAGAGACTATTGCAAAGCAATGCACAGATTATTGCAAAGCAATGCACAGAGACTATTGCAAAGCAATGCACAGACTATTGCAAACCAATGCACAGAGACTATTGCAAAGCAATGCACAGACTATTGCAAAGCAATGCACAGATTGTGCAAAGCATTGCACAGAGACTATTGCAAAGAAATGCACAGAGACTATTGCAAAGCAATGCACAGAGACTATTGCAAAGCAATGCACAGACTATTGCAATGCAATGCATAGACTATTGCAGAGCAATGCACAGAGACTATTGCAAAGCAATGCACAGAGACTATTGCAAAGCAATGCACAGAGACTATTGCAAAGCAATGCACAGACTATTGCAAAGAAATGCACAGATTATTGCAAAGCAATGCACAGACTATTGCAAAGCAATGCACAGACTATTGCAAAGCAATGCACAGAGACTATTGCAAAGCAATGCACAGACTATTGCAAAGCAATGCACAAAGACTATTGCAAAGCAATGCACAGACTATTGCAAAGCAATGCACAGACTATTGCAAAGCAATGCACAGACTATTGCAATGCAATGCACAGACTATTGCAATGCACAGACTATTGCAAAGCAACGCAAAGTCTATTGCAAAGCAATGCACAGAGACTATTTTAAAGCAATGCACAGACTATTGCAAAGCCATGCACAGACTATTGCAAAGCAATGCACAGAGACTATTGCAAAGCAATGCACAGATTATTGCAAAGCAATGCACAGAGACTTTTGCAAAGCAATGCACAGACTATTGCAAAGCAATGCACAGAGACTATTGCAAAGCAATGCACAGACTATTGCAAAGCAATGCACAGATTGTGCAAAGCAATGCAGAGAGACTATAGCAATGCACAGAGACTATTGCAAAGCAATGCACAGAGACTATTGCAAAGCAATGCACAGACTATTGCAAAGCAATGCACAGACTATTGCAAAGCAATGCACAGAGACTATTGCAAAGCAATGCACAGACTATTGCAAAGCAATGCACAGACTATTGCAAAGCAATGCACAGAGACTATTGCAAAGCAATGCACAGACTATTGCAAAGCAATGCACAGAGACTATTGCAAAGCAATGCACATACTATTACAAAGAAATGCACAGATTATTGCATAGCAATGCACAGACTATTGCAAAGCAATGCACAGACTATTGCAAAGTAATACACAGAGACTATTGGACTATTGCAAAGCAATGCACAGACTATTGCAAAGCAATGCACAGAGACTATTGCAAAGCAATGCAAAGAGTATTGCAAAGCAATGCACAGAGACTATTGCAAAGAAATGCACAGACTATTGCAAAGCAATGCACAGACTATTGCAAAGCAATACACAGACTATTGCAAAGCAATGCACAGACTATTGCAAAGCACTACACAGAGACTATTGGACTATTGCAAAGCAATGCACAGACTATTGCAAAGCAATACACAGAGACTATTGCAAAGCAATGCAAAGACTATTGCAAAGCAATGCACAGAGATTATTGCAAAGAAATGCACAGACTATTGCAAAGCAATGCACAGACTATTGCAAAGCAATGCACAGAGACTATTGCAAAGCATTGCACAGACTATTGCAAAGCAATGCACAGACCATTGCAACGCAATGCACAAAGGCTATTGCAAAGCAATGCACAGACTATTGCAAAGCAATGCACAGACTATTGCAAAGCAACGCGAAGACTATTGCAAAGCAATGCACAGAGACTATTGCAAAGCAATGCACAGACTATTGCAAAGCAATGCACAGACTATTGCAAAGCAATGCACAGAGACTATTGCAAAGCAATGCACAGACTATTGCAAAGCAATGCACAGAGACTATTGCAAAGCAATGCACAGACTATTACAAAGAAATGCACAGATTATTGCATAGCAATGCACAGACTATTGCAAAGCAATGCACAGACTATTGCAAAGCAATGCACAGATTGTGCAAAGCAATGCACAGATTCTGCAAAGCAATGCACAGAGACTATTGCAAAGAAATGCGCAGAGACTATTGCAAAGCAATGCACAGAGACTATTGCAAAGCAATGCACAGACTATTGCAATGCAATGCACAAAGACTATTGCAAAGCAATGCACAGACTATTGCAAAGCAATGCATAGACTATAACAGAGCAATGCACAGAGACTATTGCAAAGCAATGCACAGAGACTATTGCAAAGCAATGCACAGAGACTATTGCAAAGAAATGCACAGACTATTGCAAAGCAATGCACAGAGACTATTGCAAAGCAATGCACAGACTATTGCAAAGAAATGCACAGATTATTGCAAAGCAATGCACAGACTATTGCAAAGCAATGCACGGACTATTGCATAGCAATGCACAGAGACTATTGCAAAGCAATGCACAGACTATTGCAAAGCAATGCACAGACTATTGCAAAGCAATGCACAAAGACTATTGCAAAGCAATGCACAGACTATTGCAAAGCAATGCACAGACTATTACAAAGCAATACACAGACTATTGCAAAGCAAAGCACAAAGACTATTGCAAAGCAATGCACAGACTATTGCATTGCACAGCCTATTGCAAAGCAACAGAAAGTCTATTGCAAAGCAATGCACAGAGACTATTTTAAAGCAATGCACAGACTATTGCAAAGCCATGCACAGTCTATTGCAAAGCAATGCCCAGAGACTATTGCAAAGCAATGCACAGATTATTGCAAAGCAATGCACAGAGACTATTGCAAAGCAATGCACAGACTATTGCAAAGCAATGCACAGAGACTATTGCAAAGCAATGCACAGACTATTGCAAAGCAATGCACAGATTGTGCAAAGCAATGCAGAGAGACTATAGCAATGCACAGAGACTATTGCAAAGCAATGCACAGAGACTATTGCAAAGCAATGCACAGACTATTGCAAAGCAATGCACAGACTATTGCAAAGCAATGCACAGAGACTATTGCAAAGCAATGCACAGACTATTGCAAAGCAATGCACAGACTATTGCAAAGCAATGCACAGAGACTATTGCAAAGCAATGCACAGACTATTGCAAAGCAATGCACAGAGACTATTGCAAAGCAATGCACAGACTATTACAAAGAAATGCACAGATTATTGCATAGCAATGCACAGACTATTGCAAAGCAATGCACAGACTATTGCAAAGTAATACACAGACTATTGCAAAGCAATGCACAGACTATTGCAAAGCAATACACAGACTATTGCAAAGCAATGCACAAATAATATTGCAAAGCAATGCACAGACTATTGCAAAGCAATGCACAGACTATTACAAAGCAATGCACAGACTATTGCAAAGCAAAGCACAAAGACTATTGCAAAGCAATGCACAGACTATTGCAATGCACAGACTATTGCAAAGCAACGCAAAGTCTATTGCAAAGCAATGCACAGAGACTATTTTAAAGCAATGCACAGACTATTGCAAAGCCATGCACAGACTATTGCAAAGCAATGCACAGAGACTATTGCAAAGCAATGCAGAGATTATTGCAAAGCAATGCACAGAGACTATTGCAAAGCAATGCACAGACTATTGCAAAGCAATGCACAGAGACTATTGCAAAGCAATGCACAGACTATTGCAAAGCAATGAACAGATTGTGCAAAGCAATGCAGAGAGACTATAGCAATGCACAGAGACTATTGCAAAGCAATGCACAGAGACTATTGCAAAGCAATGCACAGACTATTGCAAAGCAATGCACAGACTATTGCAAAGCAATGCACAGAGACTATTGCAAAGCAATGCACAGACTATTACAAAGCAATGCACAGACTATTGCAAAGCAAAGCACAAAGACTATTGCAAAGCAATGCACAGACTATTGCAATGCACAGACTATTGCAAAGCAACGCAAAGTCTATTGCAAAGCAATGCACAGAGACTATTTTAAAGCAATGCACAGACTATTGCAAAGCCATGCACAGACTATTGCAAAGCAATGCACAGAGACTATTGCAAAGCAATGCAGAGATTATTGCAAAGCAATGCACAGAGACTATTGCAAAGCAATGCACAGACTATTGCAAAGCAATGCACAGAGACTATTGCAAAGCAATGCACAGACTATTGCAAAGCAATGAACAGATTGTGCAAAGCAATGCAGAGAGACTATAGCAATGCACAGAGACTATTGCAAAGCAATGCACAGAGACTATTGCAAAGCAATGCACAGACTATTGCAAAGCAATGCACAGACTATTGCAAAGCAATGCACAGAGACTATTGCAAAGCAATGCACAGACTATTGCAAAGCAATGCACAGAGACTATTGCAAAGCATTGCACAGACTATTGCAAAGCAATGCACAGACTATTGCAAAGCAATGCACAGAGACTATTGCAAAGCAATGCAAAGACTATTGCAAAGCAATGCACAGAGACTATTGCAAAGAAATGCTCAGACTATTGCAAAGCAATGCACAGAGTATTGCAAAGCAATACACAGACTATTGCAAAGCAATGCACAGAGACTATTGCAAAGCATTGCACAGACTATTGCAAAGCAATGCACAGACTATTGCAACCCAATGCACAGACTATTGCTACGCAATGCAGAAAGGCTATTGCAAAGCAATGCACAGACTATTGCAAAGCAATGCGAAGATTATTGCAAAGCAATGCACAGACTATTGCAAAGCAACGCGAAGACTATTGCAAAGCAATGCACAGAGAGTATTGCAAAGCAATGCACAGAGACTATTGCAAAGCAATGCACAGACTATTGCAAAGCAATGCACAGAGACTTTTGCAAAGCAATGCACAGATTGTGCAAAGCAATGCAGAGAGACTATTGCAAAGGAATGCACAGAGACTATTGCAAAGCAATGCACAGAGACTATTGCAAAGCAATGCACAGACTATTGCAAAGCAATGCACAGACTATTGCAAAGCAATGCACAGAGACTATTGCAAAGCAATGCACAGACTATTGCAAAGCAATGCACAGACTATTGCAAAGCAATGCACAAAGACTATTGCAAAGCAATGCACAGACTATTGCAAAGCAATGCACAGAGACTATTGCAAAGCAATGCACAGACTGTTACAAAGAAATGCACAGATTATTGCATAGCAATGCACAGACTATTGCAAAGCAATACACAGAGACTATTGGACTATTGCAAAGCAATGCACAGACTATTGCAAAGCAATGCACAGAGACTATTGCAAAGCAATGCAAAGACTATTGCAAAGCAATGCACAGAGACAATTGCAAAGAAATGCACAGACTATTGCAAAGCAATGCAGAGACTATTGCAGAGCAATACACAGACTTTTGCAAAGCAATGCACAGACTATTGCAAAGCACTGCACAGAGACTATTGCAAAGCATTGCACAGACTATTGCAACGCAATGCACAAAGGCTATTGCAAAGCAATGCACAGACTATTGCAAAGCAATGCACAGACTATTGCAAAGCAACGCGAAGACTATTGCAAAGCAATGCTCAGAGACTATTGCAAAGCAATGCACAGACTATTGCAAAGCAATGCAGAGAGACTATTGCAAAGCAATGCACAGATTATTGCAAAGCAATGCACAGAGACTATTGCAAAGCAATGCACAGACTATTGCAAACCAATGCACAGAGACTATTGCAAAGCAATGCACAGACTATTGCAAAGCAATGCACAGATTGTGCAAAGCATTGCACAGAGACTATTGCAAAGAAATGCACAGAGACTATTGCAAAGCAATGCACAGAGACTATTGCAAAGCAATGCACAGACTATTGCAATGCAATGCATAGACTATTGCAGAGCAATGCACAGAGACTATTGCAAAGCAATGCACAGAGACTATTGCAAAGCAATGCACAGAGACTATTGCAAAGCAATGCACAGACTATTGCAAAGAAATGCACAGATTATTGCAAAGCAATGCACAGACTATTGCAAAGCAATGCACAGACTATTGCAAAGCAATGCACAGAGACTATTGCAAAGCAATGCACAGACTATTGCAAAGCAATGCACAAAGACTATTGCAAAGCAATGCACAGACTATTGCAAAGCAATGCACAGACTATTGCAAAGCAATGCACAGACTATTGCAATGCAATGCACAGACTATTGCAATGCACAGACTATTGCAAAGCAACGCAAAGTCTATTGCAAAGCAATGCACAGAGACTATTTTAAAGCAATGCACAGACTATTGCAAAGCCATGCACAGACTATTGCAAAGCAATGCACAGAGACTATTGCAAAGCAATGCACAGATTATTGCAAAGCAATGCACAGAGACTTTTGCAAAGCAATGCACAGACTATTGCAAAGCAATGCACAGAGACTATTGCAAAGCAATGCACAGACTATTGCAAAGCAATGCACAGATTGTGCAAAGCAATGCAGAGAGACTATAGCAATGCACAGAGACTATTGCAAAGCAATGCACAGAGACTATTGCAAAGCAATGCACAGACTATTGCAAAGCAATGCACAGACTATTGCAAAGCAATGCACAGAGACTATTGCAAAGCAATGCACAGACTATTGCAAAGCAATGCACAGACTATTGCAAAGCAATGCACAGAGACTATTGCAAAGCAATGCACAGACTATTGCAAAGCAATGCACAGAGACTATTGCAAAGCAATGCACATACTATTACAAAGAAATGCACAGATTATTGCATAGCAATGCACAGACTATTGCAAAGCAATGCACAGACTATTGCAAAGTAATACACAGAGACTATTGGACTATTGCAAAGCAATGCACAGACTATTGCAAAGCAATGCACAGAGACTATTGCAAAGCAATGCAAAGAGTATTGCAAAGCAATGCACAGAGACTATTGCAAAGAAATGCACAGACTATTGCAAAGCAATGCACAGACTATTGCAAAGCAATACACAGACTATTGCAAAGCAATGCACAGACTATTGCAAAGCACTACACAGAGACTATTGGACTATTGCAAAGCAATGCACAGACTATTGCAAAGCAATACACAGAGACTATTGCAAAGCAATGCAAAGACTATTGCAAAGCAATGCACAGAGATTATTGCAAAGAAATGCACAGACTATTGCAAAGCAATGCACAGACTATTGCAAAGCAATGCACAGAGACTATTGCAAAGCATTGCACAGACTATTGCAAAGCAATGCACAGACCATTGCAACGCAATGCACAAAGGCTATTGCAAAGCAATGCACAGACTATTGCAAAGCAATGCACAGACTATTGCAAAGCAACGCGAAGACTATTGCAAAGCAATGCACAGAGACTATTGCAAAGCAATGCACAGACTATTGCAAAGCAATGCACAGACTATTGCAAAGCAATGCACAGAGACTATTGCAAAGCAATGCACAGACTATTGCAAAGCAATGCACAGAGACTATTGCAAAGCAATGCACAGACTATTACAAAGAAATGCACAGATTATTGCATAGCAATGCACAGACTATTGCAAAGCAATGCACAGACTATTGCAAAGCAATGCACAGATTGTGCAAAGCAATGCACAGATTCTGCAAAGCAATGCACAGAGACTATTGCAAAGAAATGCGCAGAGACTATTGCAAAGCAATGCACAGAGACTATTGCAAAGCAATGCACAGACTATTGCAATGCAATGCACAAAGACTATTGCAAAGCAATGCACAGACTATTGCAAAGCAATGCATAGACTATAACAGAGCAATGCACAGAGACTATTGCAAAGCAATGCACAGAGACTATTGCAAAGCAATGCACAGAGACTATTGCAAAGAAATGCACAGACTATTGCAAAGCAATGCACAGAGACTATTGCAAAGCAATGCACAGACTATTGCAAAGAAATGCACAGATTATTGCAAAGCAATGCACAGACTATTGCAAAGCAATGCACTGACTATTGCATAGCAATGCACAGAGACTATTGCAAAGCAATGCACAGACTATTGCAAAGCAATGCACAGACTATTGCAAAGCAATGCACAAAGACTATTGCAAAGCAATGCACAGACTATTGCAAAGCAATGCACAGACTATTACAAAGCAATACACAGACTATTGCAAAGCAAAGCACAAAGACTATTGCAAAGCAATGCACAGACTATTGCATTGCACAGCCTATTGCAAAGCAACAGAAAGTCTATTGCAAAGCAATGCACAGAGACTATTTTAAAGCAATGCACAGACTATTGCAAAGCCATGCACAGTCTATTGCAAAGCAATGCCCAGAGACTATTGCAAATCAATGCACAGATTATTGCAAAGCAATGCACAGAGACTATTGCAAAGCAATGCACAGACTATTGCAAAGCAATGCACAGAGACTATTGCAAAGCAATGCACAGACTATTGCAAAGCAATGCACAGATTGTGCAAAGCAATGCAGAGAGACTATAGCAATGCACAGAGACTATTGCAAAGCAATGCACAGAGACTATTGCAAAGCAATGCACAGACTATTGCAAAGCAATGCACAGACTATTGCAAAGCAATGCACAGAGACTATTGCAAAGCAATGCACAGACTATTGCAAAGCAATGCACAGACTATTGCAAAGCAATGCACAGAGACTATTGCAAAGCAATGCACAGACTATTGCAAAGCAATGCACAGAGACTATTGCAAAGCAATGCACAGACTATTACAAAGAAATGCACAGATTATTGCATAGCAATGCACAGACTATTGCAAAGCAATGCACAGACTATTGCAAAGTAATACACAGACTATTGCAAAGCAATGCACAGACTATTGCAAAGCAATACACAGACTATTGCAAAGCAATGCACAAAGAATATTGCAAAGCAATGCACAGACTATTGCAAAGCAATGCACAGACTATTACAAAGCAATGCACAGACTATTGCAAAGCAAAGCACAAAGACTATTGCAAAGCAATGCACAGACTATTGCAATGCACAGACTATTGCAAAGCAACGCAAAGTCTATTGCAAAGCAATGCACAGAGACTATTTTAAAGCAATGCACAGACTATTGCAAAGCCATGCACAGACTATTGCAAAGCAATGCACAGAGACTATTGCAAAGCAATGCAGAGATTATTGCAAAGCAATGCACAGAGACTATTGCAAAGCAATGCACAGACTATTGCAAAGCAATGCACAGAGACTATTGCAAAGCAATGCACAGACTATTGCAAAGCAATGAACAGATTGTGCAAAGCAATGCAGAGAGACTATAGCAATGCACAGAGACTATTGCAAAGCAATGCACAGAGACTATTGCAAAGCAATGCACAGACTATTGCAAAGCAATGCACAGACTATTGCAAAGCAATGCACAGAGACTATTGCAAAGCAATGCACAGACTATTGCAAAGCAATGCACAGACTATTGCAAAGCAATGCACAGAGACTATTGCAAAGCAATGCACAGACTATTGCAAAGCAATGCACAGAGACTATTGCAAAGCAATGCACAGACTATTACAAATAAATGCACAGATTATTGCATAGCAATGCACAGACTATTGCAAAGCAAAGCACAGACTATTGCAAAGTAATACACAGAGACTATTGGACTATTGCAAAGCAATGCACAGACTATTGCAAAGCAATGCACAGAGACTATTGCAAAGCAATGCAAAGACTATTGCAAAGCAATGCACAGAGACTATTGCAAAGAAATGCACAGACTATTGCAAAGCAATGCACAGATTATTGCAAAGCAATACACAGACTATTGCAAAGCAATGCACAGACTATTGCAAAGCAATGCACAGAGACTATTGCAAAGCATTGCACAGACTATTGCAAAGCAATGCACAGACTATTGCAACCCAATGCACAGACTATTGCAACGCAATGCAGGAATGCTATTGCAAAGCAATGCACAGACTATTGCAAAGCAACGCGAAGACTATTGCAAAGCAATGCACAGAGACTATTGCAAAGCAATGCACAGACTATTGCAAAGCAATGCACAGAGACTATTGCAAAGCAATGCACAGACTATTGCAAAGCAATGCACAGACTATTGCAAAGCAATGCACAGAGACTATTGCAAAGCAATGCACAGACTATTGCATAGCAATGCACAGAGACTATTGGACTGTTGCAAAGCAATGCACAGACTATTGCAAAGCAATGCACAGAGACTATTGCAAAGCAATGCAAAGACTATTGCAAAGCAATGCACAGAGACTATTGCAAAGAAATGCTCAGACTATTGCAAAGCAATGCACAGACTATTGCAAAGCAATACACAGACTATTGCAAAGCAATGCACAGACTATTGCAAAGCAATGCACAGAGACTATTGCAAAGCATTGCACAGACTATTGCAAAGCAATGCACAGACTATTGCAACCCAATGCACAGACTATTGCAACGCAATGCAGAAAGGCTATTGCAAAGCAATGCACAGACTATTGCAAAGCAATGCGAAGACTATTGCAAAGCAATGCACAGACTATTGCAAAGCAACGCGAAGACTATTGCAAAGCAATGCACAGAGACTATTGCAAAGCAATGCACAGAGACTATTGCAAAGCAATGCACAGACTATTGCAAAGCAATGCACAGAGACTTTTGCAAAGCAATGCACAGATTGTGCAAAGCAATGCAGAGAGACTCTTGCAAAGGAATGCACAGAGACTATTGCAAAGCAATGCACAGAGACTATTGCAAAGCAATGCACAGACTATTGCAAAGCAATGCACAGACTATTGCAAAGCAATGCACAGACTATTGCAAAGCAAAACACAGACTATTGCAAAGCAATGCACAGACTATTGCAAAGCAATGCACAGAGACTATTGCAAAGCAATGCACAGACTATTGCAAAGCAATGCACAGAGACTATTGCAAAGCAATGCACAGACTATTACAAAGAAATGCACAGATTATTGCATAGCAATGCACAGACTATTGCAAAGCAATACACAGAGACTATTGGACTATTGCAAAGCAATGCACAGACTATTGCAATGCAATGCACAGAGACTATTGCAAAGCAATGCAAAGACTATTGCAAAGCAATGCACAGAGACTATTGCAAAGCAATGCAAAGACTATTGCAAAGCAATGCACAGAGACAATTGCAAAGAAATGCACAGACTATTGCAAAGCAATGCAGAGACTATTGCAGAGCAATACACAGACTTTTGCAAGGCAATGCACAGACTATTGCAAAGCAATGCACAGAGACTATTGCAAAGCATTGCACATACTATTGCAAAGCAATGCACAGACTATTGCAACGCAATGCACAAAGGCTATTGCAAAGCAATGCACAGACTATTGCAAAGCAATGCACAGACTATTGCAAAGCAACGCGAAGACTATTGCAAAGCAATGCACAGAGACTATTGCAAAGCAATGCACAGACTATTGCAAAGCAATGCACAGAGACTATTGCAAAGCAATGCACAGATTATTGCAAAGCAATGCACAGAGACTATTGCAAAGCAATGCACAGACTATTGCAAACCAATGCACAGAGACTATTGCAAAGCAATGCACAGACTATTGCAAAGCAATGCACAGATTGTGCAAAGCATTGCACAGAGACTATTGCAAAGAAATTCACAGAGACTATTGCAAAGCAATGCACAGAGACTATTGCAAAGCAATGCACAGACTATTGCAATGCAATGCATAGACTATTGCAGAGCAATGCACAGAGACTATTGCAAAGCAATGCACAGAGACTATTGCAAAGCAATGCACAGAGACTATTGCAAAGCAATGCACAGACTATTGCAAAGCAATGCACAGAGACTATTGCAAAGCAATGCACAGACTATTGCAAAGAAATGCACAGATTATTGCAAAGCAATGCACAGACTATTGCAAAGCAATGCACAGACTATTGCAAAGCAATGCACAGAGACTATTGCAAAGCAATGCACAGACTATTGCAAAGCAATGCACAAAGACTATTGCAAAGCAATGCACAGACTATTGCAAAGCAATGCACAGACTATTACAAAGCAATGCACAGACTATTGCAAAGCAAAGCACAAAGACTATTGCAAAGCAATGCACAGACTATTGCAATGCACAGACTATTGCAAAGCAACGCAAAGTCTATTGCAAAGCAATGCACAGAGACTATTTTAAAGCAATGCACAGACTATTGCAAAGCCATGCACAGACTATTGCAAAGCAATGCACAGAGACTATTGCAAAGCAATGCACAGATTATTGCAAAGCAATGCACAGAGACTATTGCAAAGCAATGCACAGACTATTGCAAAGCAATGCACAGAGACTATTGCAAAGCAATGCACAGACTATTGCAAAGCAATGCACAGATTGTGCAAAGCAATGCAGAGAGACTATAGCAATGCACAGACTATTGCAAAGCAATGCACAGAGACTATTGCAAAGCAATGCACAGACTATTGCAAAGCAATGCACAGACTATTGCAAAGCAATGCACAGAGACTATTGCAAAGCAATGCACAGACTATTGCAAAGCAATGCGCAGAGACTATTGCAAAGCAATGCACAGACTATTACAAAGAAATGCACAGATTATTGCATAGCAATGCACAGACTATTGCAAAGCAATGCACAGACTATTGCAAAGTAATACACAGAGACTATTGGACTATTGCAAAGCAATGCACAGACTATTGCAAAGCAATGCACAGAGACTATTGCAAAGCAATGCAAAGACTATTGCAAAGCAATGCACAGAGACTATTGCAAAGAAATGCACAGAATATTGCAAAGCAATGCACAGACTATTGCAAAGCAATACACAGACTATTGCAAAGCAATGCACAGACTATTGCAAAGCAATGCACAGAGACTATTGCAAAGCATTGCACAGACTATTGCAAAGCAATGCACAGACTATTGGAACCCAATGCACAGATCATTGCAACGCAATGCAGAAAGGCTATTGCAAAGCAATGCACAGACTATTGCAAAGCAACGCGAAGACTATTGCAAAGCAATGCACAGAGATTATTGCAAAGCAATGCACAGACTATTGCAAAGCAATGCACAGAGACTATTGCAAAGCAATGCACAGATTGTGCAAAGCAATGCAGAGAGACTATTGCAAAGCAATGCACAGACTATTGCAAAGCAATGCACAGAGACCATTGCAAAGCAATGCACAGACTATTGCATAGCAATGCACAGATTGTGCAAAGCAATGCAGAGAGACTATAGCAATGCACAGAGACTATTGCAAAGCAATGCACAGAGACTATTGCAAAGCAATGCACAGACTATTGCAAAGCAATGCACAGACTATTGCAAAGCAATGCACAGAGACTATTGCAAAGCAATGCACAGACTATTGCAAAGCAATGCACAGACTATTGCAAAGCAATGCACAGACTATTGCAAAGCAATGCACAGAGACTATTGCAAAGCAATGCACAGACTATTACAAAGAAATGCACAGATTATTGCATAGCAATGCACAGACTATTGCAAAGCAATGCACAGACTATTGCAAAGTAATACACAGAGACTATTGGACTATTGCAAAGCAATGCACAGACTATTGCAAAGCAATGCACAGAGACTATTGCAAAGCAATGCAAAGACTATTGCAAAGCAATGCACAGAGACTATTGCAAAGAAATGCACAGACTATTGCAAAGCAATGCACAGACTATTGCAAAGCAATACACAGACTATTGCAAAGCAATGCACAGACTATTGCAAAGCAATGCACAGAGACTATTGCAAAGCATTGCACAGACTATTGCAAAGCAATGCACAGACTATTGCAACCCAATGCACAGACTATTGCAACGCAATGCAGAAAGGCTATTGCAAAGCAATGCACAGAGACTATTGCAAAGCAATGCACAGACTATTGCAAAGCAATGCACAGAGACTATTGCAAAGCAATGCACAGACTATTGCAAAGCAATGCACAGACTATTGCAAAGCAATGCACAGAGACTATTGCAAAGCAATGCACAGACTATTGCATAGCAATGCACAGACTATTGCAAAGCAATGCACAGAGACTATTGCAAAGCAACGCACAGACTATTGCAAAGCAATGCACAGAGACTATTGCAAAGCATTGCACAGACTATTGCAAAGCAATGCACAGACTATTGCAAAGCAATGCACAGAGACTATTGCAAAGCAATGCAAAGACTATTGCAAAGCAATGCACAGAGACTATTGCAAAGAAATGCTCAGACTATTGCAAAGCAATGCACAGAGTATTGCAAAGCAATACACAGACTATTGCAAAGCAATGCACAGAGACTATTGCAAAGCATTGCACAGACTATTGCAAAACAATGCACAGACTATTGCAACCCAATGCACAGACTATTGCTACGCAATGCAGAAAGGCTATTGCAAAGCAATGCACAGACTATTGCAAAGCAATGCGAAGACTATTGCAAAGCAATGCACAGACTATTGCAAAGCAACGCGAAGACTATTGCAAAGCAATGCACAGAGACTATTGCAAAGCAATGCACAGAGACTATTGCAAAGCAATGCACAGACTATTGCAAAGCAATGCACAGAGACTTTTGCAAAGCAATGCACAGATTGTGCAAAGCAATGCAGAGAGACTATTGCAAAGGAATGCACAGACTATTGCAAAGCAATGCACAGAGACTATTGCAAAGCAATGCACAGACTATTGCAAAGCAATGCACAGACTATTGCAAAGCAATGCACAGACTATTGCAAAGCAATGCACAGACTATTGCAAAGCAATGCACAGACTATTGCAAAGCAATGCACAGAGACTATTGCAAAGCAATGCACAGACTATTGCAAAGCAATGCACAGAGACTATTGCAAAGCAATGCACAGACTATTACAAAGAAATGCACAGATTATTGCATAGCAATGCACAGACTATTGCAAAGCAATACACAGAGACTATTGGACTATTGCAAAGCAATGCACAGACTATTGCAAAGCAATGCACAGAGACTATTGCAAAGCAATGCAAAGACTATTGCAAAGCAATGCACAGAGACAATTGCAAAGAAATGCAGAGACTATTGCAAAGCAATGCAGAGACTATTGCAGAGCAATACACAGACTTTTGCAAAGCAATGCACAGACTATTGCAAAGCACTGCACAGACTATTGCAACGCAATGCACAAAGGCTATTGCAAAGCAATGCACAGATTATTGCAAAGCAATGCACAGACTATTGCAAAGCAACGCGAAGACTATTGCAAAGCAATGCTCAGAGACTATTGCAAAGCAATGCACAGACTATTGCAAAGCAATGCACAGAGACTATTGCAAAGCAATGCACAGATTATTGCAAAGCAATGCACAGAGACTATTGCAAAGCAATGCACAGACTATTGCAAACCAATGCACAGAGACTATTGCAAAGCAATGCACAGACTATTGCAAAGCAATGCACAGATTGTGCAAAGCATTGCACAGAGACTATTGCAAAGAAATGCACAGAGACTATTGCAAAGCAATGCACAGAGACTATTGCAAAGCAATGCACAGACTATTGCAATGCAATGCATAGACTATTGCAGAGCAATGCACAGAGACTATTGCAAAGCAATGCACAGAGACTATTGCAAAGCAATGCACAGAGACTATTGCAAAGCAATGCACAGACTATTGCAAAGAAATGCACAGATTATTGCAAAGCAATGCACAGACTATTGCAAAGCAATGCACAGACTATTGCAAAGCAATGCACAGATTGTGCAAAGCATTGCACAGAGACTATTGCAAAGAAATGCACAGAGACTATTGCAAAGCAATGCACAGAGACTATTGCAAAGCAATGCACAGACTATTGCAATGCAATGCATAGACTATTGCAGAGCAATGCACAGAGACTATTGCAAAGCAATGCACAGAGACTATTGCAAAGCAATGCACAGAGACTATTGCAAAGCAATGCACAGACTATTGCAAAGAAATGCACAGAGACTATTGCAAAGCAATGCACAGACTATTGCAAACCAATGCACAGAGACTATTGCAAAGCAATGCACAGACTATTGCAAAGCAATGCACAGATTGTGCAAAGCATTGCACAGAGACTATTGCAAAGAAATGCACAGAGACTATTGCAAAGCAATGCACAGAGACTATTGCAAAGCAATGCACAGACTATTGCAATGCAATGCATAGACTATTGCAGAGCAATGCACAGAGACTATTGCAAAGCAATGCACAGAGACTATTGCAAAGCAATGCACAGAGACTATTGCAAAGCAATGCACAGACTATTGTAAAGAAATGCACAGATTATTGCAAAGCAATGCACAGACTATTGCAAAGCAATGCACAGACTATTGCAAAGCAATGCACAGAGACTATTGCAAAGCAATGCACAGACTATTGCAAAGCAATGCACAAAGACTATTGCAAAGCAATGCACAGACTATTGCAAAGCAATGCACAGACTATTGCAATGCAATGCACAGACTATTGCAATGCACAGACTATTGCAAAGCAACGCAAAGTCTATTGCAAAGCAATGCACAGAGACTATTTTAAAGCAATGCACAGACTATTGCAAAGCCATGCACAGACTATTGCAAAGCAATGCACAGAGACTATTGCAAAGCAATGCACAGATTATTGCAAAGCAATGCACAGAGACTTTTGCAAAGCAATGCACAGACTATTGCAAAGCAATGCACAGAGACTATTGCAAAGCAATGCACAGACTATTGCAAAGCAATGCACAGAGACTATTGCATAGCAATGCACAGACTATTGCAAAGCAATGCACAGACTATTGCAAAGCAATGCACAGAGACTATTGCAAAGCAATGCACAGACTATTGCAAAGCAATGCACATAGACTATTGCAAAGCAATGCACAGACTATTACAAAGAAATGCACAGATTATTGCATAGCAATGCACAGACTATTGCAAAGCAATGCACAGACTATTGCAAAGTAATACACAGAGACTATTGGACTATTGCAAAGCAATGCACAGACTATTGCAAAGCAATGCACAGAGACTATTGCAAAGCAATGCAAAGAGTATTGCAAAGCAATGCACAGAGACTATTGCAAAGAAATGCACAGACTATTGCAAAGCAATGCACAGACTATTGCAAAGCAATACACAGACTATTGCAAAGCAATGCACAGACTATTGCAAAGCAATACACAGAGACTATTGGACTATTGCAAAGCAATGCACAGACTATTCCAAAGCAATACACAGAGACTATTGCAAAGCAATGCAAAGACTATTGCAAAGCAATGCACAGAGACTATTGCAAAGAAATGCACAGACTATTGCAAAGCAATGCACAGACTATTGCAAAGCAATGCACAGAGACTATTGCAAAGCATTGCACAGACTATTGCAAAGCAATGCACAGACCACTGCAACGCAATGCACAAAGGCTATTGCAAAGCAATGCACAGACTATTGCAAAGCAATGCACAGACTATTGCAAAGCAACGCGAAGACTATTGCAAAGCAATGCACAGACACTATTGCAAAGCAATGCACAGACTATTGCAAAGCAATGCACAGAGACTATTGCAAAGCAATGCACAGATTATTGCAAAGCAATGCACAGAGACTATAGGAAAGCAATGCACAGACTATTGCAAACCAATACACAGAGACTATTGCAAAGCAATGCACAGACTATTGCAAAGCAATGCACAGATTGTGCAAAGCAATGCACAGATTCTGCAAAGCAATGCACAGAGACTATTGCAAAGAAATGCACAGAGACTATTGCAAAGCAATGCACAGAGACTATTGCAAAGCAATGCACAGACTATTGCAATGCAATGCACAAAGACTATTGCAAAGCAATGCACAGACTATTGCAAAGCAATGCATAGACTATAACAGAGCAATGCACAGAGACTATTGCAAAGCAATGCACAGAGACTATTGCAAAGCAATGCACAGAGACTATTGCAAAGAAATGCACAGACTATTGCAAAGCAATGCACAGAGACTATTGCAAAGCAATGCACAGACTATTGCAAAGAAATGCACAGATTATTGCAAAGCAATGCACAGACTATTGCAAAGCAATGCACGGACTATTGCATAGCAATGCACAGAGACTATTGCAAAGCAATGCACAGACTATTGCAAAGCAATGCACAGACTATTGCAAAGCAATGCACAAAGACTATTGCAAAGCAATGCACAGACTATTGCAAAGCAAAGCACAGACTATTACAAAGCAATACACAGACTATTGCAAAGCAAAGCACAAAGACTATTGCAAAGCAATGCACAGACTATTGCATTGCACAGACTATTGCAAAGCAACACAAAGTCTATTGCAAAGCAATGCACAGAGACTATTTTAAAGCAATGCACAGACTATTGCAAAGCCATGCACAGACTATTGCAAAGCAATGCCCAGAGACTATTGCAAAGCAATGCACAGATTATTGCAAAGCAATGCACAGAGACTATTGCAAAGCAATGCACAGACTATTGCAAAGCAATGCACAGAGACTATTGCAAAGCAATGCACAGACTATTGCAAAGCAATGCACAGATTGTGCAAAGCAATGCAGAGAGACTATAGCAATGCACAGAGACTATTGCAAAGCAATGCACAGAGACTATTGCAAAGCAATGCACAGACTATTGCAAAGCAATGCACAGACTATTGCAAAGCAATGCACAGAGACTATTGCAAAGCAATGCACAGACTATTGCAAAGCAATGCACAGACTATTGCAAAGCAATGCACAGAGACTATTGCAAAGCAATGCACAGACTATTGCAAAGCAATGCACAGAGACTATTGCAAAGCAATGCACAGACTATTACAAAGAAATGCACAGATTATTGCATAGCAATGCACAGACTATTGCAAAGCAATGCACAGACTATTGCAAAGTAATACACAGAGACTATTGGACTATTGCAAAGCAATGCACAGACTATTGCAAAGCAATGCACATAGACTATTGCAAAGCAATGCAAAGACTATTGCAAAGCAATGCACAGAGACTATTGCAAAGAAATGCACACACTATTGCAAAGCAATGCACAGACTATTGCAAAGCAATGCACAGACTATTGCAAAGCAATGCACAGACTATTGCAAAGCAATGCACAGAGACTATTGCAAAGCAATGCACAGACTATTGCAAAGCAATGCACAGACTACTGCAAAGCAATGCACAAAGACTATTACAAAGCAATGCAAGACTATTGCAAAGCAATGCACAGACTATTACAAAGCAATGCACAGACTATTGCAAAGCAAAGCACAAAGACTATTGCAAAGCAATGCACTGACTATTGCAAAGCAACGCAAAGTCTATTGCAAAGCAATGCACAGAGACTATTTTAAAGCAATGCACAGACTATTGCAAAGCAATGCACAGACTATTGCAAAGCAATGCACAGATTATTGCAAAGCAATGCGCAGAGACTATTGCAAAGCAATGCACAGACTATTGCAAAGCAATGCACAGAGACTATTGCAAAGCAATGCACAGACTATTGCAAAGCAATGCACAGATTGTGCAAAGCAATGCAGAGAGACTATAGCAATGCACAGAGACTATTGCAAAGCAATGCACAGATACTATTGCAAAGCAATGCACAGACTATTGCAAAGCAATGCACAGACTATTGCAAAGCAATGCACAGAGACTATTGCAAAGCAATGCACAGACTATTGCAAAGCAATGCACAGACTATTGCAAAGCAATGCACAGAGACTATTGCAAAGCAATGCACAGACTATTGCAAAGCAATGCACAGATTGTGGTAAGCAATGAAGAGAGACTATTGCCTAGCAATGCACAGAGACTATTGCAAAGCAATGCGCAGAGACTATTGCAAAGCAATGCACAGACTATTGCAAAGCAATGCACAGACTATTGCAAAGCAATGCACAAAGACTATTGCAAAGCAATGCACAGACTATTGCAAAGCAATGCACAGACTATTGCAAAGCAATGCACAGACTATTACAAAGCAATGCACAGACTATTGCAAAGCAAAGCACAAAGACTATTGCAAAGCAATGCACAGACTATTGCAATGCACAGACTATTGCAAAGCAACGCAAAGTCTATTGCAAAGCAATGCACAGAGACTATTTTAAAGCAATGCACAGACTATTGCAAAGCCATGCACAGACTATTGCAAAGCAATGCACAGAGACTATTGCAAAGCAATGCACAGATTATTGCAAAGCAATGCACAGAGACTATTGCAAAGCAATGCACAGACTATTGCAAAGCAATGCACAGAGACTATTGCAAAGCAATGCACAGACTATTGCAAAGCAATGCACAGATTGTGCAAAGCAATGCAGAGAGACTATAGCAATGCACAGAGACTATTGCAAAGCAATGCACAGAGACTATTGCAAAGCAATGCACAGACTATTGCAAAGCAATGCACAGACTATTGCAAAGCAATGCACAGAGACTATTGCAAAGCAATGCACAGACTATTGCAAAGCAATGCACAGACTATTGCAAAGCAATGCACAGACTATTGCAAAGCAATGCACAGAGACTATTGCAAAGCAATGTACAGACTATTGCAAAGCAATGCACAGAGACTATTGCAAAGCAATGCAAAGACTATTGCAAAGCAATGCACAGAGACTATTGCAAAGAAATGCACAGACTATTGCAAAGCAATGCACAGACTATTGCAAAGCAATACACAGACTATTGCAAAGCAATGCACAGACTATTGCAAAGCAATGCACAGACTATCGCAAAGCAATGCACAGACTATTGCAAAGCAATGCACAGAGACTATTGCAAAGCAATGCACAGACTATTGCAAAGCAATGCACAGACTATTGCAAAGCAATGCACAAAGACTATTACAAAGCAATGCACAGACTATTGCAAAGCAATGCACAGACTATTACAAAGCAATGCACAGACTATTGCAAAGCAAAGCACAAAGACTATTGCAAAGCAATGCACAGACTATTGCAATGCACAGACTATTGCAAAGCAACGCAAAGTCTATTGCAAAGCAATGCACAGAGACTATTTTAAAGCAATGCACAGACTATTGCAAAGCAATGCACAGACTATTGCAAAGCAATGCACAGAGACTATTGCAAAGCAATGCACAGATTATTGCAAAGCAATGCGCAGAGACTATTGCAAAGCAATGCACAGACTATTGCAAAGCAATGCACAGAGACTATTGCAAAGCAATGCACAGACTATTGCAAAGCAATGCACAGATTGTGCAAAGCAATGCAGAGAGACTATAGCAATGCACAGAGACTATTGCAAAGCAATGCACAGAGACTATTGCAAAGCAATGCACAGACTATTGCAAAGCAATGCACAGACTATTGCAAAGCAATGCACAGACTATTGCAAAGCAATGCACAGAGACTATTGCAAAGCAATGCACAGACTATTGCAAAGCAATGCACAGAGACTATTGCAAAGCAATGCACAGACTATTACAAAGAAATGCACAGATTATTGCATAGCAATGCACAGACTATTGCAAAGCAATGCACAGACTATTGCAAAGCAATGCACAGACTATTGCAAAGCAATACACAGACTATTGCAAAGCAATGCACAAAGACTATTGCAAAGCAATGCACAGACTATTGCAAAGCAATGCACAGACTATTACAAAGCAATGCACAGACTATTGCAAAGCAAAGCACAAAGACTATTGCAAAGCAATGCACAGACTATTGCAATGCACAGACTATTGCAAAGCAACGCAAAGTCTATTGCAAAGCAATGCACAGAGACTATTTTAATGCAATGCACAGACTATTGCAAAGCCATGCACAGACTATTGCAAAGCAATGCACAGAGACTATTGCAAAGCAATGCACAGACTATTGCAAAGCAATGCACAGAGACTATTGCAAAGCAATGCACAGACTATTGCAAAGCAATGCACAGATTGTGCAAAGCAATGCAGAGAGACTATAGCAATGCACAGAGACTATTGCAAAGCAATGCACAGAGACTATTGCAAAGCAATGCACAGACTATTGCAAAGCAATGAACAGACTATTGCAAAGCAATGCACAGAGACTATTGCAAAGCAATGCACAGACTATTGCAAAGCAATGCACAGAGACTATTGCAAAGCAATGCACAGACTATTACAAATAAATGCACAGATGATTGCATAGCAATGCACAGACTATTGCAAAGCAATGCACAAGACTATTGCAAAGTAATACACAGAGACTATTGGACTATTGCAATGCAATGCACAGACTATTGCAAAGCAATGCACAGAGACTATTGCAAAGCAATGCAAAGACTATTGCAAAGCAATGCACAGAGACTATTGCAAAGAAATGCACAGACTATTGCAAAGCAATGCACAGACTATTGCAAAGCAATACACAGACTATTGCAAAGCAATGCACAGACTATTGCAAAGCAATGCACAGAGACTATTGCAAAGCATTGCACAGACTATTGCAAAGCAATGCACAGACTATTGCAACCCAATGCACAGACTATTGCAACGCAATGCAGAAAGGCTATTGCAAAGCAATGCACAGACTATTGCAAAGCAACGCGAAGACTATTGCAAAGCAATGCACAGACTATTGCAAAGCAATGCACAGACTATTGCAAAGCAATGCACAGAGACTATTGCAAAGCAATGCACAGACTATTGCATAGCAATGCACAGAGACTATTGGACTATTGCAAAGCAATGCACAGACTATTGCAAATCAATGTACAGAGACTATTGCAAAGCAATGCAAAGACTATTGCAAAGCAATGCACAGAGACTATTGCAAAGAAATGCTCAGACTATTGCAAAGCAATGCACAGACTATTGCAAAGCAATACACAGACTATTGCAAAGCAATGCACAGACTATTGCAAAGCAATGCACAGAGACTATTGCAAAGCATTGCACAGACTATTGCAAAGCAATGCACAGACTATTGCAACCCAATGCACAGACTATTGAAACGTAATGCAGAAAGGCTATTGCAAAGCAATGCACAGACTATTGCAAAGCAATGCGAAGACTATTGCAAAGCAATGCACAGACTATTGCAAAGCAACGCGAAGACTATTGCAAAGCAATGCACAGAGACTATTGCAAAGCAATGCACAGAGACTATTGCAAAGCAATGCACAGACTATTGCAAAGCAATGCACAGACTATTGCAAAGCAATGCACAGACTATTGCAAAGCAATGCACAGACTATTGCAAAGCAATGCACAGACTATTGCAAATCAATGCACAGAGACTATTGCAAAGCAATGCACAGACTATTGCAAAGCAATGCACAGAGACTATTGCAAAGCAATGCACAGACTATTACAAAGAAATGCACAGATTATTGCATAGCAATGCACAGACTATTGCAAAGCAATACACAGAGACTATTGGACTATTGCAAAGCAATGCACAGACTATTGCAAAGCAATGCACAGAGACAATTGCAAAGAAATGCACAGACTATTGCAAAGCAATGCAGAGACTATTGCAGAGCAATACACAGACTTTTGCAAAGCAATGCACAGACTATTGCAACGCAATGCAGAAAGGCTATTGCAAAGCAATGCACAGACTATTGCAAAGCAACGCGAAGACTATTGCAAAGCAATGCACAGACTATTGCAAAGCAATGCACAGACTATTGCAAAGCAATGCACAGAGACTATTGCAAAGCAATGCACAGACTATTGCATAGCAATGCACAGAGACTATTGGACTATTGCAAAGCAATGCACAGACTATTGCAAATCAATGTACAGAGACTATTGCAAAGCAATGCAAAGACTATTGCAAAGCAATGCACAGAGACTATTGCAAAGAAATGCTCAGACTATTGCAAAGCAATGCACAGACTATTGCAAAGCAATACACAGACTATTGCAAAGCAATGCACAGACTATTGCAAAGCAATGCACAGAGACTATTGCAAAGCATTGCACAGACTATTGCAAAGCAATGCACAGACTATTGCAACCCAATGCACAGACTATTGAAACGTAATGCAGAAAGGCTATTGCAAAGCAATGCACAGACTATTGCAAAGCAATGCGAAGACTATTGCAAAGCAATGCACAGACTATTGCAAAGCAACGCGAAGACTATTGCAAAGCAATGCACAGAGACTATTGCAAAGCAATGCACAGAGACTATTGCAAAGCAATGCACAGACTATTGCAAAGCAATGCACAGACTATTGCAAAGCAATGCACAGACTATTGCAAAGCAATGCACAGACTATTGCAAAGCAATGCACAGACTATTGCAAATCAATGCACAGAGACTATTGCAAAGCAATGCACAGACTATTGCAAAGCAATGCACAGAGACTATTGCAAAGCAATGCACAGACTATTACAAAGAAATGCACAGATTATTGCATAGCAATGCACAGACTATTGCAAAGCAATACACAGAGACTATTGGACTATTGCAAAGCAATGCACAGACTATTGCAAAGCAATGCACAGAGACAATTGCAAAGAAATGCACAGACTATTGCAAAGCAATGCAGAGACTATTGCAGAGCAATACACAGACTTTTGCAAAGCAATGCACAGACTATTGCAAAGCAATGCACAGAGACTATTGCAAAGCAATGCAAAGACTATTGCAAAGCAATGCACAGAGACTATTGCAAAGAAATGCACAGACTATTGCAAAGCAATGCACAGACTATTGCAAAGCAATACACAGACTATTGCAAAGCAATGCACAGACTATTGCAAAGCAATGCACAGACTATCGCAAAGCAATGCACAGACTATTGCAAAGCAATGCACAGAGACTATTGCAAAGCAATGCACAGACTATTGCAAAGCAATGCACAGACTATTGCAAAGCAATGCACAAAGACTATTACAAAGCAATGCACAGACTATTGCAAAGCAATGCACAGACTATTACAAAGCAATGCACAGACTATTGCAAAGCAAAGCACAAAGACTATTGCAAAGCAATGCACAGACTATTGCAATGCACAGACTATTGCAAAGCAACGCAAAGTCTATTGCAAAGCAATGCACAGAGACTATTTTAAAGCAATGCACAGACTATTGCAAAGCAATGCACAGACTATTGCAAAGCAATGCACAGAGACTATTGCAAAGCAATGCACAGATTATTGCAAAGCAATGCGCAGAGACTATTGCAAAGCAATGCACAGACTATTGCAAAGCAATGCACAGACTATTGCAAAGCAATGCACAGACTATTGCAAAGCAATGCACAGATTGTGGTAAGCAATGCAGAGAGACTATTGCCTAGCAATGCACAGAGACTATTGCAAAGCAATGCACAGAGACTATTGCAAAGCAATGCACAGACTATTGCAAAGCAATGCACAGACTATTGCAAAGCAATGCACAGACTATTGCAAAGCAATGCACAAAGACTATTGCAAAGCAATGCACAGACTATTGCAAAGCAATGCACAGACTATTGCAAAGCAATGCACAGACTATTACAAAGCAATGCACAGACTATTGCAAAGCAAAGCACAAAGACTATTGCAAAGCAATGCACAGACTATTGCAATGCACAGACTATTGCAAAGCAACGCAAAGTCTATTGCAAAGCAATGCACAAAGACTATTTTAAAGCAATGCACAGACTATTGCAAAGCCATGCACAGACTATTGCAAAGCAATGCACAGAGACTATTGCAAAGCAATGCACAGATTATTGCAAAGCAATGCACAGAGACTATTGCAAAGCAATGCACAGACTATTGCAAAGCAATGCACAGAGACTATTGCAAAGCAATGCACAGACTATTGCAAAGCAATGCACAGATTGTGCAAAGCAATGCAGAGAGACTATAGCAATGCACAGAGACTATTGCAAAGCAATGCACAGACTATTGCAAAGCAATGCACAGACTATTGCAAAGCAATGCACAGACTATTGCAAAGCAATGCACAGAGACTATTGCAAAGCAATGCACAGACTATTGCAAAGCAATGCACAGACTATTGCAAAGCAATGCACAGAGACTATTGCAAAGCAATGTACAGACTATTGCAAAGCAATGCACAGAGACTATTGCAAAGCAATGCAAAGACTATTGCAAAGCAATGCACAGAGACTATTGCAAAGAAATGCACAGACTATTGCAAAGCAATACACAGACTATTGCAAAGCAATGCACAGACTATTGCAAAGCAATGCACAGACTATCGCAAAGCAATGCACAGACTATTGCAAAGCAATGCACAGAGACTATTGCAAAGCAATGCACAGACTATTGCAAAGCAATGCACAGACTATTGCAAAGCAATGCACAAAGACTATTACAAAGCAATGCACAGACTATTGCAAAGCAATGCACAGACTATTACAAAGCAATGCACAGACTATTGCAAAGCAAAGCACAAAGACTATTGCAAAGCAATGCACAGACTATTGCAATGCACAGACTATTGCAAAGCAACGCAAAGTCTATTGCAAAGCAATGCACAGAGACTATTTTAAAGCAATGCACAGACTATTGCAAAGCAATGCACAGACTATTGCAAAGCAATGCACAGAGACTATTGCAAAGCAATGCACAGATTATTGCAAAGCAATGCGCAGAGACTATTGCAAAGCAATGCACAGACTATTGCAAAGCAATGCACAGAGACTATTGCAAAGCAATGCACAGACTATTGCAAAGCAATGCACAGATTGTGCAAAGCAATGCAGAGAGACTATAGCAATGCACAGAGACTATTGCAAAGCAATGCACAGAGACTATTGCAAAGCAATGCACAGACTATTGCAAAGCAATGCACAGACTATTGCAAAGCAATGCACAGAGACTATTGCAAAGCAATGCACAGACTATTGCAAAGCAATGCACAGACTATTGCAAAGCAATGCACAGAGACTATTGCAAAGCAATGCACAGACTATTGCAAAGCAATGCACAGAGACTATTGCAAAGCAATGCACAGACTATTACAAAGAAATGCACAGATTATTGCATAGCAATGCACAGACTATTGCAAAGCAATGCACAGACTATTGCAAAGCAATGCACAGACTATTGCAAAGCAATACACAGACTATTGCAAAGCAATGCACAAAGAATATTGCAAAGCAATGCACAGACTATTGCAAAGCAATGCACAGACTATTACAAAGCAATGCACAGACTATTGCAAAGCAAAGCACAAAGACTATTGCAAAGCAATGCACAGACTATTGCAATGCACAGACTATTGCAAAGCAACGCAAAGTCTATTGCAAAGCAATGCACAGAGACTATTTTAAAGCATATGCACAGACTATTGCAAAGCCATGCACAGACTATTGCAAAGCAATGCACAGAGACTATTGCAAAGCAATGCACAGATTATTGCAACGCAATGCACAGAGACTATTGCAAAGCAATGCACAGTCTATTGCAAAGCAATGCACAGAGACTATTGCAAAGCAATGCACAGACTATTGCAAAGCAATGAACAGATTGTGCAAAGCAATGCAGAGAGACTATAGCAATGCACAGAGACTATTGCAAAGCAATGCACAGAGACTATTGCAAAGCAATGCACAGACTATTGCAAAGCAATGCACAGACTATTGCAAAGCAATGCACAGAGACTATTGCAAAGCAATGCACAGACTATTGCAAAGCAATGCACAGACTATTGCAAAGCAATGCACAGAGACTATTGCAAAGCAATGCACAGACTATTGCAAAGCAATGCACAGAGACTATTGCAAAGCAATGCACAGACTATTACAAATAAATGCACAGATTATTGCATAGCAATGCACAGACTATTGCAAAGCAATGCACAGACTATTGCAAAGTAATACACAGAGACTATTGGACTATTGCAAAGCAATGCACAGACTATTGCAAAGCAATGCACAGAGACTATTGCAAAGCAATGCAAAGACTATTGCAAAGCAATGCAGAGAGACTATTGCAAAGAAATGCACAGACTATTGCAAAGCAATGCACAGATTATTGCAAAGCAATACACAGACTATTGCAAAGCAATGCACAGACTATTGCAAAGCAATGCACAGAGACTATTGCAAAGCATTGCACAGACTATTGCAAAGCAATGCACAGACTATTGCAACCCAATGCACAGACTATTGCAACGCAATGCAGAAATGCTATTGCAAAGCAATGCACAGACTATTGCAAAGCAACGTGAAGACTATTGCAAATCAATGCACAGAGACTATTGCAAAGCAATGCACAGACTATTGCAAAGCAATGCAGAGAGACTATTGCAAAGAAATGCACAGACTATTGCAAAGCAATGCACAGATTATTGCAAAGCAATACACAGACTATTGCAAAGCAATGCACAGACTATTGCAAAGCATTGCACAGACTATTGCAAAGCAATGCACAGACTATTGCAACCCAATGCACAGACTATTGCAACGCAATGCAGAAATGCTATTGCAAAGCAATGCACAGACTATTGCAAAGCAACGTGAAGACTATTGCAAATCAATGCACAGAGACTATTGCAAAGCAATGCACAGACTATTGCAAAGCAATGCACAGAGACTATTGCAAAGCAATGCACAGACTATTGCAAAGCAATGCACAGACTATTGCAAAGCAATGCACAGAGACTATTGGACTGTTGCAAAGCAATGCACAGACTATTGCAAAGCAATGCACAGAGACTATTGCAAAGCAATGCAAAGACTATTGCAAAGCAATGCACAGAGACTATTGCAAAGAAATGCTCAGACTATTGCAAAGCAATGCACAGACTATTGCAAAGCAATACACAGACTATTGCAAAGCAATGCACAGACTATTGCAAAGCAATACACAGACTATTGCAAAGCAATGCACAAAGAATATTGCAAAGCAATGCACAGACTATTGCAAAGCAATGCACAGACTATTACAAAGCAATGCACAGACTATTGCAAAGCAAAGCACAAAGACTATTGCAAAGCAATGCACAGACTATTGCAATGCACAGACTATTGCAAAGCAACGCAAAGTCTATTGCAAAGCAATGCACAGAGACTATTTTAAAGCAATGCACAGACTATTGCAAAGCCATGCACAGACTATTGCAAAGCAATGCACAGAGACTATTGCAAAGCAATGCACAGATTATTGCAAAGCAATGCACAGAGACTATTGCAAAGCAATGCACAGACTATTGCAAAGCAATGCACAGAGACTATTGCAAAGCAATGCACAGACTATTGCAAAGCAATGAACAGATTGTGCAAAGCAATGCAGAGAGACTATAGCAATGCACAGAGACTATTGCAAAGCAATGCACAGAGACTATTGCAAAGCAATGCACAGACTATTGCAAAGCAATGCACAGACTATTGCAAAGCAATGCACAGAGACTATTGCAAAGCAATGCACAGACTATTGCAAAGCAATGCACAGACTATTGCAAAGCAATGCACAGAGACTATTGCAAAGCAATGCACAGACTATTGCAAAGCAATGCACAGAGACTATTGCAAAGCAATGCACAGACTATTACAAAGAAATGCACAGATTATTGCATAGCAATGCACAGACTATTGCAAAGCAATGCACAGACTATTGCAAAGCAATGCACAGACTATTGCAAAGCAATACACAGACTATTGCAAAGCAATGCACAAAGAATATTGCAAAGCAATGCACAGACTATTGCAAAGCAATGCACAGACTATTACAAAGCAATGCACAGACTATTGCAAAGCAAAGCACAAAGACTATTGCAAAGCAATGCACAGACTATTGCAATGCACAGACTATTGCAAAGCAACGCAAAGTCTATTGCAAAGCAATGCACAGAGACTATTTTAAAGCAATGCACAGACTATTGCAAAGCCATGCACAGACTATTGCAAAGCAATGCACAGAGACTATTGCAAAGCAATGCACAGATTATTGCAAAGCAATGCACAGAGACTATTGCAAAGCAATGCACAGACTATTGCAAAGCAATGCACAGAGACTATTGCAAAGCAATGCACAGACTATTGCAAAGCAATGAACAGATTGTGCAAAGCAATGCAGAGAGACTATAGCAATGCACAGAGACTATTGCAAAGCAATGCACAGACTATTGCAAAGCAATGCACAGACTATTGCAAAGCAATGCACAGAGACTATTGCAAAGCAATGCACAGACTATTGCAAAGCAATGCACAGACTATTGCAAAGCAATGCACAGAGACTATTGCAAAGCAATGCACAGACTATTGCAAAGCAATGCACAGAGACTATTGCAAAGCAATGCACAGACTATTACAAATAAATGCACAGATTATTGCATAGCAATGCACAGACTATTGCAAAGCAATGCACAGACTATTGCAAAGTAATACACAGAGACTATTGGACTATTGCAAAGCAATGCACAGACTATTGCAAAGCAATGCACAGAGACTATTGCAAAGCAATGCAAAGACTATTGCAAAGCAATGCACAGAGACTATTGCAAAGAAATGCACAGACTATTGCAAAGCAATGCACAGATTATTGCAAAGCAATACACAGACTATTGCAAAGCAATGCACAGACTATTGCAAAGCAATGCACAGAGACTATTGCAAAGCATTGCACAGACTATTGCAAAGCAATGCACAGACTATTGCAACCCAATGCTCAGACTATTGCAACGCAATGCAGAAATGCTATTGCAAAGCAATGCACAGACTATTGCAAAGCAACGCGAAGACTATTGCAAAGCAATGCACAGACTATTGCAAAGCAATGCACAGACTATTGCAAAGCAATGCACAGAGACTATTGCAAAGCAATGCACAGACTATTGCAAAGCAATGCACAGAATATAGCAAAGCAATGCACAAAGACTATTACAAAGCAATGCACAGACTATTGCAAAGCAATGCACAGACTATTACAAAGCAATGCACAGACTATTGCAAAGCAAAGCACAAAGACTATTGCAAAGCAATGCACTGACTATTGCAATGCACAGACTATTGCAAAGCAACGCAAAGTCTATTGCAAAGCAATGCACAGAGACTATTTTAAAGCAATGCACAGACTATTGCAAAGCAATGCACAGACTATTGCAAAGCAATGCACAGATTATTGCAAAGCAATGCGCAGAGACTATTGCAAAGCAATGCACAGACTATTGCAAAGCAATGCACAGAGACTATTTCAAAGCAATGCACAGACTATTGCAAAGCAATGCACAGAGACTATTGCAAAGCAATGCACAGACTATTGCAAAGCAATGCACAGACTATTGCAAAGCAATGCACAGAGACTATTGCAAAGCAATGCACAGACTATTGCAAAGCAATGCACAGATTGTGGTAAGCAATGAAGAGAGACTATTGCCTAGCAATGCACAGAGACTATTGCAAAGCAATGCACAGAGACTATTGCAAAGCAATGCACAGACTATTGCAAAGCAATGCACAGACTATTGCAAAGCAATGCACAAAGACTATTGCAAAGCAATGCACAGACTATTGCAAAGCAATGCACAGACTATTGCAAAGCAATGCACAGACTATTACAAAGCAATGCACAGACTATTGCAAAGCAAAGCACAAAGACTATTGCAAAGCAAGGCACAGACTATTGCAATGCACAGACTATTGCAAAGCAACGCAAAGTCTATTGCAAAGCAATGCACAGAGACTATTTTAAAGCAATGCACAGACTATTGCAAAGCCATGCACAGACTATTGCAAAGCAATGCACAGAGACTATTGCAAAGCAATGCACAGATTATTGCAAAGCAATGCACAGAGACTATTGCAAAGCAATGCACAGACTATTGCAAAGCAATGCACAGAGACTATTGCAAAGCAATGCACAGACTATTGCAAAGCAATGCACAGATTGTGCAAAGCAATGCAGAGAGACTATAGCAATGCACAGAGACTATTGCAAAGCAATGCACAGAGACTATTGCAAAGCAATGCACAGACTATTGCAAAGCAATGCACAGACTATTGCAAAGCAATGCACAGAGACTATTGCAAAGCAATGCACAGACTATTGCGAACCAATGCACAGACTATTGCAAAGCAATGCACAGAGACTATTGCAAAGCAATGTACAGACTATTGCAAAGCAATGCACAGAGACTATTGCAAAGCAATGCAAAGACTATTGCAAAGCAATGCACAGAGACTATTGCAAAGAAATGCACAGACTATTGCAAAGCAATGCACAGACTATTGCAAAGCAATACACAGACTATTGCAAAGCAATGCACAGACTATTGCAAAGCAATGCACAGACTATCGCAAAGCAATGCACAGACTATTGCAAAGCAATGCACAGAGACTATTGCAAAGCAATGCACAGACTATTGCAAAGCAATGCACAGACTATTGCAAAGCAATGCACAAAGACTATTACAAAGCAATGCACAGACTATTGCAAAGCAATGCACAGACTATTACAAAGCAATGCACAGACTATTGCAAAGCAAAGCACAAAGACTATTGCAAAGCAATGCACAGACTATTGCAATGCACAGACTATTGCAAAGCAACGCGAAGTCTATTGCAAAGCAATGCACAGAGACTATTTTAAAGCAATGCACAGACTATTGCAAAGCAATGCACAGACTATTGCAAAGCAATGCACAGAGACTATTGCAAAGCAATGCACAGATTATTGCAAAGCAATGCGCAGAGACTATTGCAAAGCAATGCACAGACTATTGCAAAGCAATGCACAGAGACTATTGCAAAGCAATGCACAGACTATTGCAAAGCAATGCACAGATTGTGCAAAGCAATGCAGAGAGACTATAGCAATGCACAGAGACTATTGCAAAGCAATGCACAGAGACTATTGCAAAGCAATGCACAGACTATTGCAAAGCAATGCACAGACTATTGCAAAGCAATGCACAGACTATTGCAAAGCAATGCACAGAGACTATTGCAAAGCAATGCACAGACTATTGCAAAGCAATGCACAGAGACTATTGCAAAGCAATGCACAGACTATTACAAAGAAATGCACAGATTATTGCATAGCAATGCACAGACTATTGCAAAGCAATGCACAGACTATTGCAAAGCAATGCACAGACTATTGCAAAGCAATACACAGACTATTGCAAAGCAATGCACAAAGACTATTGCAAAGCAATGCACAGACTATTGCAAAGCAATGCACAGACTATTACAAAGCAATGCACAGACTATTGCAAAGCAAAGCACAAAGACTATTGCAAAGCAATGCACAGACTATTGCAATGCACAGACTATTGCAAAGCAACGCAAAGTCTATTGCAAAGCAATGCACAGAGACTATTTTAATGCAATGCACAGACTATTGCAAAGCCATGCAAAGCAATGCACAGAGACTATTGCAAAGCAATGCACAGACTATTGCAAAGCAATGCACAGAGACTATTGCAAAGCAATGCACAGACTATTGCAAAGCAATGCACAGATTGTGCAAAGCAATGCAGAGAGACTATAGCAATGCACAGAGACTATTGCAAAGCAATGCACAGAGACTATTGCAAAGCAATGCACAGACTATTGCAAAGCAATGCACAGACTATTGCAAAGCAATGCACAGAGACTATTGCAAAGCAATGCACAGACTATTGCAAAGCAATGCACAGAGACTATTGCAAAGCAATGCACAGACTATTACAAATAAATGCACAGATGATTGCATAGCAATGCACAGACTATTGCAAAGCAATGCACAAGACTATTGCAAAGTAATACACAGAGACTATTGGACTATTGCAATGCAATGCACAGACTATTGCAAAGCAATGCACAGACTATTGCAAAGCAATGCAAAGACTATTGCAAAGCAATGCACAGAGACTATTGCAAAGAAATGCACAGACTATTGCAAAGCAATGCACAGACTATTGCAAAGCAATACACAGACTATTGCAAAGCAATGCACAGACTATTGCAAAGCAATGCACAGAGACTATTGCAAAGCATTGCACAGACTATTGCAAAGCAATGCACAGTTTATTGCAACCCAATGCACAGACTATTGCAACGCAATGCAGAAAGGCTATTGCAAAGCAATGCACAGACTATTGCAAAGCAACGCGAAGACTATTGCAAAGCAATGCACAGACTATTGCAAAGCAATGCACAGACTATTGCAAAGCAATGCACAGAGACTATTGCAAAGCAATGCACAGACTATTGCATAGCAATGCACAGAGACTATTGGACTATTGCAAAGCAATGCACAGACTATTGCAAATCAATGCACAGAGACTATTGCAAAGCAATGCAAAGACTATTGCAAAGCAATGCACAGAGACTATTGCAAAGAAATGCTCAGACTATTGCAAAGCAATGCACAGACTATTGCAAAGCAATACACAGACTATTGCAAAGCAATGCACAGACTATTGCAAAGCAATGCACAGAGACTATTGCAAAGCATTGCACAGACTATTGCAAAGCAATGCACAAACTATTGCAACCCAATGCACAGACTATTGAAACGCAATGCAGAAAGGCTATTGCAAAGCAATGCACAGACTATTGCAAAGCAATGCGAAGACTATTGCAAAGCAATGCACAGACTATTGCAAAGCAACGCGAAGACTATTGCAAAGCAATGCACAGAGACTATTGCAAAGCAATGCACAGAGACTATTGCAAAGCAATGCACAGACTATTGCAAAGCAATGCACAGAGACTTTTGCAAAGCAATGCACAGATTGTGCAAAGCAATGCAGAGAGACTCTTGCAAAGGAATGCACAGAGACTATTGCAAAGCAATGCACAGACTATTGCAAAGCAATGCACAGACTATTGCAAAGCAATGCACAGACTATTGCAAAGCAATGCACAGACTATTGCAAAGCAATGCACAGACTATTGCAAAGCAATGCACAGAGACTATTGCAAAGCAATGCACAGACTATTGCAAAGCAATGCACAGAGACTATTGCAAAGCAATGCACAGACTATTACAAAGAAATGCACAGATTATTGCATAGCAATGCACAGACTATTGCAAAGCAATACACAGAGACTATTGGACTATTGCAAAGCAATGCACAGACTATTGCAAAGCAATGCACAGAGACTATTGCAAAGCAATGCAAAGACTATTGCAAAGCAATGCACAGAGACAATTGCAAAGAAATGCACAGACTATTGCAAAGCAATGCAGAGACTATTGCAGAGCAATACACAGACTTTTGCAAAGCAATGCACAGACTATTGCAAAGCAATGCACAGAGACTATTGCAAAGCAATGCAAAGACTATTGCAAAGCAATGCACAGAGACTATTGCAAAGAAATGCACAGACTATTGCAAAGCAATGCACAGACTATTGCAAAGCAATACACAGACTATTGCAAAGCAATGCACAGACTATTGCAAAGCAATGCACAGACTATCGCAAAGCAATGCACAGACTATTGCAAAGCAATGCACAGAGACTATTGCAAAGCAATGCACAGACTATTGCAAAGCAATGCACAGACTATTGCAAAGCAATGCACAAAGACTATTACAAAGCAATGCACAGACTATTGCAAAGCAATGCACAGACTATTACAAAGCAATGCACAGACTATTGCAAAGCAAAGCACAAAGACTATTGCAAAGCAATGCACAGACTATTGCAATGCACAGACTATTGCAAAGCAACGCAAAGTCTATTGCAAAGCAATGCACAGAGACTATTTTAAAGCAATGCACAGACTATTGCAAAGCAATGCACAGACTATTGCAAAGCAATGCACAGAGACTATTGCAAAGCAATGCACAGATTATTGCAAAGCAATGCGCAGAGACTATTGCAAAGCAATGCACAGACTATTGCAAAGCAATGCACAGACTATTGCAAAGCAATGCACAGACTATTGCAAAGCAATGCACAGATTGTGGTAAGCAATGCAGAGAGACTATTGCCTAGCAATGCACAGAGACTATTGCAAAGCAATGCACAGAGACTATTGCAAAGCAATGCACAGACTATTGCAAAGCAATGCACAGACTATTGCAAAGCAATGCACAGACTATTGCAAAGCAATGCACAGACTATTGCAAAGCAATGCACAAAGACTATTGCAAAGCAATGCACAGACTATTGCAAAGCAATGCACAGACTATTGCAAAGCAATGCACAGACTATTACAAAGCAATGCACAGACTATTGCAAAGCAAAGCACAAAGACTATTGCAAAGCAATGCACAGACTATTGCAATGCACAGACTATTGCAAAGCAACGCAAAGTCTATTGCAAAGCAATGCACAAAGACTATTTTAAAGCAATGCACAGACTATTGCAAAGCCATGCACAGACTATTGCAAAGCAATGCACAGAGACTATTGCAAAGCAATGCACAGATTATTGCAAAGCAATGCACAGAGACTATTGCAAAGCAATGCACAGACTATTGCAAAGCAATGCACAGAGACTATTGCAAAGCAATGCACAGACTATTGCAAAGCAATGCACAGATTGTGCAAAGCAATGCAGAGAGACTATAGCAATGCACAGAGACTATTGCAAAGCAATGCACAGAGACTATTGCAAAGCAATGCACAGACTATTGCAAAGCAATGCACAGACTATTGCAAAGCAATGCACAGACTATTGCAAAGCAATGGACAGAGACTATTGCAAAGCAATGCACAGACTATTGCAAAGCAATGCACAGACTATTGCAAAGCAATGCACAGAGACTATTGCAAAGCAATGTACAGACTATTGCAAAGCAATGCACAGAGACTATTGCAAAGCAATGCAAAGACTATTGCAAAGCAATGCACAGAGACTATTGCAAAGAAATGCACAGACTATTGCAAAGCAATGCACAGACTATTGCAAAGCAATACACAGACTATTGCAAAGCAATGCACAGACTATTGCAAAGCAATGCACAGACTATCGCAAAGCAATGCACAGACTATTGCAAAGCAATGCACAGAGACTATTGCAAAGCAATGCACAGACTATTGCAAAGCAATGCACAGACTATTGCAAAGCAATGCACAAAGACTATTACAAAGCAATGCACAGACTATTGCAAAGCAATGCACAGACTATTACAAAGCAATGCACAGACTATTGCAAAGCAAAGCACAAAGACTATTGCAAAGCAATGCACAGACTATTGCAATGCACAGACTATTGCAAAGCAACGCAAAGTCTATTGCAAAGCAATGCACAGAGACTATTTTAAAGCAATGCACAGACTATTGCAAAGCAATGCACAGACTATTGCAAAGCAATGCACAGAGACTATTGCAAAGCAATGCACAGATTATTGCAAAGCAATGCGCAGAGACTATTGCAAAGCAATGCACAGACTATTGCAAAGCAATGCACAGAGACTATTGCAAAGCAATGCACAGACTATTGCAAAGCAATGCACAGATTGTGCAAAGCAATGCAGAGAGACTATAGCAATGCACAGAGACTATTGCAAAGCAATGCACAGAGACTATTGCAAAGCAATGCACAGACTATTGCAAAGCAATGCACAGACTATTGCAAAGCAATGCACAGAGACTATTGCAAAGCAATGCACAGACTATTGCAAAGCAATGCACAGACTATTGCAAAGCAATGCACAGAGACTATTGCAAAGCAATGCACAGACTATTGCAAAGCAATGCACAGAGACTATTGCAAAGCAATGCACAGACTATTACAAAGAAATGCACAGATTATTGCATAGCAATGCACAGACTATTGCAAAGCAATGCACAGACTATTGCAAAGCAATGCACAGACTATTGCAAAGCAATACACAGACTATTGCAAAGCAATGCACAAAGAATATTGCAAAGCAATGCACAGACTATTGCAAAGCAATGCACAGACTATTACAAAGCAATGCACAGACTATTGCAAAGCAAAGCACAAAGACTATTGCAAAGCAATGCACAGACTATTGCAATGCACAGACTATTGCAAAGCAACGCAAAGTCTATTGCAAAGCAATGCACAGAGACTATTTTAAAGCAATGCACAGACTATTGCAAAGCCATGCACAGACTATTGCAAAGCAATGCACAGAGACTATTGCAAAGCAATGCACAGATTATTGCAAAGCAATGCACAGAGACTATTGCAAAGCAATGCACAGTCTATTGCAAAGCAATGCACAGAGACTATTGCAAAGCAATGCACAGACTATTGCAAAGCAATGAACAGATTGTGCAAAGCAATGCAGAGAGACTATAGCAATGCACAGAGACTATTGCAAAGCAATGCACAGAGACTATTGCAAAGCAATGCACAGACTATTGCAAAGCAATGCACAGACTATTGCAAAGCAATGCACAGAGACTATTGCAAAGCAATGCACAGACTATTGCAAAGCAATGCACAGACTATTGCAAAGCAATGCACAGAGACTATTGCAAAGCAATGCAAAGACTATTGCAAAGCAATGCAGAGAGACTATTGCAAAGAAATGCACAGACTATTGCAAAGCAATGCACAGATTATTGCAAAGCAATACACAGACTATTGCAAAGCAATGCACAGACTATTGCAAAGCAATGCACAGAGACTATTGCAAAGCATTGCACAGACTATTGCAAAGCAATGCACAGACTATTGCAACCCAATGCACAGACTATTGCAACGCAATGCAGAAATGCTATTGCAAAGCAATGCACAGACTATTGCAAAGCAACGTGAAGACTATTGCAAATCAATGCACAGAGACTATTGCAAAGCAATGCACAGACTATTGCAAAGCAATGCACAGAGACTATTGCAAAGCAATGCACAGACTATTGCAAAGCAATGCACAGACTATTGCAAAGCAATGCACAGAGACTATTGGACTGTTGCAAAGCAATGCACAGACTATTGCAAAGCAATGCACAGAGACTATTGCAAAGCAATGCAAAGACTATTGCAAAGCAATGCACAGAGACTATTGCAAAGAAATGCTCAGACTATTGCAAAGCAATGCACAGACTATTGCAAAGCAATACACAGACTATTGCAAAGCAATGCACAGACTATTGCAAAGCAATACACAGACTATTGCAAAGCAATGCACAAAGAATATTGCAAAGCAATGCACAGACTATTGCAAAGCAATGCACAGACTATTACAAAGCAATGCACAGACTATTGCAAAGCAAAGCACAAAGACTATTGCAAAGCAATGCACAGACTATTGCAATGCACAGACTATTGCAAAGCAACGCAAAGTCTATTGCAAAGCAATGCACAGAGACTATTTTAAAGCAATGCACAGACTATTGCAAAGCCATGCACAGACTATTGCAAAGCAATGCACAGAGACTATTGCAAAGCAATGCACAGATTATTGCAAAGCAATGCACAGAGACTATTGCAAAGCAATGCACAGACTATTGCAAAGCAATGCACAGAGACTATTGCAAAGCAATGCACAGACTATTGCAAAGCAATGAACAGATTGTGCAAAGCAATGCAGAGAGACTATAGCAATGCACAGAGACTATTGCAAAGCAATGCACAGAGACTATTGCAAAGCAATGCACAGACTATTGCAAAGCAATGCACAGACTATTGCAAAGCAATGCACAGAGACTATTGCAAAGCAATGCACAGACTATTGCAAAGCAATGCACAGACTATTGCAAAGCAATGCACAGAGACTATTGCAAAGCAATGCACAGACTATTGCAAAGCAATGCACAGAGACTATTGCAAAGCAATGCACAGACTATTACAAAGAAATGCACAGATTATTGCATAGCAATGCACAGAGTATTGCAAAGCAATGCACAGACTATTGCAAAGCAATGCACAGACTATTGCAAAGCAATACACAGACTATTGCAAAGCAATGCACAAAGAATATTGCAAAGCAATGCACAGACTATTGCAAAGCAATGCACAGACTATTACAAAGCAATGCACAGACTATTGCAAAGCAAAGCACAAAGACTATTGCAAAGCAATGCACAGACTATTGCAATGCACAGACTATTGCAAAGCAACGCAAAGTCTATTGCAAAGCAATGCACAGAGACTATTTTAAAGCAATGCACAGACTATTGCAAAGCCATGCACAGACTATTGCAAAGCAATGCACAGAGACTATTGCAAAGCAATGCACAGATTATTGCAAAGCAATGCACAGAGACTATTGCAAAGCAATGCACAGACTATTGCAAAGCAATGCACAGAGACTATTGCAAAGCAATGCACAGACTATTGCAAAGCAATGAACAGATTGTGCAAAGCAATGCAGAGAGACTATAGCAATGCACAGAGACTATTGCAAAGCAATGCACAGAGACTATTGCAAAGCAATGCACAGACTATTGCAAAGCAATGCACAGACTATTGCAAAGCAATGCACAGAGACTATTGCAAAGCAATGCACAGACTATTGCAAAGCAATGCACAGACTATTGCAAAGCAATGCACAGAGACTATTGCAAAGCAATGCACAGACTATTGCAAAGCAATGCACAGAGACTATTGCAAAGCAATGCACAGACTATTACAAATAAATGCACAGATTATTGCATAGCAATGCACAGACTATTGCAAAGCAATGCACAGACTATTGCAAAGTAATACACAGAGACTATTGGACTATTGCAAAGCAATGCACAGACTATTGCAAAGCAATGCACAGAGACTATTGCAAAGCAATGCAAAGACTATTGCAAAGCAATGCACAGAGACTATTGCAAAGAAATGCACAGACTATTGCAAAGCAATGCACAGATTATTGCAAAGCAATACACAGACTATTGCAAAGCAATGCACAGACTATTGCAAAGCAATGCACAGAGACTATTGCAAAGCATTGCACAGACTATTGCAAAGCAATGCACAGACTATTGCAACCCAATGCTCAGACTATTGCAACGCAATGCAGAAATGCTATTGCAAAGCAATGCACAGACTATTGCAAAGCAACGCGAAGACTATTGCAAAGCAATGCACAGAGACTATTGCAAAGCAATGCACAAACTATTGCAAAGCAATGCACAGAGACTATTGCAAAGCAATGCACAGACTATTGCAAAGCAATGCACAGACTATTGCAAAGCAATGCACAGAGACTATTGCAAAGCAATGCACAGACTATTGCATAGCAATGCAAAGACTATTGCAAAGCAATGCACAGAGACTATTGCAAAGAAATGCTCAGACTATTGCAAAGCAATGCACAGACTATTGCAAAGCAATACACAGACTATTGCAAAGCAATGCACAGACTATTGCAAAGCAATGCACAGACTATTGCAAAGCAATGCACAGAGACTATTGCAAAGCAATGCACAGATTATTGCAAAGCAATGCACAGAGACTATTGCAAAGCAATGCACAGACTATTGCAAAGCAATGCACAGAGACTATTGCAAAGCAATGCACAGACTATTGCAAAGCAATGAACAGATTGTGCAAAGCAATGCAGAGAGACTATAGCAATGCACAGAGACTATTGCAAAGCAATGCACAGAGACTATTGCAAAGCAATGCACAGACTATTGCAAAGCAATGCACAGACTATTGCAAAGCAATGCACAGAGACTATTGCAAAGCAATGCACAGACTATTGCAAAGCAATGCACAGACTATTGCAAAGCAATGCACAGAGACTATTGCAAAGCAATGCACAGACTATTGCAAAGCAATGCACAGAGACTATTGCAAAGCAATGCACAGACTATTACAAATAAATGCACAGATTATTGCATAGCAATGCACAGACTATTGCAAAGCAATGCACAGACTATTGCAAAGTAATACACAGAGACTATTGGACTATTGCAAAGCAATGCACAGACTATTGCAAAGCAATGCACAGAGACTATTGCAAAGCAATGCAAAGACTATTGCAAAGCAATGCAGAGAGACTATTGCAAAGAAATGCACAGACTATTGCAAAGCAATGCACAGATTATTGCAAAGCAATACACAGACTATTGCAAAGCAATGCACAGACTATTGCAAAGCAATGCACAGAGACTATTGCAAAGCATTGCACAGACTATTGCAAAGCAATGCACAGACTATTGCAACCCAATGCACAGACTATTGCAACGCAATGCAGAAATGCTATTGCAAAGCAATGCACAGACTATTGCAAAGCAACGCGAAGACTATTGCAAATCAATGCACAGAGACTATTGCAAAGCAATGCACAGACTATTGCAAAGAAATGCACAGAGACTATTGCAAAGCAATGCACAGACTATTGCAAAGCAATGCACAGAGACTATTGGACTGTTGCAAAGCAATGCACAAACTATTGCAAAGCAATGCATAGAGACTATTGCAAAGCAATGCAAAGACTATTGCAAAGCAATGCACAGAGACTATTGCAAAGAAATGCTCAGACTATTGCAAAGCAATGCACAGACTATTGCAAAGCAATACACAGACTATTGCAAAGCAATGCACAGACTATTGCAAAGCAATACACAGACTATTGCAAAGCAATGCACAAAGAATATTGCAAAGCAATGCACAGACTATTGCAAAGCAATGCACAGACTATTACAAAGCAATGCACAGACTATTGCAAAGCAAAGCACAAAGACTATTGCAAAGCAATGCACAGACTATTGCAATGCACAGACTATTGCAAAGCAACGCAAAGTCTATTGCAAAGCAATGCACAGAGACTATTTTAAAGCAATGCACAGACTATTGCAAAGCCATGCACAGACTATTGCAAAGCAATGCACAGAGACTATTGCAAAGCAATGCACAGATTATTGCAAAGCAATGCACAGAGACTATTGCAAAGCAATGCACAGACTATTGCAAAGCAATGCACAGAGACTATTGCAAAGCAATGCACAGACTATTGCAAAGCAATGAACAGATTGTGCAAAGCAATGCAGAGAGACTATAGCAATGCACAGAGACTATTGCAAAGCAATGCACAGAGACTATTGCAAAGCAATGCACAGACTATTGCAAAGCAATGCACAGACTATTGCAAAGCAATGCACAGAGACTATTGCAAAGCAATGCACAGACTATTGCAAAGCAATGCACAGACTATTGCAAAGCAATGCACAGAGACTATTGCAAAGCAATGCACAGACTATTGCAAAGCAATGCACAGAGACTATTGCAAAGCAATGCACAGACTATTACAAAGAAATGCACAGATTATTGCATAGCAATGCACAGACTATTGCAAAGCAATGCACAGACTATTGCAAAGCAATGCACAGACTATTGCAAAGCAATACACAGACTATTGCAAAGCAATGCACAAAGAATATTGCAAAGCAATGCACAGACTATTGCAAAGCAATGCACAGACTATTACAAAGCAATGCACAGACTATTGTAAAGCAAAGCACAAAGACTATTGCAAAGCAATGCACAGACTATTGCAATGCACAGACTATTGCAAAGCAACGCAAAGTCTATTGCAAAGCAATGCACAGAGACTATTTTAAAGCAATGCACAGACTATTGCAAAGCCATGCACAGACTATTGCAAAGCAATGCACAGAGACTATTGCAAAGCAATGCACAGATTATTGCAAAGCAATGCACAGAGACTATTGCAAAGCAATGCACAGACTATTGCAAAGCAATGCACAGAGACTATTGCAAAGCAATGCACAGACTATTGCAAAGCAATGAACAGATTGTGCAAAGCAATGCAGAGAGACTATAGCAATGCACAGAGACTATTGCAAAGCAATGCACAGAGACTATTGCAAAGCAATGCACAGACTATTGCAAAGCAATGCACAGACTATTGCAAAGCAATGCACAGAGACTATTGCAAAGCAATGCACAGACTATTGCAAAGCAATGCACAGACTATTGCAAAGCAATGCACAGAGACTATTGCAAAGCAATGCACAGACTATTGCAAAGCAATGCACAGAGACTATTGCAAAGCAATGCACAGACTATTACAAATAAATGCACAGATTATTGCATAGCAATGCACAGACTATTGCAAAGCAATGCACAGACTATTGCAAAGTAATACACAGAGACTATTGGACTATTGCAAAGCAATGCACAGACTATTGCAAAGCAATGCACAGAGACTATTGCAAAGCAATGCAAAGACTATTGCAAAGCAATGCACAGAGACTATTGCAAAGAAATGCACAGACTATTGCAAAGCAATGCACAGATTATTGCAAAGCAATACACAGACTATTGCAAAGCAATGCACAGACTATTGCAAAGCAATGCACAGAGACTATTGCAAAGCATTGCACAGACTATTGCAAAGCAATGCACAGACTATTGCAACCCAATGCTCAGACTATTGCAACGCAATGCAGAAATGCTATTGCAAAGCAATGCACAGACTATTGCAAAGCAACGCGAAGACTATTGCAAAGCAATGCACAGAGACTATTGCAAAGCAATGCACAAACTATTGCAAAGCAATGCACAGAGACTATTGCAAAGCAATGCACAGACTATTGCAAAGCAATGCACAGACTATTGCAAAGCAATGCACAGAGACTATTGCAAAGCAATGCACAGACTATTGCATAGCAATGCACAGAGACTATTGGACTGTTGCAAAGCAATGCACAGACTATTGCAAAGCAATGCACAGAGACTATTGCAAAGCAATGCAAAGACTATTGCAAAGCAATGCACAGAGACTATTGCAAAGAAATGCTCAGACTATTGCAAAGCAATGCACAGACTATTGCAAAGCAATGCACAGAGACTATTGCAAAGCATTGCACAGACTATTGCAAAGCAATGCACAGACTATTGCAACCCAATGCACAGACTATTGCAATGCAATGCAGAAAGGCTATTGCAAAGCAATGCACAGACTATTGCAAAGCAATGCGAAGACTATTGCAAAGCAATGCACAGACTATTGCAAAGCAACGCGAAGACTATTGCAAAGCAATGCACAGAGACTATTGCAAAGCAATGCACAGAGACTATTGCAAAGCAATGCACAGACTATTACAAATAAATGCACAGATTATTGCATAGCAATGCACAGACTATTGCAAAGCAATGCACAGACTATTGCAAAGTAATACACAGAGACTATTGGACTATTGCAAAGCAATGCACAGACTATTGCAAAGCAATGCACAGAGACTATTGCAAAGCAATGCAAAGACTATTGCAAAGCAATGCACAGAGACTATTGCAAAGAAATGCACAGACTATTGCAAAGCAATGCACAGATTATTGCAAAGCAATACACAGACTATTGCAAAGCAATGCACAGACTATTGCAAAGCAATGCACAGAGACTATTGCAAAGCATTGCACAGACTATTGCAAAGCAATGCACAGACTATTGCAACCCAATGCTCAGACTATTGCAACGCAATGCAGAAATGCTATTGCAAAGCAATGCACAGACTATTGCAAAGCAACGCGAAGACTATTGCAAAGCAATGCACAGAGACTATTGCAAAGCAATGCACAAACTATTGCAAAGCAATGCACAGAGACTATTGCAAAGCAATGCACAGACTATTGCAAAGCAATGCACAGACTATTGCAAAGCAATGCACAGAGACTATTGCAAAGCAATGCACAGACTATTGCATAGCAATGCAAAGACTATTGCAAAGCAATGCACAGAGACTATTGCAAAGAAATGCTCAGACTATTGCAAAGCAATGCACAGACTATTGCAAAGCAATACACAGACTATTGCAAAGCAATGCACAGACTATTGCAAAGCAATGCACAGAGACTATTGCAAAGCAATGCACAGATTATTGCAAAGCAATGCACAGAGACTATTGCAAAGCAATGCACAGACTATTGCAAAGCAATGCACAGAGACTATTGCAAAGCAATGCACAGACTATTGCAAAGCAATGAACAGATTGTGCAAAGCAATGCAGAGAGACTATAGCAATGCACAGAGACTATTGCAAAGCAATGCACAGAGACTATTGCAAAGCAATGCACAGACTATTGCAAAGCAATGCACAGACTATTGCAAAGCAATGCACAGAGACTATTGCAAAGCAATGCACAGACTATTGCAAAGCAATGCACAGACTATTGCAAAGCAATGCACAGAGACTATTGCAAAGCAATGCACAGACTATTGCAAAGCAATGCACAGAGACTATTGCAAAGCAATGCACAGACTATTACAAATAAATGCACAGATTATTGCATAGCAATGCACAGACTATTGCAAAGCAATGCACAGACTATTGCAAAGTAATACACAGAGACTATTGGACTATTGCAAAGCAATGCACAGACTATTGCAAAGCAATGCACAGAGACTATTGCAAAGCAATGCAAAGACTATTGCAAAGCAATGCAGAGAGACTATTGCAAAGAAATGCACAGACTATTGCAAAGCAATGCACAGATTATTGCAAAGCAATACACAGACTATTGCAAAGCAATGCACAGACTATTGCAAAGCAATGCACAGAGACTATTGCAAAGCATTGCACAGACTATTGCAAAGCAATGCACAGACTATTGCAACCCAATGCACAGACTATTGCAACGCAATGCAGAAATGCTATTGCAAAGCAATGCACAGACTATTGCAAAGCAACGCGAAGACTATTGCAAATCAATGCACAGAGACTATTGCAAAGCAATGCACAGACTATTGCAAAGCAATGCACAGAGACTATTGGACTGTTGCAAAGCAATGCACAGACTATTGCAAAGCAATGCATAGAGACTATTGCAAAGCAATGCAAAGACTATTGCAAAGCAATGCACAGAGACTATTGCAAAGAAATGCTCAGACTATTGCAAAGCAATGCACAGACTATTGCAAAGCAATACACAGACTATTGCAAAGCAATGCACAGACTATTGCAAAGCAATACACAGACTATTGCAAAGCAATGCACAAAGAATATTGCAAAGCAATGCACAGACTATTGCAAAGCAATGCACAGACTATTACAAAGCAATGCACAGACTATTGCAAAGCAAAGCACAAAGACTATTGCAAAGCAATGCACAGACTATTGCAATGCACAGACTATTGCAAAGCAACGCAAAGTCTATTGCAAAGCAATGCACAGAGACTATTTTAAAGCAATGCACAGACTATTGCAAAGCCATGCACAGACTATTGCAAAGCAATGCACAGAGACTATTGCAAAGCAATGCACAGATTATTGCAAAGCAATGCACAGAGACTATTGCAAAGCAATGCACAGACTATTGCAAAGCAATGCACAGAGACTATTGCAAAGCAATGCACAGACTATTGCAAAGCAATGAACAGATTGTGCAAAGCAATGCAGAGAGACTATAGCAATGCACAGAGACTATTGCAAAGCAATGCACAGAGACTATTGCAAAGCAATGCACAGACTATTGCAAAGCAATGCACAGACTATTGCAAAGCAATGCACAGAGACTATTGCAAAGCAATGCACAGACTATTGCAAAGCAATGCACAGACTATTGCAAAGCAATGCACAGAGACTATTGCAAAGCAATGCACAGAGACTATTGCAAAGCAATGCACAGACTATTACAAAGAAATGCACAGATTATTGCATAGCAATGCACAGACTATTGCAAAGCAATGCACAGACTATTGCAAAGCAATGCACAGACTATTGCAAAGCAATACACAGACTATTGCAAAGCAATGCACAAAGAATATTGCAAAGCAATGCACAGACTATTGCAAAGCAATGCACAGACTATTACAAAGCAATGCACAGACTATTGTAAAGCAAAGCACAAAGACTATTGCAAAGCAATGCACAGACTATTGCAATGCACAGACTATTTCAAAGCAACGCAAAGTCTATTGCAAAGCAATGCACAGAGACTATTTTAAAGCAATGCACAGACTATTGCAAAGCCATGCACAGACTATTGCAAAGCAATGCACAGAGACTATTGCAAAGCAATGCACAGATTATTGCAAAGCAATGCACAGAGACTATTGCAAAGCAATGCACAGACTATTGCAAAGCAATGCACAGAGACTATTGCAAAGCAATGCACAGACTATTGCAAAGCAATGAACAGATTGTGCAAAGCAATGCAGAGAGACTATAGCAATGCACAGAGACTATTGCAAAGCAATGCACAGAGACTATTGCAAAGCAATGCACAGACTATTGCAAAGCAATGCACAGACTATTGCAAAGCAATGCACAGAGACTATTGCAAAGCAATGCACAGACTATTGCAAAGCAATGCACAGACTATTGCAAAGCAATGCACAGAGACTATTGCAAAGCAATGCACAGACTATTGCAAAGCAATGCACAGAGACTATTGCAAAGCAATGCACAGACTATTACAAATAAATGCACAGATTATTGCATAGCAATGCACAGACTATTGCAAAGCAATGCACAGACTATTGCAAAGTAATACACAGAGACTATTGGACTATTGCAAAGCAATGCACAGACTATTGCAAAGCAATGCACAGAGACTATTGCAAAGCAATGCAAAGACTATTGCAAAGCAATGCACAGAGACTATTGCAAAGAAATGCACAGACTATTGCAAAGCAATGCACAGATTATTGCAAAGCAATACACAGACTATTGCAAAGCAATGCACAGACTATTGCAAAGCAATGCACAGAGACTATTGCAAAGCATTGCACAGACTATTGCAAAGCAATGCACAGACTATTGCAACCCAATGCTCAGACTATTGCAACGCAATGCAGAAATGCTATTGCAAAGCAATGCACAGACTATTGCAAAGCAACGCGAAGACTATTGCAAAGCAATGCACAGAGACTATTGCAAAGCAATGCACAAACTATTGCAAAGCAATGCACAGAGACTATTGCAAAGCAATGCACAGACTATTGCAAAGCAATGCACAGACTATTGCAAAGCAATGCACAGAGACTATTGCAAAGCAATGCACAGACTATTGCATAGCAATGCACAGAGACTATTGGACTGTTGCAAAGCAATGCACAGACTATTGCAAAGCAATGCACAGAGACTATTGCAAAGCAATGCAAAGACTATTGCAAAGCAATGCACAGAGACTATTGCAAAGAAATGCTCAGACTATTGCAAAGCAATGCACAGACTATTGCAAAGCAATACACAGACTATTGCAAAGCAATGCACAGACTATTGCAAAGCAATGCACAGAGACTATTGCAAAGCATTGCACAGACTATTGCAAAGCAATGCACAGACTATTGCAACCCAATGCACAGACTATTGCAATGCAATGCAGAAAGGCTATTGCAAAGCAATGCACAGACTATTGCAAAGCAATGCGAAGACTATTGCAAAGCAATGCACAGACTATTGCAAAGCAACGCGAAGACTATTGCAAAGCAATGCACAGAGACTATTGCAAAGCAATGCACAGAGACTATTGCAAAGCAATGCACAGACTATTGCAAAGCAATGCACAGAGACTTTTGCAAAGCAATGCACAGATTGTGCAAAGCAATGCAGAGAGACTCTTGCAAAGGAATGCACAGAGACTACTGCAAAGCAATGCACAGAGACTATTGCAAAGCAATGCACAGACTATTGCAAAGCAATGCACAGACTATTGCAAAGCAATGCACAGACTATTGCAAAGCAATGCACAGACTATTGCAAAGCAATGCACAGAGACTATTGCAAAGCAATGCACAGACTATTGCAAAGCAATGCACAGAGACTATTGCAAAGCAATGCACAGACTATTACAAAGAAATGCACAGATTATTGCCTAGCAATGCACAGACTATTGCAAAGCAATACACAGAGACTATTGGACTATTGCAAAGCAATGCACAGACTATTGCAAAGCAATGCACAGAGACTATTGCAAAGCAATGCAAAGACTATTGCAAAGCAATGCACAGAGACAATTGCAAAGAAATGCACAGACTATTGCAAAGCAATGCAGAGACTATTGCAGAGCAATACACAGACTTTTGCAAAGCAATGCACAGACTATTGCAAAGCAATGCACAGAGACTATTGCAAAGCATTGCACATACTATTGCAATGCAATGCACAGACTATTGCAAAGCAATGCACAGACTATTGCAAAGCAACGCGAAGACTATTGCAAAGCAATGCACAGAGACTATTGCAAAGCAATGCACAGACTATTGCAAAGCAATGCACAGAGACTATTGCAAAGCAATGCACAGATTATTGCAAAGCAATGCACAGAGACTATTGCAAAGCAATGCACAGACTATTGCAAACCAATGCACAGAGACTATTGCAAAGCAATGCACAGACTATTGCAAAGCAATGCACAGATTGTGCAAAGCATTGCACAGAGACTATTGCAAAGAAATGCACAGAGACTATTGCAAAGCAATGCACAGAGACTATTGCAAAGCAATGCACAGACTATTGCAATGCAATGCATAGACTATTGCAGAGCAATGCACAGAGACTATTGCAAAGCAATGCACAGAGACTATTGCAAAGCAATGCACAGAGACTATTGCAAAGCAATGCACAGACTATTGCAAAGCAATGCACAGAGACTATTGCAAAGCAATGCACAGACTATTGCAAAGAAATGCACAGATTATTGCAAAGCAATGCACAGACTATTGCAAAGCAATGCACAGACTATTGCAAAGTAATGCACAGAGACTATTGCAAAGCAATGCACAGACTATTGCAAAGCAATGCACAAAGACTATTGCAAAGCAATGCACAGACTATTGCAAAGCAATGCACAGACTATTACAAAGCAATGCACAGACTATTGCAAAGCAAAGCACAAAGACTATTGCAAAGCAATGCACAGACTATTGCAATGCACAGACTATTGCAAAGCAACGCAAAGTCTATTGCAAAGCAATGCACAGAGACTATTTTAAAGCAATGCACATACTATTGCAAAGCCATGCACAGACTATTGCAAAGCAATGCACAGAGACTATTGCAAAGCAGTGCACAGATTATTGCAAAGCAATGCACAGAGACTATTGCAAAGCAATGCACAGACTATTGCAAAGCAATGCACAGAGACTATTGCAAAGCAATGCACAGACTATTGCAAAGCAATGCACAGATTGTGCAAAGCAATGCAGAGAGACTATAGCAATGCACAGAGACTATTGCAAAGCAATGCACAGAGACTATTGCAAAGCAATGCACAGACTATTGCAAAGTAATACACAGAGACTATTGGACTATTGCAAAGCAATGCACAGACTATTGCAAAGCAATGCACAGAGACTATTGCAAAGCAATGCACAGACTATTGCAAAGCAATGCACAGACTATTGCAAAGCAATGCACAGAGACTATTGCAAAGCAATGCACAGACTATTGCAAAGCAATGCACAGAGACTATTGCAAAGCAATGCACAGACTATTACAAAGAAATGCACAGATTATTGCATAGCAATGCACAGACTATTGCAAAGCAATGCACAGACTATTGCAAAGCAACGCGAAGACTATTGCAAAGCAATGCACAGACTATTGCAAAGCAATGCACAGACTATTGCAAAGCAATGCACAGAGACTATTGCAAAGCAATGCACAGACTATTGCATAGCAATGCACAGAGACTATTGGACTATTGCAAAGCAATGCACAGACTATTGCAAATCAATGCACAGAGACTATTGCAAAGCAATGCAAAGACTATTGCAAAGCAATGCACAGAGACTATTGCAAAGAAATGCTCAGACTATTGCAAAGCAATGCACAGACTATTGCAAAGCAATACACAGACTATTGCAAAGCAATGCACAGACTATTGCAAAGCAATGCACAGAGACTATTGCAAAGCATTGCACAGACTATTGCAAAGCAATGCACAGACTATTGCAACCCAATGCACAGACTATTGAAACGCAATGCAGAAAGGCTATTGCAAAGCAATGCACAGACTATTGCAAAGCAATGCGAAGACTATTGCAAAGCAATGCACAGACTATTGCAAAGCAACGCGAAGACTATTGCAAAGCAATGCACAGAGACTATTGCAAAGCAATGCACAGAGACTATTGCAAAGCAATGCACAGACTATTGCAAAGCAATGCACAGAGACTTTTGCAAAGCAATGCACAGATTGTGCAAAGCAATGCAGAGAGACTCTTGCAAAGGAATGCACAGAGACTATTGCAAAGCAATGCACAGACTATTGCAAAGCAATGCACAGACTATTGCAAAGCAATGCACAGACTATTGCAAAGCAATGCACAGACTATTGCAAAGCAATGCACAGACTATTGCAAAGCAATGCACAGAGACTATTGCAAAGCAATGCACAGACTATTGCAAAGCAATGCACAGAGACTATTGCAAAGCAATGCACAGACTATTACAAAGAAATGCACAGATTATTGCATAGCAATGCACAGACTATTGCAAAGCAATACACAGAGACTATTGGACTATTGCAAAGCAATGCACAGACTATTGCAAAGCAATGCACAGAGACTATTGCAAAGCAATGCAAAGACTATTGCAAAGCAATGCACAGAGACAATTGCAAAGAAATGCACAGACTATTGCAAAGCAATGCAGAGACTATTGCAGAGCAATACACAGACTTTTGCAAAGCAATGCACAGACTATTGCAAAGCAATGCACAGAGACTATTGCAAAGCAATGCAAAGACTATTGCAAAGCAATGCACAGAGACTATTGCAAAGAAATGCACAGACTATTGCAAAGCAATGCACAGACTATTGCAAAGCAATACACAGACTATTGCAAAGCAATGCACAGACTATTGCAAAGCAATGCACAGACTATCGCAAAGCAATGCACAGACTATTGCAAAGCAATGCACAGAGACTATTGCAAAGCAATGCACAGACTATTGCAAAGCAATGCACAGACTATTGCAAAGCAATGCACAAAGACTATTACAAAGCAATGCACAGACTATTGCAAAGCAATGCACAGACTATTACAAAGCAATGCACAGACTATTGCAAAGCAAAGCACAAAGACTATTGCAAAGCAATGCACAGACTATTGCAATGCACAGACTATTGCAAAGCAACGCAAAGTCTATTGCAAAGCAATGCACAGAGACTATTTTAAAGCAATGCACAGACTATTGCAAAGCAATGCACAGACTATTGCAAAGCAATGCACAGAGACTATTGCAAAGCAATGCACAGATTATTGCAAAGCAATGCGCAGAGACTATTGCAAAGCAATGCACAGACTATTGCAAAGCAATGCACAGACTATTGCAAAGCAATGCACAGACTATTGCAAAGCAATGCACAGATTGTGGTAAGCAATGCAGAGAGACTATTGCCTAGCAATGCACAGAGACTATTGCAAAGCAATGCACAGAGACTATTGCAAAGCAATGCACAGACTATTGCAAAGCAATGCACAGACTATTGCAAAGCAATGCACAGACTATTGCAAAGCAATGCACAGACTATTGCAAAGCAATGCACAGACTATTACAAAGCAATGCACAGACTATTGCAAAGCAAAGCACAAAGACTATTGCAAAGCAATGCACAGACTATTGCAATGCACAGACTATTGCAAAGCAACGCAAAGTCTATTGCAAAGCAATGCACAAAGACTATTTTAAAGCAATGCACAGACTATTGCAAAGCCATGCACAGACTATTGCAAAGCAATGCACAGAGACTATTGCAAAGCAATGCACAGATTATTGCAAAGCAATGCACAGAGACTATTGCAAAGCAATGCACAGACTATTGCAAAGCAATGCACAGAGACTATTGCAAAGCAATGCACAGACTATTGCAAAGCAATGCACAGATTGTGCAAAGCAATGCAGAGAGACTATAGCAATGCACAGAGACTATTGCAAAGCAATGCACAGAGACTATTGCAAAGCAATGCACAGACTATTGCAAAGCAATGCACAGACTATTGCAAAGCAATGCACAGACTATTGCAAAGCAATGCACAGAGACTATTGCAAAGCAATGCACAGACTATTGCAAAGCAATGCACAGACTATTGCAAAGCAATGCACAGAGACTATTGCAAAGCAATGTACAGACTATTGCAAAGCAATGCACAGAGACTATTGCAAAGCAATGCAAAGACTATTGCAAAGCAATGCACAGAGACTATTGCAAAGAAATGCACAGACTATTGCAAAGCAATGCACAGACTATTGCAAAGCAATACACAGACTATTGCAAAGCAATGCACAGACTATTGCAAAGCAATGCACAGACTATCGCAAAGCAATGCACAGACTATTGCAAAGCAATGCACAGAGACTATTGCAAAGCAATGCACAGACTATTGCAAAGCAATGCACAGACTATTGCAAAGCAATGCACAAAGACTATTACAAAGCAATGCACAGACTATTGCAAAGCAATGCACAGACTATTACAAAGCAATGCACAGACTATTGCAAAGCAAAGCACAAAGACTATTGCAAAGCAATGCACAGACTATTGCAATGCACAGACTATTGCAAAGCAACGCAAAGTCTATTGCAAAGCAATGCACAGAGACTATTTTAAAGCAATGCACAGACTATTGCAAAGCAATGCACAGACTATTGCAAAGCAATGCACAGAGACTATTGCAAAGCAATGCACAGATTATTGCAAAGCAATGCGCAGAGACTATTGCAAAGCAATGCACAGACTATTGCAAAGCAATGCACAGAGACTATTGCAAAGCAATGCACAGACTATTGCAAAGCAATGCACAGATTGTGCAAAGCAATGCAGAGAGACTATAGCAATGCACAGAGACTATTGCAAAGCAATGCACAGAGACTATTGCAAAGCAATGCACAGACTATTGCAAAGCAATGCACAGACTATTGCAAAGCAATGCACAGAGACTATTGCAAAGCAATGCACAGACTATTGCAAAGCAATGCACAGACTATTGCAAAGCAATGCACAGAGACTATTGCAAAGCAATGCACAGACTATTGCAAAGCAATGCACAGAGACTATTGCAAAGCAATGCACAGACTATTACAAAGAAATGCACAGATTATTGCATAGCAATGCACAGACTATTGCAAAGCAATGCACAGACTATTGCAAAGCAATGCACAGACTATTGCAAAGCAATACACAGACTATTGCAAAGCAATGCACAAAGAATATTGCAAAGCAATGCACAGACTATTGCAAAGCAATGCACAGACTATTACAAAGCAATGCACAGACTATTGCAAAGCAAAGCACAAAGACTATTGCAAAGCAATGCACAGACTATTGCAATGCACAGACTATTGCAAAGCAACGCAAAGTCTATTGCAAAGCAATGCACAGAGACTATTTTAAAGCAATGCACAGACTATTGCAAAGCCATGCACAGACTATTGCAAAGCAATGCACAGAGACTATTGCAAAGCAATGCACAGATTATTGCAAAGCAATGCACAGAGACTATTGCAAAGCAATGCACAGTCTATTGCAAAGCAATGCACAGAGACTATTGCAAAGCAATGCACAGACTATTGCAAAGCAATGAACAGATTGTGCAAAGCAATGCAGAGAGACTATAGCACTGCACAGAGACTATTGCAAAGCAATGCACAGAGACTATTGCAAAGCAATGCACAGACTATTGCAAAGCAATGCACAGAGACTATTGCAAAGCAATGCACAGACTATTGCAAAGCAATGCACAGACTATTGCAAAGCAATGCACAGAGACTATTGCAAAGCAATGCACAGACTATTGCAAAGCAATGCACAGAGACTATTGCAAAGCAATGCACAGACTATTACAAATAAATGCACAGATTATTGCATAGCAATGCACAGACTATTGCAAAGCAATGCACAGACTATTGCAAAGTAATACACAGAGACTATTGGACTATTGCAAAGCAATGCACAGACTATTGCAAAGCAATGCACAGAGACTATTGCAAAGCAATGCAAAGACTATTGCAAAGCAATGCAGAGAGACTATTGCAAAGAAATGCACAGACTATTGCAAAGCAATGCACAGATTATTGCAAAGCAATACACAGACTATTGCAAAGCAATGCACAGACTATTGCAAAGCAATGCACAGAGACTATTGCAAAGCATTGCACAGACTATTGCAAAGCAATGCACAGACTATTGCAACCCAATGCACAGACTATTGCAACGCAATGCAGAAATGCTATTGCAAAGCAATGCACAGACTATTGCAAAGCAACGTGAAGACTATTGCAAATCAATGCACAGAGACTATTGCAAAGCAATGCACAGACTATTGCAAAGCAATGCACAGAGACTATTGCAAAGCAATGCACAGACTATTGCAAAGCAATGCACAGACTATTGCAAAGCAATGCACAGAGACTATTGGACTGTTGCAAAGCAATGCACAGACTATTGCAAAGCAATGCACAGAGACTATTGCAAAGCAATGCAAAGACTATTGCAAAGCAATGCACAGAGACTATTGCAAAGAAATGCTCAGACTATTGCAAAGCAATGCACAGACTATTGCAAAGCAATACACAGACTATTGCAAAGCAATGCACAGACTATTGCAAAGCAATACACAGACTATTGCAAAGCAATGCACAAAGAATATTGCAAAGCAATGCACAGACTATTGCAAAGCAATGCACAGACTATTACAAAGCAATGCACAGACTATTGCAAAGCAAAGCACAAAGACTATTGCAAAACAATGCACAGACTATTGCAATGCACAGACTATTGCAAAGCAACGCAAAGTCTATTGCAAAGCAATGCACAGAGACTATTTTAAAGCAATGCACAGACTATTGCAAAGCCATGCACAGACTATTGCAAAGCAATGCACAGAGACTATTGCAAAGCAATGCACAGATTATTGCAAAGCAATGCACAGAGACTATTGCAAAGCAATGCACAGACTATTGCAAAGCAATGCACAGAGACTATTGCAAAGCAATGCACAGACTATTGCAAAGCAATGAACAGATTGTGCAAAGCAATGCAGAGAGACTATAGCAATGCACAGAGACTATTGCAAAGCAATGCACAGAGACTATTGCAAAGCAATGCACAGACTATTGCAAAGCAATGCACAGACTATTGCAAAGCAATGCACAGAGACTATTGCAAAGCAATGCACAGACTATTGCAAAGCAATGCACAGACTATTGCAAAGCAATGCACAGAGACTATTGCAAAGCAATGCACAGACTATTGCAAAGCAATGCACAGAGACTATTGCAAAGCAATGCACAGACTATTACAAAGAAATGCACAGATTATTGCATAGCAATGCACAGACTATTGCAAAGCAATGCACAGACTATTGCAAAGCAATACACAGACTATTGCAAAGCAATGCACAAAGAATATTGCAAAGCAATGCACAGACTATTGCAAAGCAATGCACAGACTATTACAAAGCAATGCACAGACTATTGCAAAGCAAAGCACAAAGACTATTGCAAAGCAATGCACAGACTATTGCAAAGCAATGCACAGACTATTGCAAAGCAATGCACAGACTATTGCAAAGCAATGCACAGAGACTATTGCAAAGCAATGCACAGACTATTGCAAAGCAATGCACAGACTATTGCAAAGCAATGCACAGAGACTATTGCAAAGCAATGTACAGACTATTGCAAAGCAATGCACAGAGACTATTGCAAAGCAATGCAAAGACTATTGCAAAGCAATGCACAGAGACTATTGCAAAGAAATGCACAGACTATTGCAAAGCAATGCACAGACTATTGCAAAGCAATACACAGACTATTGCAAAGCAATGCACAGACTATTGCAAAGCAATGCACAGACTATCGCAAAGCAATGCACAGACTATTGCAAAGCAATGCACAGAGACTATTGCAAAGCAATGCACAGACTATTGCAAAGCAATGCACAGACTATTGCAAAGCAATGCACAAAGACTATTACAAAGCAATGCACAGACTATTGCAAAGCAATGCACAGACTATTACAAAGCAATGCACAGACTATTGCAAAGCAAAGCACAAAGACTATTGCAAAGCAATGCACAGACTATTGCAATGCACAGACTATTGCAAAGCAACGCAAAGTCTATTGCAAAGCAATGCACAGAGACTATTTTAAAGCAATGCACAGACTATTGCAAAGCAATGCACAGACTATTGCAAAGCAATGCACAGAGACTATTGCAAAGCAATGCACAGATTATTGCAAAGCAATGCGCAGAGACTATTGCAAAGCAATGCACAGACTATTGCAAAGCAATGCACAGAGACTATTGCAAAGCAATGCACAGACTATTGCAAAGCAATGCACAGATTGTGCAAAGCAATGCAGAGAGACTATAGCAATGCACAGAGACTATTGCAAAGCAATGCACAGAGACTATTGCAAAGCAATGCACAGACTATTGCAAAGCAATGCACAGACTATTGCAAAGCAATGCACAGAGACTATTGCAAAGCAATGCACAGACTATTGCAAAGCAATGCACAGACTATTGCAAAGCAATGCACAGAGACTATTGCAAAGCAATGCACAGACTATTGCAAAGCAATGCACAGAGACTATTGCAAAGCAATGCACAGACTATTACAAAGAAATGCACAGATTATTGCATAGCAATGCACAGACTATTGCAAAGCAATGCACAGACTATTGCAAAGCAATGCACAGACTATTGCAAAGCAATACACAGACTATTGCAAAGCAATGCACAAAGAATATTGCAAAGCAATGCACAGACTATTGCAAAGCAATGCACAGACTATTACAAAGCAATGCACAGACTATTGCAAAGCAAAGCACAAAGACTATTGCAAAGCAATGCACAGACTATTGCAATGCACAGACTATTGCAAAGCAACGCAAAGTCTATTGCAAAGCAATGCACAGAGACTATTTTAAAGCAATGCACAGACTATTGCAAAGCCATGCACAGACTATTGCAAAGCAATGCACAGAGACTATTGCAAAGCAATGCACAGATTATTGCAAAGCAATGCACAGAGACTATTGCAAAGCAATGCACAGTCTATTGCAAAGCAATGCACAGAGACTATTGCAAAGCAATGCACAGACTATTGCAAAGCAATGAACAGATTGTGCAAAGCAATGCAGAGAGACTATAGCAATGCACAGAGACTATTGCAAAGCAATGCACAGAGACTATTGCAAAGCAATGCACAGACTATTGCAAAGCAATGCACAGAGACTATTGCAAAGCAATGCACAGACTATTGCAAAGCAATGCACAGACTATTGCAAAGCAATGCACAGAGACTATTGCAAAGCAATGCACAGACTATTGCAAAGCAATGCACAGAGACTATTGCAAAGCAATGCACAGACTATTACAAATAAATGCACAGATTATTGCATAGCAATGCACAGACTATTGCAAAGCAATGCACAGACTATTGCAAAGTAATACACAGAGACTATTGGACTATTGCAAAGCAATGCACAGACTATTGCAAAGCAATGCACAGAGACTATTGCAAAGCAATGCAAAGACTATTGCAAAGCAATGCAGAGAGACTATTGCAAAGAAATGCACAGACTATTGCAAAGCAATGCACAGATTATTGCAAAGCAATACACAGACTATTGCAAAGCAATGCACAGACTATTGCAAAGCAATGCACAGAGACTATTGCAAAGCATTGCACAGACTATTGCAAAGCAATGCACAGACTATTGCAACCCAATGCACAGACTATTGCAACGCAATGCAGAAATGCTATTGCAAAGCAATGCACAGACTATTGCAAAGCAACGTGAAGACTATTGCAAATCAATGCACAGAGACTATTGCAAAGCAATGCACAGACTATTGCAAAGCAATGCACAGAGACTATTGCAAAGCAATGCACAGACTATTGCAAAGCAATGCACAGACTATTGCAAAGCAATGCACAGAGACTATTGGACTGTTGCAAAGCAATGCACAGACTATTGCAAAGCAATGCACAGAGACTATTGCAAAGCAATGCAAAGACTATTGCAAAGCAATGCACAGAGACTATTGCAAAGAAATGCTCAGACTATTGCAAAGCAATGCACAGACTATTGCAAAGCAATACACAGACTATTGCAAAGCAATGCACAGACTATTGCAAAGCAATACACAGACTATTGCAAAGCAATGCACAAAGAATATTGCAAAGCAATGCACAGACTATTGCAAAGCAATGCACAGACTATTACAAAGCAATGCACAGACTATTGCAAAGCAAAGCACAAAGACTATTGCAAAACAATGCACAGACTATTGCAATGCACAGACTATTGCAAAGCAACGCAAAGTCTATTGCAAAGCAATGCACAGAGACTATTTTAAAGCAATGCACAGACTATTGCAAAGCCATGCACAGACTATTGCAAAGCAATGCACAGAGACTATTGCAAAGCAATGCACAGATTATTGCAAAGCAATGCACAGAGACTATTGCAAAGCAATGCACAGACTATTGCAAAGCAATGCACAGAGACTATTGCAAAGCAATGCACAGACTATTGCAAAGCAATGAACAGATTGTGCAAAGCAATGCAGAGAGACTATAGCAATGCACAGAGACTATTGCAAAGCAATGCACAGAGACTATTGCAAAGCAATGCACAGACTATTGCAAAGCAATGCACAGACTATTGCAAAGCAATGCACAGAGACTATTGCAAAGCAATGCACAGACTATTGCAAAGCAATGCACAGACTATTGCAAAGCAATGCACAGAGACTATTGCAAAGCAATGCACAGACTATTGCAAAGCAATGCACAGAGACTATTGCAAAGCAATGCACAGACTATTACAAAGAAATGCACAGATTATTGCATAGCAATGCACAGACTATTGCAAAGCAATGCACAGACTATTGCAAAGCAATACACAGACTATTGCAAAGCAATGCACAAAGAATATTGCAAAGCAATGCACAGACTATTGCAAAGCAATGCACAGACTATTACAAAGCAATGCACAGACTATTGCAAAGCAAAGCACAAAGACTATTGCAAAGCAATGCACAGACTATTGCAATGCACAGACTATTGCAAAGCAACGCAAAGTCTATTGCAAAGCAATGCACAGAGACTATTTTAAAGCAATGCACAGACTATTGCAAAGCCATGCACAGACTATTGCAAAGCAATGCACAGAGACTATTGCAAAGCAATGCACAGATTATTGCAAAGCAATGCACAGAGACTATTGCAAAGCAATGCACAGAGACTATTGCAAAGCAATGCACAGACTATTGCAAAGCAATGAACAGATTGTGCAAAGCAATGCAGAGAGACTATAGCAATGCACAGAGACTATTGCAAAGCAATGCACAGAGACTATTGCAAAGCAATGCACAGACTATTGCAAAGCAATGCACAGACTATTGCAAAGCAATGCACAGAGACTATTGCAAAGCAATGCACAGACTATTGCAAAGCAATGCACAGACTATTGCAAAGCAATGCACAGAGACTCTTGCAAAGCAATGCACAGACTATTGCAAAGCAATGCACAGAGACTATTGCAAATCAATGCACAGACTATTACAAATAAATGCACAGATTATTGCATAGCAATGCACAGACTATTGCAAAGCAATGCACAGACTATTGCAAAGTAATACACAGAGACTATTGGACTATTGCAAAGCAATGCACAGACTATTGCAAAGCAATGCACAGAGACTATTGCAAAGCAATGCAAAGACTATTGCAAAGCAATGCACAGAGACTATTGCAAAGAAATGCACAGACTATTGCAAAGCAATGCACAGATTATTGCAAAGCAATACACAGACTATTGCAAAGCAATGCACAGACTATTGCAAAGCAATGCACAGAGACTATTGCAAAGCATTGCACAGACTATTGCAAAGCAATGCACAGACTATTGCAACCCAATGCTCAGACTATTGCAACGCAATGCAGAAATGCTATTGCAAAGCAATGCACAGACTATTGCAAAGCAACGCGAAGACTATTGCAAAGCAATGCACAGAGACTATTGCAAAGCAATGCACAAACTATTGCAAAGCAATGCACAGAGACTATTGCAAAGCAATGCACAGACTATTGCAAAGCAATGCACAGACTATTGCAAAGCAATGCACAGAGACTATTGCAAAGCAATGCACAGACTATTGCATAGCAATGCAAAGACTATTGCAAAGCAATGCACAGAGACTATTGCAAAGAAATGCTCAGACTATTGCAAAGCAATGCACAGACTATTGCAAAGCAATACACAGACTATTGCAAAGCAATGCACAGACTATTGCAAAGCAATGCACAGACTATTGCAAAGCAATGCACAGAGACTATTGCAAAGCAATGCACAGATTATTGCAAAGCAATGCACAGAGACTATTGCAAAGCAATGCACAGACTATTGCAAAGCAATGCACAGAGACTATTGCAAAGCAATGCACAGACTATTGCAAAGCAATGAACAGATTGTGCAAAGCAATGCAGAGAGACTATAGCAATGCACAGAGACTATTGCAAAGCAATGCACAGAGACTATTGCAAAGCAATGCACAGACTATTGCAAAGCAATGCACAGACTATTGCAAAGCAATGCACAGAGACTATTGCAAAGCAATGCACAGACTATTGCAAAGCAATGCACAGACTATTGCAAAGCAATGCACAGAGACTATTGCAAAGCAATGCACAGACTATTGCAAAGCAATGCACAGAGACTATTGCAAAGCAATGCACAGACTATTACAAATAAATGCACAGATTATTGCATAGCAATGCACAGACTATTGCAAAGCAATGCACAGACTATTGCAAAGTAATACACAGAGACTATTGGACTATTGCAAAGCAATGCACAGACTATTGCAAAGCAATGCACAGAGACTATTGCAAAGCAATGCAAAGACTATTGCAAAGCAATGCAGAGAGACTATTGCAAAGAAATGCACAGACTATTGCAAAGCAATGCACAGATTATTGCAAAGCAATACACAGACTATTGCAAAGCAATGCACAGACTATTGCAAAGCAATGCACAGAGACTATTGCAAAGCATTGCACAGACTATTGCAAAGCAATGCACAGACTATTGCAACCCAATGCACAGACTATTGCAACGCAATGCAGAAATGCTATTGCAAAGCAATGCACAGACTATTGCAAAGCAACGCGAAGACTATTGCAAATCAATGCACAGAGACTATTGCAAAGCAATGCACAGACTATTGCAAAGCAATGCACAGAGACTATTGCAAAGCAATGCACAGACTATTGCAAAGCAATGCACAGACTATTGCAAAGCAATGCACAGAGACTATTGGACTGTTGCAAAGCAATGCACAGACTATTGCAAAGCAATGCACAGAGACTATTGCAAAGCAATGCAAAGACTATTGCAAAGCAATGCACAGAGACTATTGCAAAGAAATGCTCAGACTATTGCAAAGCAATGCACAGACTATTGCAAAGCAATACACAGACTATTGCAAAGCAATGCACAGACTATTGCAAAGCAATACACAGACTATTGCAAAGCAATGCACAAAGAATATTGCAAAGCAATGCACAGACTATTGCAAAGCAATGCACAGACTATTACAAAGCAATGCACAGACTATTGCAAAGCAAAGCACAAAGACTATTGCAAAGCAATGCACAGACTATTGCAATGCACAGACTATTGCAAAGCAACGCAAAGTCTATTGCAAAGCAATGCACAGAGACTATTTTAAAGCAATGCACAGACTATTGCAAAGCCATGCACAGACTATTGCAAAGCAATGCACAGAGACTATTGCAAAGCAATGCACAGATTATTGCAAAGCAATGCACAGAGACTATTGCAAAGCAATGCACAGACTATTGCAAAGCAATGCACAGAGACTATTGCAAAGCAATGCACAGACTATTGCAAAGCAATGAACAGATTGTGCAAAGCAATGCAGAGAGACTATAGCAATGCACAGAGACTATTGCAAAGCAATGCACAGAGACTATTGCAAAGCAATGCACAGACTATTGCAAAGCAATGCACAGACTATTGCAAAGCAATGCACAGAGACTATTGCAAAGCAATGCACAGACTATTGCAAAGCAATGCACAGACTATTGCAAAGCAATGCACAGAGACTATTGCAAAGCAATGCACAGACTATTGCAAAGCAATGCACAGAGACTATTGCAAAGCAATGCACAGACTATTACAAAGAAATGCACAGATTATTGCATAGCAATGCACAGACTATTGCAAAGCAATGCACAGACTATTGCAAAGCAATGCACAGACTATTGCAAAGCAATACACAGACTATTGCAAAGCAATGCACAAAGAATATTGCAAAGCAATGCACAGACTATTGCAAAGCAATGCACAGACTATTACAAAGCAATGCACAGACTATTGTAAAGCAAAGCACAAAGACTATTGCAAAGCAATGCACAGACTATTGCAATGCACAGACTATTGCAAAGCAACGCAAAGTCTATTGCAAAGCAATGCACAGAGACTATTTTAAAGCAATGCACAGACTATTGCAAAGCCATGCACAGACTATTGCAAAGCAATGCACAGAGACTATTGCAAAGCAATGCACAGATTATTGCAAAGCAATGCACAGAGACTATTGCAAAGCAATGCACAGACTATTGCAAAGCAATGCACAGAGACTATTGCAAAGCAATGCACAGACTATTGCAAAGCAATGAACAGATTGTGCAAAGCAATGCAGAGAGACTATAGCAATGCACAGAGACTATTGCAAAGCAATGCACAGAGACTATTGCAAAGCAATGCACAGACTATTGCAAAGCAATGCACAGACTATTGCAAAGCAATGCACAGAGACTATTGCAAAGCAATGCACAGACTATTGCAAAGCAATGCACAGACTATTGCAAAGCAATGCACAGAGACTATTGCAAAGCAATGCACAGACTATTGCAAAGCAATGCACAGAGACTATTGCAAAGCAATGCACAGACTATTACAAATAAATGCACAGATTATTGCATAGCAATGCACAGACTATTGCAAAGCAATGCACAGACTATTGCAAAGTAATACACAGAGACTATTGGACTATTGCAAAGCAATGCACAGACTATTGCAAAGCAATGCACAGAGACTATTGCAAAGCAATGCAAAGACTATTGCAAAGCAATGCACAGAGACTATTGCAAAGAAATGCACAGACTATTGCAAAGCAATGCACAGATTATTGCAAAGCAATACACAGACTATTGCAAAGCAATGCACAGACTATTGCAAAGCAATGCACAGAGACTATTGCAAAGCATTGCACAGACTATTGCAAAGCAATGCACAGACTATTGCAACCCAATGCTCAGACTATTGCAACGCAATGCAGAAATGCTATTGCAAAGCAATGCACAGACTATTGCAAAGCAACGCGAAGACTATTGCAAAGCAATGCACAGAGACTATTGCAAAGCAATGCACAAACTATTGCAAAGCAATGCACAGAGACTATTGCAAAGCAATGCACAGACTATTGCAAAGCAATGCACAGACTATTGCAAAGCAATGCACAGAGACTTTTGCAAAGCAATGCACAGACTATTGCATAGCAATGCACAGAGACTATTGGACTGTTGCAAAGCAATGCACAGACTATTGCAAAGCAATGCACAGAGACTATTGCAAAGCAATGCAAAGACTATTGCAAAGCAATGCACAGAGACTATTGCAAAGAAATGCTCAGACTATTGCAAAGCAATGCACAGACTATTGCAAAGCAATACACAGACTATTGCAAAGCAATGCACAGACTATTGCAAAGCAATGCACAGAGACTATTGCAAAGCATTGCACAGACTATTGCAAAGCAATGCACAGACTATTGCAACCCAATGCACAGACTATTGCAACGCAATGCAGAAAGGCTATTGCAAAGCAATGCACAGACTATTGCAAAGCAATGCGAAGACTATTGCAAAGCAATGCACAGACTATTGCAAAGCAACGCGAAGACTATTGCAAAGCAATGCACAGAGACTATTGCAAAGCAATGCACAGAGACTATTGCAAAGCAATGCACAGACTATTGCAAAGCAATGCACAGAGACTTTTGCAAAGCAATGCACAGATTGTGCAAAGCAATGCAGAGAGACTCTTGCAAAGGAATGCACAGAGACTACTGCAAAGCAATGCACAGAGACTATTGCAAAGCAATGCACAGACTATTGCAAAGCAATGCACAGACTATTGCAAAGCAATGCACAGACTATTGCAAAGCAATGCACAGACTATTGCAAAGCAATGCACAGAGACTATTGCAAAGCAATGCACAGACTATTGCAAAGCAATGCACAGAGACTATTGCAAAGCAATGCACAGACTATTACAAAGAAATGCACAGATTATTGCCTAGCAATGCACAGACTATTGCAAAGCAATACACAGAGACTATTGGACTATTGCAAAGCAATGCACAGACTATTGCAAAGCAATGCACAGAGACTATTGCAAAGCAATGCAAAGACTATTGCAAAGCAATGCACAGAGACAATTGCAAAGAAATGCACAGACTATTGCAAAGCAATGCAGAGACTATTGCAGAGCAATACACAGACTTTTGCAAAGCAATGCACAGACTATTGCAAAGCAATGCACAGAGACTATTGCAAAGCATTGCACATACTATTGCAAAGCAATGCACAGACTATTGCAAAGCAATGCACAGACTATTGCAAAGCAACGCGAAGACTATTGCAAAGCAATGCACAGAGACTATTGCAAAGCAATGCACAGACTATTGCAAAGCAATGCACAGAGACTATTGCAAAGCAATGCACAGATTATTGCAAAGCAATGAACAGAGACTATTGCAAAGCAATGCACAGACTATTGCAAACCAATGCACAGAGACTATTGCAAAGCAATGCACAGACTATTGCAAAGCAATGCACAGATTGTGCAAAGCATTGCACAGAGACTATTGCAAAGAAATGCACAGAGACTATTGCAAAGCAATGCACAGAGACTATTGCAAAGCAATGCACAGACTATTGCAATGCAATGCATAGACTATTGCAGAGCAATGCACAGAGACTATTGCAAAGCAATGCACAGAGACTATTGCAAAGCAATGCACAGAGACTATTGCAAAGCAATGCACAGACTATTGCAAAGCAATGCACAGAGACTATTGCAAAGCAATGCACAGACTATTGCAAAGAAATGCACAGATTATTGCAAAGCAATGCACAGACTATTGCAAAGCAATGCACAGACTATTGCAAAGTAATGCACAGAGACTATTGCAAAGCAATGCACAGACTATTGCAAAGCAATGCACAAAGACTATTGCAAAGCAATGCACAGACTATTGCAAAGCAATGCACAGACTATTACAAAGCAATGCATAGACTATTGCAAAGCAAAGCACAAAGACTATTGCAAAGCAATGCACAGACTATTGCAATGCACAGACTATTGCAAAGCAATGCAAAGCCTATTGCAAAGCAATGCACAGAGACTATTTTAAAGCAATGCACATACTATTGCAAAGCCATGCACAGACTATTGCAAAGCAATGCACAGAGACTATTGCAAAGCAGTGCACAGATTATTGCAAAGCAATGCACAGAGACTATTGGAAAGCAATGCACAGACTATTGCAAAGCAATGCACAGAGACTATTGCAAAGCAATGCACAGACTATTGCAAAGCAATGCACAGATTGTGCAAAGCAATGCAGAGAGACTATAGCAATGCACAGAGACTATTGCAAAGCAATGCACAGAGACTATTGCAAAGCAATGCACAGACTATTGCAAAGTAATACACAGAGACTATTGGACTATTGCAAAGCAATGCACAGACTATTGCAAAGCAATGCACAGAGACTATTGCAAAGCAATGCACAGACTATTGCAAAGCAATGCACAGACTATTGCAAAGCAATGCACAGAGACTATTGCAAAGCAATGCACAGACTATTGCAAAGCAATGCACAGAGACTATTGCAAAGCAATGCACAGACTATTACAAAGAAATGCACAGATTATTGCATAGCAATGCACAGACTATTGCAAAGCAATGCACAGACTATTGCAAAGTAATACACAGAGACTATTGGACTATTGCAAAGCAATGCACAGACTATTGCAAAGCAATGCACAGAGACTATTGCAAAGCAATGCAAAGACTATTGCAAAGCAATGCACAGAGACTATTGCAAAGAAATGCACAGACTATTGCAAAGCAATGCACAGACTATTGCAAAGCAATACACAGACTATTGCAAAGCAATGCACAGACTATTGCAAAGCAATGCACAGAGACTATTGCAAAGCATTGCACAGACTATTGCAAAGCAATGCACAGACTATTGGAACCCAATGCACAGATTATTGCAACGCAATGCAGAAAGGCTATTGCAAAGCAATGCACAGACTATTGCAAAGCAACGCGAAGACTATTGCAAAGCAATGCACAGAGATTATTGCAAAGCAATGCACAGACTATTGCAAAGCAATGCACAGAGACTATTGCAAAGCAATGCACAGATTGTGCAAAGCAATGCAGAGAGACTATTGCAAAGCAATGCACAGACTATTGCAAAGCAATGCACAGACTATTGCAAAGCAATGCACAGAGACCATTGCAAAGCAATGCACAGACTATTGCAAAGCAATGCACAGATTGTGCAAAGCAATGCAGAGAGACTATAGCAATGCACAGAGACTATTGCAAAGCAATGCACAGAGACTATTGCAAAGCAATGCACAGACTATTGCAAAGCAATGCACAGACTATTGCAAAGCAATGCACAGAGACTATTGCAAAGCAATGCACAGACTATTGCAAAGCAATGCACAGACTATTGCAAAGCAATGCACAGAGACTATTGCAAAGCAATGCACAGACTATTGCAAAGCAATGCACAGAGACTATTGCAAAGCAATGCACAGACTATTACAAAGAAATGCACAGATTATTGCATAGCAATGCACAGACTATTGCAAAGCAATGCACAGACTATTGCAAAGTAATACACAGAGACTATTGGACTATTGCAAAGCAATGCACAGACTATTGCAAAGCAATGCACAGAGACTATTGCAAAGCAATGCAAAGACTATTGCAAAGCAATGCACAGAGACTATTGCAAAGAAATGCACAGACTATTGCAAAGCAATGCACAGACTATTGCAAAGCAATACACAGACTATTGCAAAGCAATGCACAGACTATTGCAAAGCAATGCACAGAGACTATTGCAAAGCATTGCACAGACTATTGCAAAGCAATGCACAGACTATTGCAACCCAATGCACAGACTATTGCAACGCAATGCAGAAAGGCTATTGCAAAGCAATGCACAGAGACTATTGCAAAGCAATGCACAGACTATTGCAAAGCAATGCACAGAGACTATTGCAAAGCAATGCACAGACTATTGCAAAGCAATGCACAGACTATTGCAAAGCAATGCACAGAGACTATTGCAAAGCAATGCACAGACTATTGCATAGCAATGCACAGACTATTGCAAAGCAATGCACAAAGACTGTTGCAAAGCAACGCACAGACTATTGCAAAGCAATGCACAGAGACTATTGCAAAGCATTGCACAGACTATTGCAAAGCAATGCACAGACTATTGCAAAGCAATGCACAGAGACTATTGCAAAGCAATGCAAAGACTATTGCAAAGCAATGCACAGAGACTATTGCAAAGAAATGCTCAGACTATTGCAAAGCAATGAACAGAGTATTGCAAAGCAATACACAGACTATTGCAAAGCAATGCACAGAGACTATTGCAAAGCATTGCACAGACTATTGCAAAGCAATGCACAGACTATTGCAACCCAATGCACAGACTATTGCTACGCAATGCAGAAAGGCTATTGCAAAGCAATGCACAGACTATTGCAAAGCAATGCGAAGACTATTGCAAAGCAATGCACAGACTATTGCAAAGCAACGCGAAGACTATTGCAAAGCAATGCACAGAGACTATTGCAAAGCAATGCACAGAGACTATTGCAAAGCAATGCACAGACTATTGCAAAGCAATGCACAGAGACTTTTGCAAAGCAATGCACAGATTGTGCAAAGCAATGCAGAGAGACTATTGCAAAGGAATGCACAGAGACTATTGCAAAGCAATGCACAGAGACTATTGCAAAGCAATGCACAGACTATTGCAAAGCAATGCACAGACTATTGCAAAGCAATGCACATAGACTATTGCAAAGCAATGCACAGACTATTGCAAAGCAATGCACAGACTATTGCAAAGCAATGCACAGAGACTATTGCAAAGCATTGCACAGACTATTGCAAAGCAATGCACAGACTATTGCAACCCAATGCACAGACTATTGCAACGCAATGCAGAAAGGCTATTGCAAAGCAATGCACAGACTATTGCAAAGCAATGCGAAGACTATTGCAAAGCAATGCACAGACTATTGCAAAGCAACGCGAAGACTATTGCAAAGCAATGCACAGAGACTATTGCAAAGCAATGCACAGAGACTATTGCAAAGCAATGCACAGACTATTGCAAAGCAATGCACAGAGACTTTTGCAAAGCAATGCACAGATTGTGCAAAGCAATGCAGAGAGACTCTTGCAAAGGAATGCACAGAGACTACTGCAAAGCAATGCACAGAGACTATTGCAAAGCAATGCACATACTATTGCAAAGCAATGCACAGACTATTGCAAAGCAATGCACAGACTATTGCAAAGCAATGCACAGACTATTGCAAAGCAATGCACAGAGACTATTGCAAAGCAATGCACAGACTATTGCAAAGCAATGCACAGAGACTATTGCAAAGCAATGCACAGACTATTACAAAGAAATGCACAGATTATTGCCTAGCAATGCACAGACTATTGCAAAGCAATACACAGAGACTATTGGACTATTGCAAAGCAATGCACAGACTATTGCAAAGCAATGCACAGAGACTATTGCAAAGCAATGCAAAGACTATTGCAAAGCAATGCACAGAGACAATTGCAAAGAAATGCACAGACTATTGCAAAGCAATGCAGAGACTATTGCAGAGCAATACACAGACTTTTGCAAAGCAATGCACAGACTATTGCAAAGCAATGCACAGAGACTATTGCAAAGCATCGCACATACTATTGCAAAGCAATGCACAGACTATTGCAAAGCAATGCACAGACTATTGCAAAGCAACGCGAAGACTATTGCAAAGCAATGCACAGAGACTATTGCAAAGCAATGCACAGACTATTGCAAAGCAATGCACAGAGACTATTGCAAAGCAATGCACAGATTATTGCAAAGCAATGCACAGAGACTATTGCAAAGCAATGCACAGACTATTGCAAACCAATGCACAGAGACTATTGCAAAGCAATGCACAGACTATTGCAAAGCAATGCACAGATTGTGCAAAGCATTGCACAGAGACTATTGCAAAGAAATGCACAGAGACTATTGCAAAGCAATGCACAGAGACTATTGCAAAGCAATGCACAGACTATTGCAATGCAATGCATAGACTATTGCAGAGCAATGCACAGAGACTATTGCAAAGCAATGCACAGAGACTATTGCAAAGCAATGCACAGAGACTATTGCAAAGCAATGCACAGACTATTGCAAAGCAATGCACAGAGACTATTGCAAAGCAATGCACAGACTATTGCAAAGAAATGCACAGATTATTGCAAAGCAATGCACAGACTATTGCAAAGCAATGCACAGACTATTGCAAAGTAATGCACAGAGACTATTGCAAAGCAATGCACAGACTATTGCAAAGCAATGCACAAAGACTATTGCAAAGCAATGCACAGACTATTGCAAAGCAATGCACAGACTATTACAAAGCAATGCACAGACTATTGCAAAGCAAAGCACAAAGACTATTGCAAAGCAATGCACAGACTATTGCAATGCACAGACTATTGCAAAGCAACGCAAAGTCTATTGCAAAGCAATGCACAGAGACTATTTTAAAGCAATGCACATACTATTGCAAAGCCATGCACAGACTATTGCAAAGCAATGCACAGAGACTATTGCAAAGCAGTGCACAGATTATTGCAAAGCAATGCACAGAGACTATTGCAAAGCAATGCACAGACTATTGCAAAGCAATGCACAGAGACTATTGCAAAGCAATGCACAGACTATTGCAAAGCAATGCACAGATTGTGCAAAGCAATGCAGAGAGACTATAGCAATGCACAGAGACTATTGCAAAGCAATGCACAGAGACTATTGCAAAGCAATGCACAGACTATTGCAAAGTAATACACAGAGACTATTGGACTATTGCAAAGCAATGCACAGACTATTGCAAAGCAATGCACAGAGACTATTGCAAAGCAATGCACAGACTATTGCAAAGCAATGCACAGACTATTGCAAAGCAATGCACAGAGACTATTGCAAAGCAATGCACAGACTATTGCAAAGCAATGCACAGAGACTATTGCAAAGCAATGCACAGACTATTACAAAGAAATGCACAGATTATTGCATAGCAATGCACAGACTATTGCAAAGCAATGCACAGACTATTGCAAAGTAATACACAGAGACTATTGGACTATTGCAAAGCAATGCACAGACTATTGCAAAGCAATGCACAGAGACTATTGCAAAGCAATGCAAAGACTATTGCAAAGCAATGCACAGAGACTATTGCAAAGAAATGCACAGACTATTGCAAAGCAATGCACAGACTATTGCAAAGCAATGCACAGACTATTGCAAAGCAATACACAGACTATTGCAAAGCAATGCACAGACTATTGCAAAGCAATGCACAGAGACTATTGCAAAGCATTGCACAGACTATTGCAAAGCAATGCACAGACTATTGGAACCCAATGCACAGATTATTGCAACGCAATGCAGAAAGGCTATTGCAAAGCAATGCACAGACTATTGCAAAGCAACGCGAAGACTATTGCAAAGCAATGCACAGAGATTATTGCAAAGCAATGCACAGACTATTGCAAAGCAATGCACAGAGTGCAAAGCAATGCAGAGAGACTATTGCAAAGCAATGCACAGACTATTGCAAAGCAATGCACAGACTATTGCAAAGCAATGCACAGAGACCATTGCAAAGCAATGCACAGACTATTGCAAAGCAATGCACAGATTGTGCAAAGCAATGCAGAGAGACTATAGCAATGCACAGAGACTATTGCAAAGCAATGCACAGAGACTATTGCAAAGCAATGCACAGACTATTGCAAAGCAATGCACAGACTATTGCAAAGCAATGCACAGAGACTATTGCAAAGCAATGCACAGACTATTGCAAAGCAATGCACAGACTATTGCAAAGCAATGCACAGAGACTATTGCAAAGCAATGCACAGACTATTGCAAAGCAATGCACAGAGACTATTGCAAAGCAATGCACAGACTATTACAAAGAAATGCACAGATTATTGCATAGCAATGCACAGACTATTGCAAAGCAATGCACAGACTATTGCAAAGTAATACACAGAGACTATTGGACTATTGCAAAGCAATGCACAGACTATTGCAAAGCAATGCACAGAGACTATTGCAAAGCAATGCAAAGACTATTGCAAAGCAATGCACAGAGACTATTGCAAAGAAATGCACAGACTATTGCAAAGCAATGCACAGACTATTGCAAAGCAATACACAGACTATTGCAAAGCAATGCACAGACTATTGCAAAGCAATGCACAGAGACTATTGCAAAGCATTGCACAGACTATTGCAAAGCAATGCACAGACTATTGCAACCCAATGCACAGACTATTGCAACGCAATGCAGAAAGGCTATTGCAAAGCAATGCACAGAGACTATTGCAAAGCAATGCACAGACTATTGCAAAGCAATGCACAGAGACTATTGCAAAGCAATGCACAGACTATTGCAAAGCAATGCACAGACTATTGCAAAGCAATGCACAGAGACTATTGCAAAGCAATGCACAGACTATTGCATAGCAATGCACAGACTATTGCAAAGCAATGCACAAAGACTGTTGCAAAGCAACGCACAGACTATTGCAAAGCAATGCACAGAGACTATTGCAAAGCATTGCACAGACTATTGCAAAGCAATGCACAGACTATTGCAAAGCAATGCACAGAGACTATTGCAAAGCAATGCAAAGACTATTGCAAAGCAATGCACAGAGACTATTGCAAAGAAATGCTCAGACTATTGCAAAGCAATGAACAGAGTATTGCAAAGCAATACACAGACTATTGCAAAGCAATGCACAGAGACTATTGCAAAGCATTGCACAGACTATTGCAAAGCAATGCACAGACTATTGCAACCCAATGCACAGACTATTGCTACGCAATGCAGAAAGGCTATTGCAAAGCAATGCACAGACTATTGCAAAGCAATGCGAAGACTATTGCAAAGCAATGCACAGACTATTGCAAAGCAACGCGAAGACTATTGCAAAGCAATGCACAGAGACTATTGCAAAGCAATGCACAGAGACTATTGCAAAGCAATGCACAGACTATTGCAAAGCAATGCACAGAGACTTTTGCAAAGCAATGCACAGATTGTGCAAAGCAATGCAGAGAGACTATTGCAAAGGAATGCACAGAGACTATTGCAAAGCAATGCACAGAGACTATTGCAAAGCAATGCACAGACTATTGCAAAGCAATGCACAGACTATTGCAAAGCAATGCACATAGACTATTGCAAAGCAATGCACAGACTATTGCAAAGCAATGCACAGACTATTGCAAAGCAATGCACAGAGACTATTGCAAAGCAATGCACAGACTATTGCAAAGCAATGCACAGAGACTATTGCAAAGCAATGCACAGACTATTACAAAGAAATGCACAGATTATTGCATAGCAATGCACAGACTATTGCAAAGCAATGCACATAGACTATTGCAAAGCACTGCACAGAGACTATTGCAAAGCATTGCACAGACTATTGCAAAGCAATGCACAGACTATTGCAACGCAATGCACAAAGGCTATTGCAAAGCAATGCACAGACTATTGCAAAGCAATGCACAGACTATTGCAAAGCAACGCGAAGACTATTGCAAAGCAATGCTCAGAGACTATTGCAAAGCAATGCACAGACTATTGCAAAGCAATGCACAGAGACTATTGCAAAGCAATGCACAGATTATTGCAAAGCAATGCACAGAGACTATTGCAAAGCAATGCACAGACTATTGCAAACCAATGCACAGAGACTATTGCAAAGCAATGCACAGACTATTGCAAAGCAATGCACAGATTGTGCAAAGCATTGCACAGAGACTATTGCAAAGAAATGCACAGAGACTATTGCAAAGCAATGCACAGAGACTATTGCAAAGCAATGCACAGACTATTGCAATGCAATGCATAGACTATTGCAGAGCAATGCACAGAGACTATTGCAAAGCAATGCACAGAGACTATTGCAAAGCAATGCACAGAGACTATTGCAAAGCAATGCACAGACTATTGCAAAGAAATGCACAGATTATTGCAAAGCAATGCACAGACTATTGCAAAGCAATGCACAGACTATTGCAAAGCAATGCACAGAGACTATTGCAAAGCAATGCACAGACTATTGCAAAGCAATGCACAAAGACTATTGCAAAGCAATGCACAGACTATTGCAAAGCAATGCACAGACTATTGCAAAGCAATGCACAGACTATTGCAATGCAATGCACAGACTTTTGCAATGCACAGACTATTGCAAAGCAACGCAAAGTCTATTGCAAAGCAATGCACAGAGACTATTTTAAAACAATGCACAGACTATTGCAAAGCCATGCACAGACTATTGCAAAGCAATGCACAGAGACTATTGCAAAGCAATGCACAGATTATTGCAAAGCAATGCACAGAGACTTTTGCAAAGCAATGCACAGACTATTGCAAAGCAATGCACAGAGACTATTGCAAAGCAATGCACAGACTATTGCAAAGCAATGCACAGATTGTGCAAAGCAATGCAGAGAGACTATAGCAATGCACAGAGACTATTGCAAAGCAATGCACAGAGACTATTGCAAAGCAATGCACAGGCTATTGCAAAGCAATGCACAGACTATTGCAAAGCAATGCACAGAGACTATTGCAAAGCAATGCACAGACTATTGCAAAGCAATGCACAGACTATTGCAAAGCAATGCACAGACTATTGCAAAGCAAAGCACAAAGACTATTGCAAAGCAATGCACAGACTATTGCATTGCACAGACTATTGCAAAGCAACACAAAGTCTATTGCAAAGCAATGCACAGCGACTATTTTAAAGCAATGCACAGACTATTGCAAAGCCATGCACAGACTATTGCAAAGCAATGCCCAGAGACTATTGCAAAGCAATGCACAGATTATTGCAAAGCAATGCACAGAGACTATTGCAAAGCAATGCACAGACTATTGCTAAGCAATGCACAGAGACTATTGCAAAGCAATGCACAGACTATTGCAAAGCAATGCACAGATTGTGCAAAGCAATGCAGAGAGACTATAGCAATGCACAGAGACTATTGCAAAGCAATGCACAGAGACTATTGCAAAGCAATGCACAGACTATTGCAAAGCAATGCACAGACTATTGCAAAGCAATGCACAGAGACTATTGCAAAGCAATGCACAGACTATTGCAAAGCAATGCACAGACTATTGCAAAGCAATGCACAGAGACTATTGCAAAGCAATGCACAGACTATTGCAAAGCAATGCACAGAGACTATTGCAAAGCAATGCACAGACTATTACAAAGAAATGCACAGATTATTGCATAGCAATGCACAGACTATTGCAAAGCAATGCACAGACTATTGCAAAGTAATACACAGAGACTATTGGACTATTGCAAAGCAATGCACAGACTATTGCAAAGCAATGCACATAGACTATTGCAAAGCAATGCAAAGACTATTGCAAAGCAATGCACAGAGACTATTGCAAAGAAATGCACACACTATTGCAAAGCAATGCACAGACTATTGCAAAGCAATACACAGACTATTGCAAAGCAATGCACAGACTATTGCAAAGCAATGCACAGACTATTGCAAAGCAATGCACAGACTATTGCAAAGCAATGCACAGAGACTATTGCAAAGCAATGCACAGACTATTGCAAAGCAATGCACAGACTATTGCAAAGCAATGCACAAAGATGATTACAAAGCAATGCACAGACTATTGCAAAGCAATGCACAGACTATTACAAAGCAATGCACAGACTATTGCAAAGCAAAGCACAAAGACTATTGCAAAGCAATGCACTGACTATTGCAATGCACAGACTATTGCAAAGCAACGCAAAGTCTATTGCAAAGCAATGCACAGAGACTATTTTAAAGCAATGCACAGACTATTGCAAAGCAATGCACAGACTATTGCAAAGCAATGCACAGAGACTATTGCAAAGCAATGCACAGATTATTGCAAAGCAATGCGCAGAGACTATTGCAAAGCAATGCACAGACTATTGCAAAGCAATGCACAGAGACTATTGCAAAGCAATGCACAGACTATTGCAAAGCAATGCACAGATTGTGCAAAGCAATGCAGAGAGACTATAGCAATGCACAGAGACTATTGCAAAGCAATGCACAGATACTATTGCAAAGCAATGCACAGACTATTGCAAAGCAATGCACAGACTATTGCAAAGCAATGCACAGAGACTATTGCAAAGCAATGCACAGACTATTGCAAAGCAATGCACAGACTATTGCAAAGCAATGCACAGAGACTATTGCAAAGCAATGCACAGACTATTGCAAAGCAATGCACAGATTGTGGTAAGCAATGAAGAGAGACTATTGCCTAGCAATGCACAGAGACTATTGCAAAGCAATGCACAGAGACTATTACAAAGCAATGCACAGACTATTGCAAAGCAATGCACAGACTATTGCAAAGCAATGCACAAAGACTATTGCAAAGCAATGCACAGACTATTGCAAAGCAATGCACAGACTATTGCAAAGCAATGCACAGACTATTACAAAGCAATGCACAGACTATTGCAAAGCAAAGCACAAAGACTATTGCAAAGCAATGCACAGACTATTGCAATGCACAGACTATTGCAAAGCAACGCAAAGTCTATTGCAAAGCAATGCACAGAGACTATTTTAAAGCAATGCACAGACTATTGCAAAGCCATGCACAGACTATTGCAAAGCAATGCAGAGAGACTATTGCAAAGCAATGCACAGATTATTGCAAAGCAATGCACAGAGACTATTGCAAAGCAATGCACAGACTATTGCAAAGCAATGCACAGAGACTATTGCAAAGCAATGCACAGACTATTGCAAAGCAATGCACAGATTGTGCAAAGCAATGCAGAGAGACTATAGCAATGCACAGAGACTATTGCAAAGCAATGCACAGAGACTATTGCAAAGCAATGCACAGACTATTGCAAAGCAATGCACAGACTATTGCAAAGCAATGCACAGAGACTATTGCAAAGCAATGCACAGACTATTGCAAAGCAATGCACAGACTATTGCAAAGCAATGCACAGAGACTATTGCAAAGCAATGTACAGACTATTGCAAAGCAATGCACAGAGACTATTGCAAAGCAATGCAAAGACTATTGCAAAGCAATGCACAGAGACTATTGCAAAGAAATGCACAGACTATTGCAAAGCAATGCACAGACTATTGCAAAGCAATACACAGACTATTGCAAAGCAATGCACAGACTATTGCAAAGCAATGCACAGACTATCGCAAAGCAATGCACAGACTATTGCAAAGCAATGCACAGAGACTATTGCAAAGCAATGCACAGACTATTGCAAAGCAATGAACAGACTATTGCAAAGCAATGCACAAAGACTATTACAAAGCAATGCACAGACTATTACAAAGCAATGCACAGACTATTACAAAGCAATGCACAGACTATTGCAAAGCAAAGCACAAAGACTATTGCAAAGCAATGCACAGACTATTGCAATGCATAGACTATTGCAAAGCAACGCAAAGTCTATTGCAAAGCAATGCACAGAGACTATTTTAAAGCAATGCACAGACTATTGCAAAGCAATGCACAGACTATTGCAAAGCAATGCACAGAGACTATTGCAAAGCAATGCACAGATTATTGCAAAGCAATGCGCAGAGACTATTGCAAAGCAATGCACAGACTATTGCAAAGCAATGCACAGAGACTATTGCAAAGCAATGCACAGACTATTGCAAAGCAATGCACAGATTGTGCAAAGCAATGCAGAGAGACTATAGCAATGCACAGAGACTATTGCAAAGCAATGCACAGACTATTGCAAAGCAATGCACAGACTATTGCAAAGCAATGCACAGAGACTATTGCAAAGCAATGCACAGACTATTGCAAAGCAATGCACAGAGACTATTGCAAAGCAATGCACAGACTATTACAAAGAAATGCACAGATTATTGCATAGCAATGCACAGACTATTGCAAAGCAATGCACAGACTATTGCAAAGCAATACACAGACTATTGCAAAGCAATGCACAAAGACTATTGCAAAGCAATGCACAGACTATTGCAAAGCAATGCACAGACTATTACAAAGCAATGCACAGACTATTGCAAAGCAAAGCACAAAGACTATTGCAAAGCAATGCACAGACTATTGCAATGCACAGACTATTGCAAAGCAACGCAAAGTCTATTGCAAAGCAATGCACAGAGACTATTTTAATGCAATGCACAGACTATTGCAAAGCCATGCACAGACTATTGCAAAGCAATGCACAGAGACTATTGCAAAGCAATGCACAGACTATTGCAAAGCAATGCACAGAGACTATTGCAAAGCAATGCACAGACTATTGCAAAGCAATGCACAGATTGTGCAAAGCAATGCAGAGAGACTATAGCAATGCACAGAGACTATTGCAAAGCAATGCACAGAGACTATTGCAAAGCAATGCACAGACTATTGCAAAGCAATGCACAGACTATTGCAAAGCAATGCACAGAGACTATTGCAAAGCAATGCACAGACTATTGCAAAGCAATGCACAGAGACTATTGCAAAGCAATGCACAGACTATTACAAATAAATGCACAGATGATTGCATAGCAATGCACAGACTATTGCAAAGCAATGCACAAGACTATTGCAAAGTAATACACAGAGACTATTGGACTATTGCAATGCAATGCACAGACTATTGCAAAGCAATGCACAGAGACTATTGCAAAGCAATGCAAAGACTATTGCAAAGCAATGCACAGAGACTATTGCAAAGAAATGCACAGACTATTGCAAAGCAATGCACAGACTATTGCAAAGCAATACACAGACTATTGCAAAGCAATGCACAGACTATTGCAAAGCAATGCACAGAGACTATTGCAAAGCATTGCACAGACTATTGCAAAGCAATGCACAGACTATTGCAACCCAATGCACAGACTATTGCAACGCAATGCAGAAAGGCTATTGCAAAGCAATGCACAGACTATTGCAAAGCAACGCGAAGACTATTGCAAAGCAATGCACAGACTATTGCAAAGCAATGCACAGACTATTGCAAAGCAATGCACAGAGACTATTGCAAAGCAATGCACAGACTATTGCATAGCAATGCACAGAGACTATTGGACTATTGCAAAGCAATGCACAGACTATTGCAAATCAATGCACAGAGACTATTGCAAAGCAATGCAAAGACTATTGCAAAGCAATGCACAGAGACTATTGCAAAGAAATGCTCAGACTATTGCAAAGCAATGCACAGACTATTGCAAAGCAATACACAGACTATTGCAAAGCAATGCACAGACTATTGCAAAGCAATGCACAGAGACTATTGCAAAGCATTGCACAGACTATTGCAAAGCAATGCACAGACTATTGCAACCCAATGCACAGACTATTGAAACGCAATGCAGAAAGGCTATTGCAAAGCAATGCACAGACTATTGCAAAGCAATGCGAAGACTATTGCAAAGCAATGCACAGACTATTGCAAAGCAACGCGAAGACTATTGCAAAGCAATGCACAGAGACTATTGCAAAGCAATGCACAGAGACTATTGCAAAGCAATGCACAGACTATTGCAAAGCAATGCACAGAGACTTTTGCAAAGCAATGCACAGATTGTGCAAAGCAATGCAGAGAGACTCTTGCAAAGGAATGCACAGAGACTATTGCAAAGCAATGCACAGACTATTGCAAAGCAATGCACAGACTATTGCAAAGCAATGCACAGACTATTGCAAAGCAATGCACAGACTATTGCAAAGCAATGCACAGAGACTATTGCAAAGCAATGCACAGACTATTGCAAAGCAATGCACAGAGACTATTGCAAAGCAATGCACAGACTATTACAAAGAAATGCACAGATTATTGCATAGCAATGCACAGACTATTGCAAAGCAATACACAGAGACTATTGGACTATTGCAAAGCAATGCACAGACTATTGCAAAGCAATGCACAGAGACTATTGCAAAGCAATGCAAAGACTATTGCAAAGCAATGCACAGAGACAATTGCAAAGAAATGCACAGACTATTGCAAAGCAATGCAGAGACTATTGCAGAGCAATACACAGACTTTTGCAAAGCAATGCACAGACTATTGCAAAGCAATGCACAGAGACTATTGCAAAGCAATGCAAAGACTATTGCAAAGCAATGCACAGAGACTATTGCAAAGAAATGCACAGACTATTGCAAAGCAATGCACAGACTATTGCAAAGCAATACACAGACTATTGCAAAGCAATGCACAGACTATTGCAAAGCAATGCACAGACTATCGCAAAGCAATGCACAGACTATTGCAAAGCAATGCACAGAGACTATTGCAAAGCAATGCACAGACTATTGCAAAGCAATGCACAGACTATTGCAAAGCAATGCACAAAGACTATTACAAAGCAATGCACAGACTATTGCAAAGCAATGCACAGACTATTACAAAGCAATGCACAGACTATTGCAAAGCAAAGCACAAAGACTATTGCAAAGCAATGCACAGACTATTGCAATGCACAGACTATTGCAAAGCAACGCAAAGTCTATTGCAAAGCAATGCACAGAGACTATTTTAAAGCAATGCACAGACTATTGCAAAGCAATGCACAGACTATTGCAAAGCAATGCACAGAGACTATTGCAAAGCAATGCACAGATTATTGCAAAGCAATGCGCAGAGACTATTGCAAAGCAATGCACAGACTATTGCAAAGCAATGCACAGACTATTGCAAAGCAATGCACAGACTATTGCAAAGCAATGCACAGATTGTGGTAAGCAACGCAGAGAGACTATTGCCTAGCAATGCACAGAGACTATTGCAAAGCAATGCACAGAGACTATTGCAAAGCAATGCACAGACTATTGCAAAGCAATGCACAGACTATTGCAAAGCAATGCACAGACTATTGCAAAGCAATGCACAAAGACTATTGCAAAGCAATGCACAGACTATTGCAAAGCAATGCACAGACTATTGCAAAGCAATGCACAGACTATTACAAAGCAATGCACAGACTATTGCAAAGCAAAGCACAAAGACTATTGCAAAGCAATGCACAGAGACTATTTTAAAGCAATGCACAGACTATTGCAAAGCAATGCACAGACTATTGCAAAGCAATGCACAGAGACTATTGCAAAGCAATGCACAGATTATTGCAAAGCAATGCGCAGAGACTATTGCAAAGCAATGCACAGACTATTGCAAAGCAATGCACAGAGACTATTGCAAAGCAATGCACAGACTATTGCAAAGCAATGCACAGATTGTGCAAAGCAATGCAGAGAGACTATAGCAATGCACAGAGACTATTGCAAAGCAATGCACAGAGACTATTGCAAAGCAATGCACAGACTATTGCAAAGCAATGCACAGACTATTGCAAAGCAATGCACAGACTATTGCAAAGCAATGCACAGAGACTATTGCAAAGCAATGCACAGACTATTGCAAAGCAATGCACAGAGACTATTGCAAAGCAATGCACAGACTATTACAAAGAAATGCACAGATTATTGCATAGCAATGCACAGACTATTGCAAAGCAATGCACAGACTATTGCAAAGCAATACACAGACTATTGCAAAGCAATGCACAAAGACTATTGCAAAGCAATGCACAGACTATTGCAAAGCAATGCACAGACTATTACAAAGCAATGCACAGACTATTGCAAAGCAAAGCACAAAGACTATTGCAAAGCAATGCACAGACTATTGCAATGCACAGACTATTGCAAAGCAACGCAAAGTCTATTGCAAAGCAATGCACAGAGACTATTTTAATGCAATGCACAGACTATTGCAAAGCCATGCACAGACTATTGCAAAGCAATGCACAGAGACTATTGCAAAGCAATGCACAGACTATTGCAAAGCAATGCACAGAGACTATTGCAAAGCAATGCACAGACTATTGCAAAGCAATGCACAGATTGTGCAAAGCAATGCAGAGAGACTATAGCAATGCACAGAGACTATTGCAAAGCAATGCACAGAGACTATTGCAAAGCAATGCACAGACTATTGCAAAGCAATGCACAGACTATTGCAAAGCAATGCACAGAGACTATTGCAAAGCAATGCACAGACTATTGCAAAGCAATGCACAGAGACTATTGCAAAGCAATGCACAGACTATTACAAATAAATGCACAGATGATTGCATAGCAATGCACAGACTATTGCAAAGCAATGCACAAGACTATTGCAAAGTAATACACAGAGACTATTGGACTATTGCAATGCAATGCACAGACTATTGCAAAGCAATGCACAGAGACTATTGCAAAGCAATGCAAAGACTATTGCAAAGCAATGCACAGAGACTATTGCAAAGAAATGCACAGACTATTGCAAAGCAATGCACAGACTATTGCAAAGCAATACACAGACTATTGCAAAGCAATGCACAGACTATTGCAAAGCAATGCACAGAGACTATTGCAAAGCATTGCACAGACTATTGCAAAGCAATGCACAGACTATTGCAACCCAATGCACAGACTATTGCAACGCAATGCAGAAAGGCTATTGCAAAGCAATGCACAGACTATTGCAAAGCAACGCGAAGACTATTGCAAAGCAATGCACAGACTATTGCAAAGCAATGCACAGACTATTGCAAAGCAATGCACAGAGACTATTGCAAAGCAATGCACAGACTATTGCATAGCAATGCACAGAGACTATTGGACTATTGCAAAGCAATGCACAGACTATTGCAAATCAATGCACAGAGACTATTGCAAAGCAATGCAAAGACTATTGCAAAGCAATGCACAGAGACTATTGCAAAGAAATGCTCAGACTATTGCAAAGCAATGCACAGACTATTGCAAAGCAATACACAGACTATTGCAAAGCAATGCACAGACTATTGCAAAGCAATGCACAGAGACTATTGCAAAGCATTGCACAGACTATTGCAAAGCAATGCACAGACTATTGCAACCCAATGCACAGACTATTGAAACGCAATGCAGAAAGGCTATTGCAAAGCAATGCACAGACTATTGCAAAGCAATGCGAAGACTATTGCAAAGCAATGCACAGACTATTGCAAAGCAACGCGAAGACTATTGCAAAGCAATGCACAGAGACTATTGCAAAGCAATGCACAGAGACTATTGCAAAGCAATGCACAGACTATTGCAAAGCAATGCACAGAGACTTTTGCAAAGCAATGCACAGATTGTGCAAAGCAATGCAGAGAGACTCTTGCAAAGGAATGCACAGAGACTATTGCAAAGCAATGCACAGACTATTGCAAAGCAATGCACAGACTATTGCAAAGCAATGCACAGACTATTGCAAAGCAATGCACAGACTATTGCAAAGCAATGCACAGACTATTGCAAAGCAATGCACAGAGACTATTGCAAAGCAATGCACAGACTATTGCAAAGCAATGCACAGAGACTATTGCAAAGCAATGCACAGACTATTACAAAGAAATGCACAGATTATTGCATAGCAATGCACAGACTATTGCAAAGCAATACACAGAGACTATTGGACTATTGCAAAGCAATGCACAGACTATTGCAAAGCAATGCACAGAGACTATTGCAAAGCAATGCAAAGACTATTGCAAAGCAATGCACAGAGACAATTGCAAAGAAATGCACAGACTATTGCAAAGCAATGCAGAGACTATTGCAGAGCAATACACAGACTTTTGCAAAGCAATGCACAGACTATTGCAAAGCAATGCACAGAGACTATTGCAAAGCAATGCAAAGACTATTGCAAAGCAATGCACAGAGACTATTGCAAAGAAATGCACAGACTATTGCAAAGCAATGCACAGACTATTGCAAAGCAATACACAGACTATTGCAAAGCAATGCACAGACTATTGCAAAGCAATGCACAGACTATCGCAAAGCAATGCACAGACTATTGCAAAGCAATGCACAGAGACTATTGCAAAGCAATGCACAGACTATTGCAAAGCAATGCACAGACTATTGCAAAGCAATGCACAAAGACTATTACAAAGCAATGCACAGACTATTGCAAAGCAATGCACAGACTATTACAAAGCAATGCACAGACTATTGCAAAGCAAAGCACAAAGACTATTGCAAAGCAATGCACAGACTATTGCAATGCACAGACTATTGCAAAGCAACGCAAAGTCTATTGCAAAGCAATGCACAGAGACTATTTTAAAGCAATGCACAGACTATTGCAAAGCAATGCACAGACTATTGCAAAGCAATGCACAGAGACTATTGCAAAGCAATGCACAGATTATTGCAAAGCAATGCGCAGAGACTATTGCAAAGCAATGCACAGACTATTGCAAAGCAATGCACAGACTATTGCAAAGCAATGCACAGACTATTGCAAAGCAATGCACAGATTGTGGTAAGCAACGCAGAGAGACTATTGCCTAGCAATGCACAGAGACTATTGCAAAGCAATGCACAGAGACTATTGCAAAGCAATGCACAGACTATTGCAAAGCAATGCACAGACTATTGCAAAGCAATGCACAGACTATTGCAAAGCAATGCACAAAGACTATTGCAAAGCAATGCACAGACTATTGCAAAGCAATGCACAGACTATTGCAAAGCAATGCACAGACTATTACAAAGCAATGCACAGACTATTGCAAAGCAAAGCACAAAGACTATTGCAAAGCAATGCACAGACTATTGCAATGCACAGACTATTGCAAAGCAACGCAAAGTCTATTGCAAAGCAATGCACAAAGACTATTTTAAAGCAATGCACAGACTATTGCAAAGCCATGCACAGACTATTGCAAAGCAATGCACAGAGACTATTGCAAAGCAATGCACAGATTATTGCAAAGCAATGCACAGAGACTATTGCAAAGCAATGCACAGACTATTGCAAAGCAAGGCACAGAGACTATTGCAAAGCAATGCACAGACTATTGCAAAGCAATGCACAGATTGTGCAAAGCAATGCAGAGAGACTATAGCAATGCACAGAGACTATTGCAAAGCAATGCACAGAGACTATTGCAAAGCAATGCACAGACTATTGCAAAGCAATGCACAGACTATTGCAAAGCAATGCACAGACTATTGCAAAGCAATGCACAGAGACTATTGCAAAGCAATGCACAGACTATTGCAAAGCAATGCACAGACTATTGCAAAGCAATGCACAGAGACTATTGCAAAGCAATGTACAGACTATTGCAAAGCAATGCACAGAGACTATTGCAAAGCAATGCAAAGACTATTGCAAAGCAATGCACAGAGACTATTGCAAAGAAATGCACAGACTATTGCAAAGCAATGCACAGACTATTGCAAAGCAATACACAGACTATTGCAAAGCAATGCACAGACTATTGCAAAGCAATGCACAGACTATCGCAAAGCAATGCACAGACTATTGCAAAGCAATGCACAGAGACTATTGCAAAGCAATGCACAGACTATTGCAAAGCAATGCACAGACTATTGCAAAGCAATGCACAAAGACTATTACAAAGCAATGCACAGACTATTGCAAAGCAATGCACAGACTATTACAAAGCAATGCACAGACTATTGCAAAGCAAAGCACAAAGACTATTGCAAAGCAATGCACAGACTATTGCAATGCACAGACTATTGCAAAGCAACGCAAAGTCTATTGCAAAGCAATGCACAGAGACTATTTTAAAGCAATGCACAGACTATTGCAAAGCAATGCACAGACTATTGCAAAGCAATGCACAGAGACTATTGCAAAGCAATGCACAGAGACTATTGCAAAGCAATGCACAGACTATTGCAAAGCAATGCACAGATTGTGCAAAGCAATGCAGAGAGACTATAGCAATGCACAGAGACTATTGCAAAGCAATGCACAGAGACTATTGCAAAGCAATGCACAGACTATTGCAAAGCAATGCACAGACTATTGCAAAGCAATGCACAGAGACTATTGCAAAGCAATGCACAGACTATTGCAAAGCAATGCACAGACTATTGCAAAGCAATGCACAGAGACTATTGCAAAGCAATGCACAGACTATTGCAAAGCAATGCACAGAGACTATTGCAAAGCAATGCACAGACTATTACAAAGAAATGCACAGATTATTGCATAGCAATGCACAGACTATTGCAAAGCAATGCACAGACTATTGCAAAGCAATGCACAGACTATTGCAAAGCAATACACAGACTATTGCAAAGCAATGCACAAAGAATATTGCAAAGCAATGCACAGACTATTGCAAAGCAATGCACAGACTATTACAAAGCAATGCACAGACTATTGCAAAGCAAAGCACAAAGACTATTGCAAAGCAATGCACAGACTATTGCAATGCACAGACTATTGCAAAGCAACGCAAAGTCTATTGCAAAGCAATGCACAGAGACTATTTTAAAGCAATGCACAGACTATTGCAAAGCCATGCACAGACTATTGCAAAGCAATGCACAGAGACTATTGCAAAGCAATGCACAGATTATTGCAAAGCAATGCACAGAGACTATTGCAAAGCAATGCACAGTCTATTGCAAAGCAATGCACAGAGACTATTGCAAAGCAATGCACAGACTATTGCAAAGCAATGAACAGATTGTGCAAAGCAATGCAGAGAGACTATAGCAATGCACAGAGACTATTGCAAAGCAATGCACAGAGACTATTGCAAAGCAATGCACAGACTATTGCAAAGCAATGCACAGACTATTGCAAAGCAATGCACAGAGACTATTGCAAAGCAATGCACAGACTATTGCAAAGCAATGCACAGACTATTGCAAAGCAATGCACAGAGACTATTGCAAAGCAATGCACAGACTATTGCAAAGCAATGCACAGAGACTATTGCAAAGCAATGCACAGACTATTACAAATAAATGCACAGATTATTGCATAGCAATGCACAGACTATTGCAAAGCAATGCACAGACTATTGCAAAGTAATACACAGAGACTATTGGACTATTGCAAAGCAATGCACAGACTATTGCAAAGCAATGCACAGAGACTATTGCAAAGCAATGCAAAGACTATTGCAAAGCAATGCAGAGAGACTATTGCAAAGAAATGCACAGACTATTGCAAAGCAATGCACAGATTATTGCAAAGCAATACACAGACTATTGCAAAGCAATGCACAGACTATTGCAAAGCAATGCACAGAGACTATTGCAAAGCATTGCACAGACTATTGCAAAGCAATGCACAGACTATTGCAACCCAATGCACAGACTATTGCAACGCAATGCAGAAATGCTATTGCAAAGCAATGCACAGACTATTGCAAAGCAACGCGAAGACTATTGCAAATCAATGCACAGAGACTATTGCAAAGCAATGCACAGACTATTGCAAAGCAATGCACAGAGACTATTGCAAAGCAATGCACAGACTATTGCAAAGCAATGCACAGACTATTGCAAAGCAATGCACAGAGACTATTGGACTGTTGCAAAGCAATGCACAGACTATTGCAAAGCAATGCACAGAGACTATTGCAAAGCAATGCAAAGACTATTGCAAAGCAATGCACAGAGACTATTGCAAAGAAATGCTCAGACTATTGCAAAGCAATGCACAGACTATTGCAAAGCAATACACAGACTATTGCAAAGCAATGCACAGACTATTGCAAAGCAATACACAGACTATTGCAAAGCAATGCACAAAGAATATTGCAAAGCAATGCACAGACTATTGCAAAGCAATGCACAGACTATTACAAAGCAATGCACAGACTATTGCAAAGCAAAGCACAAAGACTATTGCAAAGCAATGCACAGACTATTGCAATGCACAGACTATTGCAAAGCAACGCAAAGTCTATTGCAAAGCAATGCACAGAGACTATTTTAAAGCAATGCACAGACTATTGCAAAGCCATGCACAGACTATTGCAAAGCAATGCACAGAGACTATTGCAAAGCAATGCACAGATTATTGCAAAGCAATGCACAGAGACTATTGCAAAGCAATGCACAGACTATTGCAAAGCAATGCACAGAGACTATTGCAAAGCAATGCACAGACTATTGCAAAGCAATGAACAGATTGTGCAAAGCAATGGAGAGAGACTATAGCAATGCACAGAGACTATTGCAAAGCAATGCACAGAGACTATTGCAAAGCAATGCACAGACTATTGCAAAGCAATGCACAGACTATTGCAAAGCAATGCACAGAGACTATTGCAAAGCAATGCACAGACTATTGCAAAGCAATGCACAGACTATTGCAAAGCAATGCACAGAGACTATTGCAAAGCAATGCACAGACTATTGCAAAGCAATGCACAGAGACTATTGCAAAGCAATGCACAGACTATTACAAAGAAATGCACAGATTATTGCATAGCAATGCACAGACTATTGCAAAGCAATGCACAGACTATTGCAAAGCAATGCACAGACTATTGCAAAGCAATACACAGACTATTGCAAAGCAATGCACAAGGAATATTGCAAAGCAATGCACAGACTATTGCAAAGCAATGCACAGACTATTACAAAGCAATGCACAGACTATTGCAAAGCAAAGCACAAAGACTATTGCAAAGCAATGCACAGACTATTGCAATACACAGACTATTGCAAAGCAACGCAAAGTCTATTGCAAAGCAATGCACAGAGACTATTTTAAAGCAATGCACAGACTATTGCAAAGCCATGCACAGACTATTGCAAAGCAATGCACAGAGACTATTGCAAAGCAATGCACAAATTATTGCAAAGCAATGCACAGAGACTATTGCAAAGCAATGCACAGACTATTGCAAAGCAATGCACAGAGACTATTGCAAAGCAATGCACAGACTATTGCAAAGCAATGAACAGATTGTGCAAAGCAATGCAGAGAGACTATAGCAATGCACAGAGACTATTGCAAAGCAATGCACAGAGACTATTGCAAAGCAATGCACAGACTATTGCAAAGCAATGCACAGACTATTGCAAAGCAATGCACAGAGACTATTGCAAAGCAATGCACAGACTATTGCAAAGCAATGCACAGACTATTGCAAAGCAATGCACAGAGACTATTGCAAAGCAATGCACAGACTATTGCAAAGCAATGCACAGAGACTATTGCAAAGCAATGCACAGACTATTACAAATAAATGCACAGATTATTGCATAGCAATGCACAGACTATTGCAAAGCAATGCACAGACTATTGCAAAGTAATACACAGAGACTATTGGACTATTGCAAAGCAATGCACAGACTATTGCAAAGCAATGCACAGAGACTATTGCAAAGCAATGCAAAGACTATTGCAAAGCAATGCACAGAGACTATTGCAAAGAAATGCACAGACTATTGCAAAGCAATGCACAGATTATTGCAAAGCAATACACAGACTATTGCAAAGCAATGCACAGACTATTGCAAAGCAATGCACAGAGACTATTGCAAAGCATTGCACAGACTATTGCAAAGCAATGCACAGACTATTGCAACCCAATGCTCAGACTATTGCAACGCAATGCAGAAATGCTATTGCAAAGCAATGCACAGACTATTGCAAAGCAACGCGAAGACTATTGCAAAGCAATGCACAGAGACTATTGCAAAGCAATGCACAAACTATTGCAAAGCAATGCACAGAGACTATTGCAAAGCAATGCACAGACTATTGCAAAGCAATGCACAGACTATTGCAAAGCAATGCACAGAGACTATTGCAAAGCAATGCACAGACTATTGCATAGCAATGCACAGAGACTATTGGACTGTTGCAAAGCAATGCACAGACTATTGCAAAGCAATGCACAGAGACTATTACAAAGCAATGCAAAGACTATTGCAAAGCAATGCACAGAGACTATTGCAAAGAAATGCTCAGACTATTGCAAAGCAATGCACAGACTATTGCAAAGCAATACACAGACTATTGCAAAGCAATGCACAGACTATTGCAAAGCAATGCACAGACTATTGCAAAGCAATGCACAGAGACTATTGCAAAGCAATGCACAGATTATTGCAAAGCAATGCACAGAGACTATTGCAAAGCAATGCACAGACTATTGCAAAGCAATGCACAGAGACTATTGCAAAGCAATGCACAGACTATTGCAAAGCAATGAACAGATTGTGCAAAGCAATGCAGAGAGACTATAGCAATGCACAGAGACTATTGCAAAGCAATGCACAGAGACTATTGCAAAGCAATGCACAGACTATTGCAAAGCAATGCACAGACTATTGCAAAGCAATGCACAGAGACTATTGCAAAGCAATGCACAGACTATTGCAAAGCAATGCACAGACTATTGCAAAGCAATGCACAGAGACTATTGCAAAGAAATGCACAGACTATTGCAAAGCAATGCACAGAGACTATTGCAAAGCAATGCACAGACTATTACAAATAAATGCACAGATTATTGCATAGCAATGCACAGACTATTGCAAAGCAATGCACAGACTGTTGCAAAGTAATACACAGAGACTATTGGACTATTGCAAAGCAATGCACAGACTTTTGCAAAGCAATGCACAGAGACTATTGCAAAGCAATGCAAAGACTATTGCAAAGCAATGCAGAGAGACTATTGCAAAGAAATGCACAGACTATTGCAAAGCAATGCACAGATTATTGCAAAGCAATACACAGACTATTGCAAAGCAATGCACAGACTATTGCAAAGCAATGCACAGAGACTATTGCAAAGCATTGCACAGACTATTGCAAAGCAATGCACAGACTATTGCAACCCAATGCACAGACTATTGCAACGCAATGCAGAAATGCTATTGCAAAGCAATGCACAGACTATTGCAAAGCAACGCGAAGACTATTGCAAATCAATGCACAGAGACTATTGCAAAGCAATGCACAGACTATTGCAAAGCAATGCACAGAGACTATTGCAAAGCAATGCACAGACTATTGCAAAGCAATGCACAGACTATTGCAAAGCAATGCACAGAGACTATTGGACTGTTGCAAAGCAATGCACAGACTATTGCAAAGCAATGCACAGAGACTATTGCAAAGCAATGCAAAGACTATTGCAAAGCAATGCACAGAGACTATTGCAAAGAAATGCTCAGACTATTGCAAAGCAATGCACAGACTATTGCAAAGCAATACACAGACTATTGCAAAGCAATGCACAGACTATTGCAAAGCAATACACAGACTATTGCAAAGCAATGCACAAAGAATATTGCAAAGCAATGCACAGACTATTGCAAAGCAATGCACAGACTATTACAAAGCAATGCACAGACTATTGCAAAGCAAAGCACAAAGACTATTGCAAAGCAATGCACAGACTATTGCAATGCACAGACTATTGCAAAGCAACGCAAAGTCTATTGCAAAGCAATGCACAGAGACTATTTTAAAGCAATGCACAGACTATTGCAAAGCCATGCACAGACTATTGCAAAGCAATGCACAGAGACTATTGCAAAGCAATGCACAGATTATTGCAAAGCAATGCACAGAGACTATTGCAAAGCAATGCACAGACTATTGCAAAGCAATGCACAGAGACTATTGCAAAGCAATGCACAGACTATTGCAAAGCAATGAACAGATTGTGCAAAGCAATGCAGAGAGACTATAGCAATGCACAGAGACTATTGCAAAGCAATGCACAGAGACTATTGCAAAGCAATGCACAGACTATTGCAAAGCAATGCACAGACTATTGCAAAGCAATGCACAGAGACTATTGCAAAGCAATGCACAGACTATTGCAAAGCAATGCACAGACTATTGCAAAGCAATGCACAGAGACTATTGCAAAGCAATGCACAGACTATTACAAAGAAATGCACAGATTATTGCATAGCAATGCACAGACTATTGCAAAGCAATGCACAGACTATTGCAAAGCAATGCACAGACTATTGCAAAGCAATACACAGACTATTGCAAAGCAATGCACAAAGAATATTGCAAAGCAATGCACAGACTATTGCAAAGCAATGCACAGACTATTACAAAGCAATGCACAGACTATTGCAAAGCAAAGCACAAAGACTATTGCAAAGCAATGCACAGACTATTGCAATGCACAGACTATTGCAAAGCAACGCAAAGTCTATTGCAAAGCAATGCACAGAGACTATTTTAAAGCAATGCACAGACTATTGCAAAGCCATGCACAGACTATTGCAAAGCAATGCACAGAGACTATTGCAAAGCAATGCACAGATTATTGCAAAGCAATGCACAGAGACTATTGCAAAGCAATGCACAGACTATTGCAAAGCAATGCACAGAGACTATTGCAAAGCAATGCACAGACTATTGCAAAGCAATGAACAGATTGTGCAAAGCAATGCAGAGAGACTATAGCAATGCACAGAGACTATTGCAAAGCAATGCACAGAGACTATTGCAAAGCAATGCACAGACTATTGCAAAGCAATGCACAGACTATTGCAAAGCAATGCACAGAGACTATTGCAAAGCAATGCACAGACTATTGCAAAGCAATGCACAGACTATTGCAAAGCAATGCACAGAGACTATTGCAAAGCAATGCACAGACTATTGCAAAGCAATGCACAGAGACTATTGCAAAGCAATGCACAGACTATTACAAATAAATGCACAGATTATTGCATAGCAATGCACAGACTATTGCAAAGCAATGCACAGACTATTGCAAAGTAATACACAGAGACTATTGGACTATTGCAAAGCAATGCACAGACTATTGCAAAGCAATGCACAGAGACTATTGCAAAGCAATGCAAAGACTATTGCAAAGCAATGCACGGAGACTATTGCAAAGAAATGCACAGACTATTGCAAAGCAATGCACAGATTATTGCAAAGCAATACACAGACTATTGCAAAGCAATGCACAGACTATTGCAAAGCAATGCACAGAGACTATTGCAAAGCATTGCACAGACTATTGCAAAGCAATGCACAGACTATTGCAACCCAATGCTCAGACTATTGCAACGCAATGCAGAAATGCTATTGCAAAGCAATGCACAGACTATTGCAAAGCAACGCGAAGACTATTGCAAAGCAATGCACAGAGACTATTGCAAAGCAATGCACAAACTATTGCAAAGCAATGCACAGAGACTATTGCAAAGCAATGCACAGACTATTGCAAAGCAATGCACAGACTATTGCAAAGCAATGCACAGAGACTATTGCAAAGCAATGCACAGACTATTGCATAGCAATGCACAGAGACTATTGGACTGTTGCAAAGCAATGCACAGACTATTGCAAAGCAATGCACAGAGACTATTGCAAAGCAATGCAAAGACTATTGCAAAGCAATGCACAGAGACTATTGCAAAGAAATGCTCAGACTATTGCAAAGCAATGCACAGACTATTGCAAAGCAATACACAGACTATTGCAAAGCAATGCACAGACTATTGCAAAGCAATGCACAGAGACTATTGCAAAGCATTGCACAGACTATTGCAAAGCAATGCACAGACTATTGCAACCCAATGCACAGACTATTGCAACGCAATGCAGAAAGGCTATTGCAAAGCAATGCACAGACTATTGCAAAGCAATGCGAAGACTATTGCAAAGCAATGCACAGACTATTGCAAAGCAACGCGAAGACTATTGCAAAGCAATGCACAGAGACTATTGCAAAGCAATGCACAGAGACTATTGCAAAGCAATGCACAGACTATTGCAAAGCAATGCACAGAGACGTTTGCAAAGCAATGCACAGATTGTGCAAAGCAATGCAGAGAGACTCTTGCAAAGGAATGCACAGAGACTACTGCAAAGCAATGCACAGAGACTATTGCAAAGCAATGCACAGACTATTGCAAAGCAATGCACAGACTATTGCAAAGCAATGCACAGACTATTGCAAAGCAATTCACAGACTATTGCAAAGCAATGCACAGAGACTATTGCAAAGCAATGCACAGACTATTGCAAAGCAATGCACAGAGACTATTGCAAAGCAATGCACAGGCTATTACAAAGAAATGCACAGATTATTGCATAGCAATGCACAGACTATTGCAAAGCAATACACAGAGACTATTGGACTATTGCAAAGCAATGCACAGACTATTGCAAAGCAATGCACAGAGACTATTGCAAAGCAATGCAAAGACTATTGCAAAGCAATGCACAGAGACAATTGCAAAGAAATGCACAGACTATTGCAAAGCAATACAGAGACTATTGCAGAGCAATACACAGACTTTTGCAAAGCAATGCACAGACTATTGCAAAGCAATGCACAGAGACTATTGCAAAGCATTGCACATACTATTGCAAAGCAATGCACAGACTATTGCAAAGCAATGCACAGACTATTGCAAAGCAACGCGAAGACTATTGCAAAGCAATGCACAGAGACTATTGCAAAGCAATGCACAGACTATTGCAAAGCAATGCACAGAGACTATTGCAAAGCAATGCACAGATTATTGCAAAGCAATGCACAGAGACTATTGCAAAGCAATGCACAGACTATTGCAAACCAATGCACAGAGACTATTGCAAAGCAATGCACAGACTATTGCAAAGCAATGCACAGATTGTGCAAAGCATTGCACAGAGACTATTGCAAAGAAATGCACAGAGACTATTGCAAAGCAATGCACAGAGACTATTGCAAAGCAATGCACAGACTATTGCAATGCAATGCATAGACTATTGCAGAGCAATGCACAGAGACTATTGCAAAGCAATGCACAGAGACTATTGCAAAGCAATGCACAGAGACTATTGCAAAGCAATGCACAGACTATTGCAAAGCAATGCACAGAGACTATTGCAAAGCAATGCACAGACTATTGCAAAGAAATGCACAGATTATTGCAAAGCAATGCACAGACTATTGCAAAGCAATGCACAGACTATTGTAAAGTAATGCACAGAGACTATTGCAAAGCAATGCACAGACTATTGCAAAGCAATGCACAAAGACTATTGCAAAGCAATGCACAGACTATTGCAAAGCAATGCACAGACTATTACAAAGCAATGCACAGACTATTGCAAAGCAAAGCACAAAGACTATTGCAAAGCAATGCACAGACTATTGCAATGCACAGACTATTGCAAAGCAACGCAAAGTCTATTGCAAAGCAATGCACAGAGACTATTTTAAAGCAATGCACATACTATTGCAAAGCCATGCACAGACTATTGCAAAGCAATGCACAGAGACTATTGCAAAGCAATGCACAGATTATTGCAAAGCAATGCACAGAGACTATTGCAAAGCAATGCACAGACTATTGCAAAGCAATGCACAGAGACTATTGCAAAGCAATGCACAGACTATTGCAAAGCAATGCACAGATTGTGCAAAGCAATGCAGAGAGACTATAGCAATGCACAGAGACTATTGCAAAGCAATGCACAGAGACTATTGCAAAGCAATGCACAGACTATTGCAAAGCAATGCACAGACTATTGCAAAGCAATGCACAGAGACTATTGCAAAGCAATGCACAGACTATTGCAAAGCAATGCACAGACTATTGCAAAGCAATGCACAGAGACTATTGCAAAGCAATGCACAGACTATTGCAAAGCAATGCACAGAGACTATTGCAAAGCAATGCACAGACTATTACAAAGAAATGCACAGATTATTGCATAGCAATGCACAGACTATTGCAAAGCAATGCACAGACTATTGCAAAGTAATACACAGAGACTATTGGACTATTGCAAAGCAATGCACAGACTATTGCAAAGCAATGCACAGAGACTATTGCAAAGCAATGCAAAGACTATTGCAAAGCAATGCACAGAGACTATTGCAAAGAAATGCACAGACTATTGCAAAGCAATGCACAGACTATTGCAAAGCAATACACGGACTATTGCAAAGCAATGCACAGACTATTGCAAAGCAATGCACAGAGACTATTGCAAAGCATTGCACAGACTATTGCAAAGCAATGCACAGACTATTGGAACCCAATGCACAGATTATTGCAACGCAATGCAGAAAGGCTATTGCAAAGCAATGCACAGACTATTGCAAAGCAACGCGAAGACTATTGCAAAGCAATGCACAGAGATTATTGCAAAGCAATGCACAGACTATTGCAAAGCAATGCACAGAGACTATTGCAAAGCAATGCACAGATTGTGCAAAGCAATGCAGAGAGACTATTGCAAAGCAATGCACAGACTATTGCAAAGCAATGCACAGACTATTGCAAAGCAATGCACAGAGACCATTGCAAAGCAATGCACAGACTATTGCAAAGCAATGCACAGATTGTGCAAAGCAATGCAGAGAGACTATAGCAATGCACAGAGACTATTGCAAAGCAATGCACAGAGACTATTGCAAAGCAATGCACAGACTATTGCAAAGCAATGCACAGACTATTGCAAAGCAATGCACAGAGACTATTGCAAAGCAATGCACAGACTATTGCAAAGCAATGCACAGACTATTGCAAAGCAATGCACAGAGACTATTGCAAAGCAATGCACAGACTATTGCAAAGCAATGCACAGAGACTATTGCAAAGCAATGCACAGACTATTACAAAGAAATGCACAGATTATTGCATAGCAATGCACAGACTATTGCAAAGTAATACACAGAGACTATTGGACTATTGCAAAGCAATGCACAGACTATTGCAAAGCAATGCACAGAGACTATTGCAAAGCAATGCAAAGACTATTGCAAAGCAATGCACAGAGACTATTGCAAAGAAATGCACAGACTATTGCAAAGCAATGCACAGACTATTGCAAAGCAATACACAGACTATTGCAAAGCAATGCACAGACTATTGCAAAGCAATGCACAGAGACTATTGCAAAGCATTGCACAGACTATTGCAAAGCAATGCACAGACTATTGCAACCCAATGCACAGACTATTGCAACGCAATACAGAAAGGCTATTGCAAAGCAATGCACAGAGACTATTGCAAAGCAATGCACAGACTATTGCAAAGCAATGCACAGACTATTGCAAAGCAATGCACAGAGACTATTGCAAAGCAATGCACAGACTATTGCATAGCAATGCACAGACTATTGCAAAGCAATGCACAGAGACTATTGCAAAGCAACGCACAGACTATTGCAAAGCAATGCACAGAGACTATTGCAAAGCATTGCACAGACTATTGCAAAGCAATGCACAGACTATTGCAAAGCAATGCACATAGACTATTGCAAAGCAATGCAAAGACTATTGCAAAGCAATGCACAGAGACTATTGCAAAGAAATGCTCAGACTATTGCAAAGCAATGCACAGAGTATTGCAAAGCAATACACTGACTATTGCAAAGCAATGCACAGAGACTATTGCAAAGCATTGCACAGACTATTGCAAAGCAATGCACAGACTATTGCAACCCAATGCACAGACTATTGCTACACAATGCAGAAAGGCTATTGCAAAGCAATGCACAGACTATTGCAAAGCAATGCGAAGACTATTGCAAAGCAATGCACAGACTATTGCAAAGCAACGCGAAGACTATTGCAAAGCAATGCACAGAGACTATTGCAAAGCAATGCACAGAGACTATTGCAAAGCAATGCACAGACTATTGCAAAGCAATGCACAGAGACTTTTGCAAAGCAATGCACAGATTGTGCAAAGCAATGTAGAGAGACTATTGCAAAGGAATGCACAGAGACTATTGCAAAGCAATGCACAGAGACTATTGCAAAGCAGTGCACAGACTATTGCAAAGCAATGCACAGACTATTGCAAAGCAATGCACAGAGACTATTGCAAAGCAATGCACAGACTATTGCAAAGCAATGCACAGACTATTGCAAAGCAATGCACAGAGACTATTGCAAAGCAATGCACAGACTATTGCAAAGCAATGCACAGAGACTATTGCAAAGCAATGCACAGACTATTACAAAGAAATGCACAGATTATTGCATAGCAATGCACAGACTATTGCAAAGCAATACACAGAGACTATTGGACTATTGCAAAGCAATGCACAGACTATTGCAAAGCAATGCACAGAGACTATTGCAAAGCAATGCAAAGACTATTGCAAAGCAATGCACAGAGACAATTGCAAAGAAATGCACAGACTATTGCAAAGCAATGCAGAGACTATTGCAGAGCAATACACAGACTTTTGCAAAGCAATGCACAGACTATTGCAAAGCACTGCACAGAGACTATTGCAAAGCATTGCACAGACTATTGCAAAGCAATGCACAGACTATTGCAACGCAATGCACAAAGGCTATTGCAAAGCAATGCACAGACTATTGCAAAGCAATGCACAGACTATTGCAAAGCAACGCGAAGACTATTGCAAAGCAATGCTCAGAGACTATTGCAAAGCAATGCACAGACTATTGCAAAGCAATGCACAGAGACTATTGCAAAGCAATGCACAGATTATTGCAAAGCAATGCACAGAGACTATTGCAAAGCAATGCACAGACTATTGCAAACCAATGCACAGAGACTATTGCAAAGCAATGCACAGACTATTGCAAAGCAATGCATAGACTATTGCAGAGCAATGCACAGAGACTATTGCAAAGCAATGCACAGAGACTATTGCAAAGCAATGCACAGAGACTATTGCAAAGCAATGCACAGACTATTGCAAAGAAATGCACAGATTATTGCAAAGCAATGCACAGACTATTGCAAAGCAATGCACAGACTATTGCAAAGCAATGCACAGAGACTATTGCAAAGCAATGCACAGACTATTGCAAAGCAATGCACAAAGACTATTGCAAAGCAATGCACAGACTATTGCAAAGCAATGCACAGACTATTGCAAAGCAATGCACAGACTATTGCAATGCAATGCACAGACTTTTGCAATGCACAGACTATTGCAAAGCAACGCAAAGTCTATTGCAAAGCAATGCACAGAGACTATTTTAAAGCAATGCACAGACTATTGCAAAGCCATGCACAGACTATTGCAAAGCAATGCACAGAGACTATTGCAAAGCAATGCACAGATTATTGCAAAGCAATGCACAGAGACTTTTGCAAAGCAATGCACAGACTATTGCAAAGCAATGCACAGAGACTATTGCAAAGCAATGCACAGACTATTGCAAAGCAATGCACAGATTGTGCAAAGCAATGCAGAGAGACTATAGCAATGCACAGAGACTATTGCAAAGCAATGCACAGAGACTATTGCAAAGCAATGCACAGACTATTGCAAAGCAATGCACAGACTATTGCAAAGCAATGCACAGAGACTATTGCAAAGCAATGCACAGACTATTGCAAAGCAATGCACAGACTATTGCAAAGCAATGCACAGACTATTGCAAAGCAATGCACAGACTATTGCAAAGCAATGCACAGAGACTATTGCAAAGCAATGCACAGACTATTGCAAAGTAATACACAGAGACTATTGGACTATTGCAAAGCAATGCACAGACTATTGCAAAGCAATGCACAGAGACTATTGCAAAGCAATGCAAAGACTATTGCAAAGCAATGCACAGAGACTATTGCAAAGAAATGCACAGACTATTGCAAAGCAATGCACAGACTATTGCAAAGCAATACACAGACTATTGCAAAGCAATGCACAGACTATTGCAAAGCAATACACAGAGAATATTGGACTATTGCAAAGCAATGCACAGACTATTGCAAAGCAATACACAGAGACTATTGCAAAGCAATGCAAAGAGTATTGCAAAGCAATGCACAGAGACTATTGCAAAGAAATGCACAGACTATTGCAAAGCAATGCACAGACTATTGCAAAGCAATGCACAGAGACTATTGCAAAGCATTGCACAGACTATTGCAAAGCAATGCACAGACCATTGCAACGCAATGCACGAAGGCTATTGCAAAGCAATGCACAGACTATTGCAAAGCAATGCACAGACTATTGCAAAGCAACGCGAAGACTATTGCAAAGCAATGCACAGAGACTATTGCAAAGCAATGCACAGACTATTGCAAAGCAATGCACAGACTATTGCAAAGCAATGCACAGAGACTATTGCAAAGCAATGCACAGATTATTGCAAAGCAATGCACAGAGACTATTGGAAAGCAATGCACAGACTATTGCAAACCAATACACAGAGACTATTGCAAAGCAATGCACAGACTATTGCAAAGCAATGCACAGATTCTGCAAAGCAATGCACAGAGACTATTGCAAAGAAATGCACAGAGACTATTGCAAAGCAATGCACAGAGACTATTGCAAAGCAATGCACAGACTATTGCAATGCAATGCACAAAGACTATTGCAAAGCAATGCACAGACTATTGCAAAGCAATGCATAGACTATAACAGAGCAATGCACAGAGACTATTGCAAAGCAATGCACAGAGACTATTGCAAAGCAATGCACAGAGACTATTGCAAAGAAATGCACAGACTATTGCAAAGCAATGCACAGAGACTATTGCAAAGCAATGCACAGACTATTGCAAAGAAATGCACAGATTATTGCAAAGCAATGCACAGACTATTGCAAAGCAATGCACGGACTATTGCATAGCAATGCACAGAGACTATTGCAAAGCAATGCACAGACTATTGCAAAGCCATGCACAGACTATTGCAAAGCAATGCCCAGAGACTATTGCAAAGCAATGCACAGACTATTGCATTGCACAGACTATTGCAAAGCAACACAAAGTCTATTGCAAAGCAATGAACAGAGACTATTTTAAAGCAATGCACAGACTATTGCAAAGCCATGCACAGACTATTGCAAAGCAATGCCCAGAGACTATTGCAAAGCAATGCACAGATTATTGCAAAGCAATGCACAGAGACTATTGCAAAGCAATGCACAGACTATTGCAAAGCAATGCACAGATTGTGCAAAGCAATGCAGAGAGACTATAGCAATGCACAGAGACTATTGCAAAGCAATGCACAGAGACTATTGCAAAGCAATGCACAGACTATTGCAAAGCAATGCACAGACTATTGCAAAGCAATGCACAGAGACTATTGCAAAGCAATGCACAGACTATTGCAAAGCAAAGCACAAAGACTATTGCAAAGCAATGCACAGACTATTGCATTGCACAGACTATTGCAAAGCAACACAAAGTCTATTGCAAAGCAATGAACAGAGACTATTTTAAAGCAATGCACAGACTATTGCAAAGCCATGCACAGACTATTGCAAAGCAATGCCCAGAGACTATTGCAAAGCAATGCACAGATTATTGCAAAGCAATGCACAGAGACTATTGCAAAGCAATGCACAGACTATTGCAAAGCAATGCACAGATTGTGCAAAGCAATGCAGAGAGACTATAGCAATGCACAGAGACTATTGCAAAGCAATGCACAGAGACTATTGCACAGCAATGCACAGACTATTGCAAAGCAATGCACAGAGACTATTGCAAAGCAATGCACAGATTATTGCAAAGCAATGCACAGAGACTATTGCAAAGCAATGCACAGACTATTGCAAACCAATGCACAGAGACTATTGCAAAGCAATGCACAGACTATTGCAAAGCAATGCATAGACTATTGCAGAGCAATGCACAGAGACTATTGCAAAGCAATGCACAGAGACTATTGCAAAGCAATGCACAGAGACTATTGCAAAGCAATGCACAGACTATTGCAAAGAAATGCACAGATTATTGCAAAGCAATGCACAGACTATTGCAAAGCAATGCACAGACTATTGCAAAGCAATGCACAGAGACTATTGCAAAGCAATGCACAGACTATTGCAAAGCAATGCACAAAGACTATTGCAAAGCAATGCACAGACTATTGCAAAGCAATGCACAGACTATTGCAAAGCAATGCACAGACTATTGCAATGCAATGCACAGACTTTTGCAATGCACAGACTATTGCAAAGCAACGCAAAGTCTATTGCAAAGCAATGCACAGAGACTATTTTAAAGCAATGCACAGACTATTGCAAAGCCATGCACAGACTATTGCAAAGCAATGCACAGAGACTATTGCAAAGCAATGCACAGATTATTGCAAAGCAATGCACAGAGACTTTTGCAAAGCAATGCACAGACTATTGCAAAGCAATGCACAGAGACTATTGCAAAGCAATGCACAGACTATTGCAAAGCAATGCACAGATTGTGCAAAGCAATGCAGAGAGACTATAGCAATGCACAGAGACTATTGCAAAGCAATGCACAGAGACTATTGCAAAGCAATGCACAGACTATTGCAAAGCAATGCACAGACTATTGCAAAGCAATGCACAGAGACTATTGCAAAGCAATGCACAGACTATTGCAAAGCAATGCACAGACTATTGCAAAGCAATGCACAGACTATTGCAAAGCAATGCACAGACTATTGCAAAGCAATGCACAGAGACTATTGCAAAGCAATGCACAGACTATTGCAAAGTAATACACAGAGACTATTGGACTATTGCAAAGCAATGCACAGACTATTGCAAAGCAATGCACAGAGACTATTGCAAAGCAATGCAAAGACTATTGCAAAGCAATGCACAGAGACTATTGCAAAGAAATGCACAGACTATTGCAAAGCAATGCACAGACTATTGCAAAGCAATACACAGACTATTGCAAAGCAATGCACAGACTATTGCAAAGCAATACACAGAGAATATTGGACTATTGCAAAGCAATGCACAGACTATTGCAAAGCAATACACAGAGACTATTGCAAAGCAATGCAAAGACTATTGCAAAGCAATGCACAGAGACTATTGCAAAGAAATGCACAGACTATTGCAAAGCAATGCACAGACTATTGCAAAGCAATGCACAGAGACTATTGCAAAGCATTGCACAGACTATTGCAAAGCAATGCACAGACCATTGCAACGCAATGCACGAAGGCTATTGCAAAGCAATGCACAGACTATTGCAAAGCAATGCACAGACTATAGCAAAGCAACGCGAAGACTATTGCAAAGCAATGCACAGAGACTATTGCAAAGCAATGCACAGACTATTGCAAAGCAATGCACAGACTATTGCAAAGCAATGCACAGAGACTATTGCAAAGCAATGCACAGATTATTGCAAAGCAATGCACAGAGACTATTGGAAAGCAATGCACAGACTATTGCAAACCAATACACAGAGACTATTGCAAAGCAATGCACAGACTATTGCAAAGCAATGCACAGATTCTGCAAAGCAATGCACAGAGACTATTGCAAAGAAATGCACAGAGACTATTGCAAAGCAATGCACAGAGACTATTGCAAAGCAATGCACAGACTATTGCAATGCAATGCACAAAGACTATTGCAAAGCAATGCACAGACTATTGCAAAGCAATGCATAGACTATAACAGAGCAATGCACAGAGACTATTGCAAAGCAATGCACAGAGACTATTGCAAAGCAATGCACAGAGACTATTGCAAAGAAATGCACAGACTATTGCAAAGCAATGCACAGAGACTATTGCAAAGCAATGCACAGACTATTGCAAAGAAATGCACAGATTATTGCAAAGCAATGCACAGACTATTGCAAAGCAATGCACGGACTATTGCATAGCAATGCACAGAGACTATTGCAAAGCAATGCACAGACTATTGCAAAGCCATGCACAGACTATTGCAAAGCAATGCCCAGAGACTATTGCAAAGCAATGCACAGACTATTGCATTGCACAGACTATTGCAAAGCAACACAAAGTCTATTGCAAAGCAATGAACAGAGACTATTTTAAAGCAATGCACAGACTATTGCAAAGCCATGCACAGACTATTGCAAAGCAATGCCCAGAGACTATTGCAAAGCAATGCACAGATTATTGCAAAGCAATGCACAGAGACTATTGCAAAGCAATGCACAGACTATTGCAAAGCAATGCACAGATTGTGCAAAGCAATGCAGAGAGACTATAGCAATGCACAGAGACTATTGCAAAGCAATGCACAGAGACTATTGCAAAGCAATGCACAGACTATTGCAAAGCAATGCACAGACTATTGCAAAGCAATGCACAGAGACTATTGCAAAGCAATGCACAGACTATTGCAAAGCAAAGCACAAAGACTATTGCAAAGCAATGCACAGACTATTGCATTGCACAGACTATTGCAAAGCAACACAAAGTCTATTGCAAAGCAATGAACAGAGACTATTTTAAAGCAATGCACAGACTATTGCAAAGCCATGCACAGACTATTGCAAAGCAATGCCCAGAGACTATTGCAAAGCAATGCACAGATTATTGCAAAGCAATGCACAGAGACTATTGCAAAGCAATGCACAGACTATTGCAAAGCAATGCACAGATTGTGCAAAGCAATGCAGAGAGACTATAGCAATGCACAGAGACTATTGCAAAGCAATGCACAGAGACTATTGCAAAGCAATGCACAGACTATTGCAAAGCAATGCACAGACTATTGCAAAGCAATGCACAGAGACTATTGCAAAGCAATGCACAGACTATTGCAAAGCAATGCACAGACTATTGCAAAGCAATGCACAGAGACTATTGCAAAGCAATGCACAGACTATTGCAAAGCAATGCACAGAGACTATTGCAAAGCAATGCACAGACTATTACAAAGAAATGCACAGATTATTGCATAGCAATGCACAGACTATTGCAAAGCAATGCACAGACTATTGCAAAGTAATACACAGAGACTATTGGACTATTGCAAAGCAATGCACAGACTATTGCAAAGCAATGCACATAGACTATTGCAAAGTAATGCAAAGACTATTGCAAAGCAATGCACAGAGACTATTGCAAAGAAATGCACAGACTATTGCAAAGCAATGCACAGACTATTGCAAAGCAATACACAGACTATTGCAAAGCAATGCACAGACTATTGCAAAGCAATGCACAGACTATTGCAAAGCAATGCACAGACTATTGCAAAGCAATGCACAGAGACAATTGCAAAGCAATGCACAGACTATTGCAAAGCAATGCACAGACTATTGCAAAGCAATGCACAAAGACTATTACAAAGCAATGCACAGACTATTGCAAAGCAATGCACAGACTATTACAAAGCAATGCACAGACTATTGCAAAGCAAAGCACAAAGACTATTGCAAAGCAATGCACAGACTATTGCAATGCACAGACTATTGCAAAGCAACGCAAAGTCTATTGCAAAGCAATGCACAGAGACTATTTTAAAGCAATGCACAGATTATTGCAAAGCAATGCGCAGAGACTATTGCAAAGCAATGCACAGACTATTGCAAAGCAATGCACAGAGACTATTGCAAAGCAATGCACAGACTATTGCAAAGCAATGCACAGACTATTGCATAGCAATGCACAGAGACTATTGCAAAGCAATGCACAGACTATTGCAAAGCAATGCACAGACTATTGCAAAGCAATGCACAAAGACTATTGCAAAGCAATGCACAGACTATTGCAAAGCAATGCACAGACTATTACAAAGCAATACACAGACTATTGCAAAGCAAAGCACAAAGACTATTGCAAAGCAATGCACAGACTATTGCATTGCACAGACTATTGCAAAGCAACACAAAGTCTATTGCAAAGCAATGAACAGAGACTATTTTAAAGCAATGCACAGACTATTGCAAAGCCATGCACAGACTATTGCAAAGCAATGCCCAGAGACTATTGCAAAGCAATGCACAGATTATTGCAAAGCAATGCACAGAGACTATTGCAAAGCAATGCACAGACTATTGCAAAGCAATGCACAGAGACTATTGCAAAGCAATGCACAGACTATTGCAAAGCAATGCACAGATTGTGCAAAGCAATGCAGAGAGACTATAGCAATGCACAGAGACTATTGCAAAGCAATGCACAGAGACTATTGCAAAGCAATGCACAGACTATTGCAAAGCAATGCACAGACTATTGCAAAGCAATGCACAGAGACTATTGCAAAGCAATGCACAGACTATTGCAAAGCAATGCACAGACTATTGCAAAGCAATGCACAGAGACTATTGCAAAGCAATGCACAGACTATTGCAAAGCAATGCACAGAGACTATTGCAAAGCAATGCACAGACTATTACAAAGAAATGCACAGATTATTGCATAGCAATGCACAGACTATTGCAAAGCAATGCACAGACTATTGCAAAGTAATACACAGAGACTATTGGACTATTGCAAAGCAATGCACAGACTATTGCAAAGCAATGCACATAGACTATTGCAAAGTAATGCAAAGACTATTGCAAAGCAATGCACAGAGACTATTGCAAAGAAATGCACAGACTATTGCAAAGCAATGCACAGACTATTGCAAAGCAATACACAGACTATTGCAAAGCAATGCACAGACTATTGCAAAGCAATGCACAGACTATTGCAAAGCAATGCACAGACTATTGCAAAGCAATGCACAGAGACAATTGCAAAGCAATGCACAGACTATTGCAAAGCAATGCACAGACTATTGCAAAGCAATGCACAAAGACTATTACAAAGCAATGCAAAGACTATTGCAAAGCAATGCACAGACTATTACAAAGCAATGCACAGACTATTGCAAAGCAAAGCACAAAGACTATTGCAAAGCAATGCACAGACTATTGCAATGCACAGACTATTGCAAAGCAACGCAAAGTCTATTGCAAAGCAATGCACAGAGACTATTTTAAAGCAATGCACAGATTATTGCAAAGCAATGCGCAGAGACTATTGCAAAGCAATGCACAGACTATTGCAAAGCAATGCACAGAGACTATTGCAAAGCAATGCACAGACTATTGCAAAGCAATGCACAGATTGTGCAAAGCAATGCAGAAAGACTAGAGCAATGCACAGAGACTATTGCAAAGCAATGCAAAGATACTATTGCAAAGCAATGCACAGACTATTGCAAAGCAATGCACAGACTATTGCAAAGCAATGCACAGAGACTATTGCAAAGCAATGCACAGACTATTGCAAAGCAATGCACAGACTATTGCAAAGCAATGCACAGAGACTATTGCAAAGCAATGCACAGACTATTGCAAAGCAATGCACAGATTGTGGTAAGCAATGCAGAGAGACTATTGCCTAGCAATGCACAGAGACTATTGCAAAGCAATGCACAGACTATTGCAAAGCAATGCACAGACTATTGCAAAGCAACGCGAAGGCTATTGCAAAGCAATGCACAGAGACTATTGCAAAGCAATGCACAGACTATTGCAAAGCAATGCACAGACTATTGCAAAGCAATGCACAGAGACTATTGCAAAGCAATGCACAGATTATTGCAAAGCAATGCACAGAGACTATTGGAAAGCAATGCACAGACTATTGCAAACCAATACACAGAGACTATTGCAAAGCAATGCACAGACTATTGCAAAGCAATGCACAGATTGTGCAAAGCAATGCACAGATTCTGCAAAGCAATGCACAGAGACTATTGCAAAGAAATGCACAGAGACTATTGCAAAGCAATGCACAGAGACTATTGCAAAGCAATGCACAGACTATTGCAATGCAATGCACAAAGACTATTGCAAAGCAATGCACAGACTATTGCAAAGCAATGCATAGACTATAACAGAGCAATGCACAGAGACTATTGCAAAGCAATGCACAGAGACTATTGCAAAGCAATGCACAGAGACTATTGCAAAGAAATGCACAGACTATTGCAAAGCAATGCACAGAGACTATTGCAAAGCAATGCACAGACTATTGCAAAGAAATGCACAGATTATTGCAAAGCAATGCACAGACTATTGCAAAGCAATGCACGGACTATTGCATAGCAATGCACAGAGAATATTGCAAAGCAATGCACAGACTATTGCAAAGCAATGCACAGACTATTGCAAAGCAATGCACAAAGACTATTGCAAAGCAATGCACAGACTATTGCATTGCACAGACTATTGCAAAGCAACACAAAGTCTATTGCAAAGCAATGCACAGAGACTATTTTAAAGCAATGCACAGACTATTGCAAAGCCATGCACAGACTATTGCAAAGCAATGCCCAGAGACTATTGCAAAGCAATGCACAGATTATTGCAAAGCAATGCACAGAGACTATTGCAAAGCAATGCACAGACTATTGCAAAGCAATGCACAGAGACTATTGCAAAGCAATGCACAGACTATTGCAAAGCAATGCACAGATTGTGCAAAGCAATGCAGAGAGACTATAGCAATGCATAGAGACTATTGCAAAGCAATGCACAGAGACTATTGCAAAGCAATGCACAGACTATTGCAAAGCAATGCACAGACTATTGCAAAGCAATGCACAGAGACTATTGCAAAGCAATGCACAGACTATTGCAAAGCAATGCACAGACTATTGCAAAGCAATGCACAGAGACTATTGCAAAGCAATGCACAGACTATTGCAAAGCAATGCACAGAGACTATTGCAAAGCAATGCACAGACTATTACAAAGAAATGCACAGATTATTGCATAGCAATGCACAGACTATTGCAAAGCAATGCACAGACTATTGCAAAGTAATACACAGAGACTATTGGACTATTGCAAAGCAATGCACAGACTATTGCAAAGCAATGCACATAGACTATTGCAGAGCAATGCAAAGACTATTGCAAAGCAATGCACAGAGACTATTGCAAAGAAATGCACAGACTATTGCAAAGCAATGCACAGACTATTGCAAAGCAATACACAGACTATTGCAAAGCAATGCACAGACTATTGCAAAGCAATGCACAGACTATTGCAAAGCAATGCACAGACTATTGCAAAGCAATGCACAGAGACAATTGCAAAGCAATGCACAGACTATTGCAAAGCAATGCACAGACTATTGCAAAGCAATGCACAAAGACTATTACAAAGCAATGCACAGACTATTGCAAAGCAATGCACAGACTATTACAAAGCAATGCACAGACTATTGCAAAGCAAAGCACAAAGACTATTGCAAAGCAATGCACAGACTATTGCAATGCACAGACTATTGCAAAGCAACGCAAAGTCTATTGCAAAGCAATGCACAGAGACTATTTTAAAGCAATGCACAGATTATTGCAAAGCAATGCGCAGAGACTATTGCAAAGCAATGCACAGACTATTGCAAAGCAATGCACAGAGACTATTGCAAAGCAATGCACAGACTATTGCAAAGCAATGCACAGATTGTGCAAAGCAATGCAGAAAGACTATAGCAATGCACAGAGACTATTGCAAAGCAATGCAAAGATACTATTGCAAAGCAATGCACAGACTATTGCAAAGCAATGCACAGACTATTGCAAAGCAATGCACAGAGACTATTGCAAAGCAATGCACAGACTATTGCAAAGCAATGCACAGACTATTGCAAAGCAATGCACAGAGACTATTGCAAAGCAATGCACAGACTATTGCAAAGCAATGCACAGATTGTGGTAAGCAATGCAGAGAGACTATTGCCTAGCAATGCACAGAGACTATTGCAAAGCAATGCACAGAGACTATTGCAAAGCAATGCACAGACTATTGCAAAGCAATGCACAGACTATTGCAAAGCAATGCACAAAGACTATTGCAAAGCAATGCACAGACTATTGCAAAGCAATGCACAGACTATTGCAAAGCAATGCACAGACTATTACAAAGCAATGCACAGACTATTGCAAAGCAAAGCATAAAGACTATTGCAAAGCAATGCACAGACTATTGCAATGCACAGACTATTGCAAAGCAACGCAAAGTCTATTGCAAAGCAATGCACAGAGACTATTTTAAAGCAATGCACAGACTATTGCAAAGCCATGCACAGACTATTGCAAAGCAATGCACAGAAACTATTGCAAAGCAATGCACAGATTATTGCAAAGCAATGCACAGAGACTATTGCAAAGCAATGCACAGACTATTGCAAAGCAATGCACAGAGACTATTGCAAAGCAATGCACAGACTATTGCAAAGCAATGCACAGATTGTGCAAAGCAATGCAGAGAGACTATAGCAATGCACAGAGACTATTGCAAAGCAATGCACAGAGACTATTGCAAAGCAATGCACAGACTATTGCAAAGCAATGCACAGACTATTGCAAAGCAATGCACAGAGACTATTGCAAAGCAATGCACAGACTATTGCAAAGCAATGCACAGACTATTGCAAAGCAATGCACAGAGACTATTGCAAAGCAATGTACAGACTATTGCAAAGCAATGCACAGAGACTATTGCAAAGCAATGCAAAGACTATTGCAAAGCAATGCACAGAGACTATTGCAAAGAAATGCACAGACTATTGCAAAGCAATGCACAGACTATTGCAAAGCAATACACAGACTATTGCAAAGCAATGCACAGACTATTGCAAAGCAATGCACAGACTATCGCAAAGCAATGCACAGACTATTGCAAAGCAATGCACAGAGACTATTGCAAAGCAATGCACAGACTATTGCAAAGCAATGCACAGACTATTGCAAAGCAATGCACAAAGACTATTACAAAGCAATGCACAGACTATTGCAAAGCAATGCACAGACTATTACAAAGCAATGCACAGACTATTGCAAAGCAAAGCACAAAGACTATTGCAAAGCAATGCACAGACTATTGCAATGCACAGACTATTGCAAAGCAACGCAAAGTCTATTGCAAAGTAATGCACAGAGACTATTTTAAAGCAATGCACAGACTATTGCAAAGCAATGCACAGACTATTGCAAAGCAATGCACAGAGACTATTGCAAAGCAATGCACAGATTATTGCAAAGCAATGCGCAGAGACTATTGCAAAGCAATGCACAGACTATTGCAAAGCAATGCACAGAGACTATTGCAAAGCAATGCACAGACTATTGCAAAGCAATGCACAGATTGTGCAAAGCAATGCAGAGAGACTATAGCAATGCACAGAGACTATTGCAAAGCAATGCACAGAGACTATTGCAAAGCAATGCACAGACTATTGCAAAGCAATGCACAGACTATTGCAAAGCAATGCACAGACTATTGCAAAGCAATGCACAGAGACTATTGCAAAGCAATGCACAGACTATTGCAAAGCAATGCACAGAGACTATTGCAAAGCAATGCACAGACTATTACAAAGAAATGCACAGATTATTGCATAGCAATGCACAGACTATTGCAAAGCAATGCACAGACTATTGCAAAGCAATGCACAGAATATTGCAAAGCAATACACAGACTATTGCAAAGCAATGCACAAAGACTATTGCAAAGCAATGCACAGACTATTGCAAAGCAATGCACAGACTATTACAAAGCAATGCACAGACTATTGCAGAGCAAAGCACAAAGACTATTGCAAAGCAATGCACAGACTATTGCAATGCACAGACTATTGCAAAGCAATGCAAAGTCTATTGCCAAGCAATGCACAGAGACTATTTTAAAGCAATGCACAGACTATTGCAAAGCCATGCACAGACTATTGCAAAGCAATGCACAGAGACTATTGCAAAGCAATGCACAGACTATTGCAAAGCAATGCACAGAGACTATTGCAAAGCAATGCACAGACTATTGCAAAGCAATGCACAGATTGTGCAAAGCAATGCAGAGAGACTATAGCAATGCACAGAGACTATTGCAAAGCAATGCACAGAGACTATTGCAAAGCAATGCACAGACTATTGCAAAGCAATGCACAGAGACTATTGCAAAGCAATGCACAGACTATTGCAAAGCAATGCACAGAGACTATTGCAAAGCAATGCACAGACTATTGCAAAGCAATGCACAGAGACTATTGCAAAGCAATGCACAGACTATTACAAATAAATGCACAGATTATTGCATAGCAATGCACAGACTATTGCAAAGCAATGCACAGACTATTGCAAAGTAATACACAGAGACTATTGGACTATTGCAAAGCAATGCACAGACTATTGCAAAGCAATGCACAGAGACTATTGCAAAGCAATGCAAAGACTATTGCAAAGCAATGCACAGAGACTATTGCAAAGAAATGCACAGACTATTGCAAAGCAATGCACAGACTATTGCAAAGCAATACACAGACTATTGCAAAGCAATGCACAGACTATTGCAAAGCAATGCACAGAGACTATTGCAAAGCATTGCACAGACTATTGCAAAGCAATGCACAGACTATTGCAACCCAATGCACAGACTATTGCAACGCAATGCAGAAAGGCTATTGCAAAGCAATGCACAGACTATTGCAAAGCAACGCGAAGACTATTGCAAAGCAATGCACAGACTATTGCAAAGCAATGCACAGACTATTGCAAAGCAATGCACAGAGACTATTGCAAAGCAATGCACAGACTATTGCATAGCAATGCACAGAGACTATTGGACTATTGCAAAGCAATGCACAGACTATTGGAAATCAATGCACAGAGACTATTGCAAAGCAATGCAAAGACTATTGCAAAGCAATGCACAGAGACTATTGCAAAGAAATGCTCAGACTATTGCAAAGCAATGCACAGACTATTGCAAAGCAATACACAGACTATTGCAAAGCAATGCACAGACTATTGCAAAGCAATGCACAGAGACTATTGCAAAGCATTGCACAGACTATTGCAAAGCAATGCACAGACTATTGCAACCCAATGCACAGACTATTGAAACGCAATGCAGAAAGGCTATTGCAAAGCAATGCACAGACTATTGCAAAGCAATGCGAAGACTATTGCAAAGCAATGCACAGACTATTGCAACGCGAAGACTATTGCAAAGCAATGCACAGAGACTATTGCAAAGCAATGCACAGAGACTATTGCAAAGCAATGCACAGACTATTGCAAAGCAATGCACAGAGACTTTTGCAAAGCAATGCACAGATTGTGCAAAGCAATGCAGAGAGACTCTTGCAAAGGAATGCACAGAGACTATTGCAAAGCAATGCACAGACTATTGCAAAGCAATGCACAGACTATTGCAAAGCAATGCACAGACTATTGCAAAGCAATGCACAGAGACTATTGCAAAGCAATGCACAGACTATTGCAAAGCAATGCACAGAGACTATTGCAAAGCAATGCACAGACTATTACAAAGAAATGCACAGATTATTGCATAGCAATGCACAGACTATTGCAAAGCAATACACAGAGACTATTGGACTATTGCAAAGCAATGCACAGACTATTGCAAAGCAATGCACAGAGACTATTGCAAAGCAATGCAAAGACTATTGCAAAGCAATGCACAGAGACAATTGCAAAGAAATGCACAGACTATTGCAAAGCAATGCAGAGACTATTGCAGAGCAATACACAGACTTTTGCAAAGCAATGCACAGACTATTGCAAAGCAATGCCCAGAGACTATTGCAAAGCATTGCACAGACTATTGCAAAGCAATGCACAGACTATTGCAAAGCAACGCGAAGACTATTGCAAAGCAATGCACAGAGACTATTGCAAAGCAATGCACAGACTATTGCAAAGCAATGCACAGAGACTATTGCAAAGCAATGCACAGATTATTGCAAAGCAATGCACAGAGACTATTGCAAAGCAATGCACAGACGATTGCAAAGCAATGCACAAAGACTATTGCAAAGCAATGCACAGACTATTGCAAAGCAATGCACAGACTATTACAAAGCAATGCACAGACTATTGCAAAGCAAAGCACAAATACTATTGCAAAGCAATGCACAGACTATTGCAATGCACAGACTATTGCAAAGCAACGCAAAGTCTATTGCAAAGCAATGCACAGAGACTATTTTAAAGAAATGCACAGACTATTGCAAAGCCATGCACAGACTATTGCAAAGCAATGCACAGAGACTATTGCAAAGCAATGCACAGATTATTGCAAAGCAATGCACAGAGACTATTGCAAAGCAATGCACAGACTATTGCAAAGCAATGCACAGAGACTATTGCAAAGCAATGCACAGACTATTGCAAAGCAATGCACAGATTGTGCAAAGCAATGCAGAGAGACTATAGCAATGCACAGAGACTATTGCAAAGCAATGCACAGAGACTATTGCAAAGCAATGCACAGACTATTGCAAAGCAATGCATAGACTATTGCAAAGCAATGCACAGAGACTATTGCAAAGCAATGCACAGACTATTGCAAAGCAATGCACAGACTATTGCAAAGCAATGCACAGAGACTATTGCAAAGCAATGCACAGACTATTGCAAAGCAATGCACAGAGACTATTGCAAAGCAATGCACAGACTATTACAAAGAAATGCACAGATTATTGCATAGCAATGCACAGACTATTGCAAAGCAATGCACAGACTATTGCAAAGCGATGCACAGAGACTATTGCAAAGCAATGCACAGACTATTGCAAAGCAATGCACAGAGACTATTGCAAAGCAATGCACAGACTATTGCAAAGCAATGCACAGACTATTGCAAAGCAATGCACAGAGACTATTGCAAAGCAATGCACAGACTATTGCAAAGCAATGCACAGAGACTATTGCAAAGCAATGCACAGACTATAACAAAGAAATGGACAGATTATTGCATAGCAATGCACAGACTATTGCAAAGCAATACACAGAGACTATTGGACTATTGCAAAGCAATGCACAGACTATTGCAAAGCAATGCACAGAGACTATTGCAAAGCAATGCAAAGACTATTGCAAAGCAATGCACAGAGACAATTGCAAAGAAATGCACAGACTATTGCAAAGCAATGCAGAGACTATTGCAGAGTAATACACAGACTTTTGCAAAGCAATGCACAGACTATTGCAAAGCAATGCACAGAGACTATTGCAAAGCATTGCACATACTATTGCAAAGCAATGCACAGACTATTGCAACGCAATGCACAAAGGCTATTGCAAAGCAATGCACAGACTATTGCAAAGCAATGCACAGACTATTGCAAAGCAATGCGAAGACTATTGCAAAGCAATGCACAGAGACTATTGCAAAGCAATGCACAGACTATTGCAAAGCAATGCACAGAGACTATTGCAAAGCAATGCACAGACTATTGCAAAGCAATGCACAGATTGTGCAAAGCAATGCACAGATTCTGCAAAGCAATGCACAGAGACTATTGCAAAGAAATGCACAGAGACTATTGCAAAGCAATGCACAGAGACTATTGCAAAGCAATGCACAGACTATTGCAATGCAATGCACAAAGACTATTGCAAAGCAATGCACAGACTATTGCAAAGCAATGCATAGACTATAACAGAGCAATGCACAGAGACTATTGCAAAGCAATGCACAGAGACTATTGCAAAGCAATGCACAGAGACTATTGCAAAGAAATGCACAGACTATTGCAAAGCAATGCACAGAGACTATTGCAAAGCAATGCACAGACTATTGCAAAGAAATGCACAGATTATTGCAAAGCAATGCACAGACTATTGCAAAGCAATGCACGGACTATTGCATAGCAATGCACAGAGACTATTGCAAAGCAATGCACAGACTATTGCAAAGCAATGCACAGACTATTGCAAAGCAATGCACAAAGACTATTGCAAAGCAATGCACAGACTATTGCAAAGCAATGCACAGACTATTACAAAGCAATACACAGACTATTGCAAAGCAAAGCACAAAGACTATTGCAAAGCAATGCACAGACTATTGCATTGCACAGACTATTGCAAAGCAACACAAAGTCTATTGCAAAGCAATGAACAGAGACTATTTTAAAGCAATGCACAGACTATTGCAAAGCCATGCACAGACTATTGCAAAGCAATGCCCAGAGACTATTGCAAAGCAATGCACAGATTATTGCAAAGCAATGCACAGAGACTATTGCAAAGCAATGCACAGACTATTGCAAAGCAATGCACAGATTGTGCAAAGCAATGCAGAGAGACTATAGCAATGCACAGAGACTATTGCAAAGCAATGCACAGAGACTATTGCAAAGCAATGCACAGACTATTGCAAAGCAATGCACAGACTATTGCAAAGCAATGCACAGACTATTGCAAAGCAATGCACAGACTATTGCAAAGCAATGCACAGAGACTATTGCAAAGCAATGCACAGACTATTGCAAAGCAATGCACAGAGACTATTGCAAAGCAATGCACAGACTATTACAAAGAAATGCACAGATTATTGCATAGCAATGCACAGACTATTGCAAAGCAATGCACAGACTATTGCAAAGTAATACACAGAGACTATTGGACTATTGCAAAGCAATGCACAGACTATTGCAAAGCAATGCACATAGACTATTGCAAAGCAATGCAAAGACTATTGCAAAGCAATGCACAGAGACTATTGCAAAGAAATGCACAGACTATTGCAAAGCAATGCACAGACTATTGCAAAGCAATACACAGACTATTGCAAAGCAATGCACAGACTATTGCAAAGCAATGCACAGATTATTGCAAAGCAATGCACAGACTATTGCAAAGCGATGCACAGAGACAATTGCAAAGCAATGCACAGACTATTGCAAAGCAATGCACAGACTATTGCAAAGCAATGCACAAAGACTATTACAAAGCAATGCACAGACTATTGCAAAGCAATGCACAGACTATTACAAAGCAATGCACAGACTATTGCAAAGCAAAGCACAAAGACTATTGCAAAGCAATGCACAGACTATTGCAATGCACAGACTATTGCAAAGCAACGCAAAGTCTATTGCAAAGCAATGCACAGAGACTATTTTAAAGCAATGCACAGATTATTGCAAAGCAATGCGCAGAGACTATTGCAAAGCAATGCACAGACTATTGCAAAGCAATGCACAGAGACTATTGCAAAGCAATGCACAGACTATTGCAAAGCAATGCACAGATTGTGCAAAGCAATGCAGAAAGACTAGAGCAATGCACAGAGACTATTGCAAAGCAATGCAAAGATACTATTGCAAAGCAATGCACAGACTATTGCAAAGCAATGCACAGACTATTGCAAAGCAATGCACAGACTATTGCAAAGCAATGCACAGAGACTATTGCAAAGCAATGCACAGACTATTGCAAAGCAATGCACAGATTGTGGTAAGCAATGCAGAGAGACTATTGCCTAGCAATGCACAGAGACTATTGCAAAGCAATGCACAGACTATTGCAAAGCAATGCACAGACTATTGCAAAGCAACGCGAAGACTATTGCAAAGCAATGCACAGAGACTATTGCAAAGCAATGCACAGACTATTGCAAAGCAATGCACAGACTATTGCAAAGCAATGCACAGAGACTATTGCAAAGCAATGCACAGATTATTGCAAAGCAATGCACAGAGACTATTGGAAAGCAATGCACAGACTATTGCAAACCAATACACAGAGACTATTGCAAAGCAATGCACAGACTATTGCAAAGCAATGCACAGATTGTGCAAAGCAATGCACAGATTCTGCAAAGCAATGCACAGAGACTATTGCAAAGAAATGCACAGAGACTATTGCAAAGCAATGCACAGAGACTATTGCAAAGCAATGCACAGACTATTACAATGCAATGCACAAAGACTATTGCAAAGCAATGCACAGACTATTGCAAAGCAATGCATAGACTATAACAGAGCAATGCACAGACTATTGCAAAGCAATGCACGGACTATTGCATAGCAATGCACAGAGAATATTGCAAAGCAATGCACAGACTATTGCAAAGCAATGCACAGACTATTGCAAAGCAATGCACAAAGACTATTGCAAAGCAATGCACAGACTATTGCAAAGCAATGCACAGACTATTACAAAGCAATACACAGACTATTGCAAAGCAAAGCACAAAGACTATTGCAAAGCAATGCACAGACTATTGCATTGCACAGACTATTGCAAAGCAACACAAAGTCTATTGCAAAGCAATGCACAGAGACTATTTTAAAGCAATGCACAGACTATTGCAAAGCCATGCACAGACTATTGCAAAGCAATGCCCAGAGACTATTGCAAAGCAATGCACAGATTATTGCAAAGCAATGCACAGAGACTATTGCAAAGCAATGCACAGACTATTGCAAAGCAATGCACAGAGACTATTGCAAAGCAATGCACAGACTATTGCAAAGCAATGCACAGATTGTGCAAAGCAATGCAGAGAGACTATAGCAATGCACAGAGACTATTGCAAAGCAATGCACAGAGACTATTGCAAAGCAATGCACAGACTATTGCAAAGCAATGCACAGACTATTGCAAAGCAATGCACAGAGACTATTGCAAAGCAATGCACAGACTATTACAAAGAAATGCACAGATTATTGCATAGCAATGCACAGACTATTGCAAAGCAATGCACAGACTATTGCAAAGTAATACACAGAGACTATTGGACTATTGCAAAGCAATGCACAGACTATTGCAAAGCAATGCACATAGACTATTGCAAAGCAATGCAAAGACTATTGCAAAGCAATGCACAGAGACTATTGCAAAGAAATGCACAGACTATTGCAAAGCAATGCACAGACTATTGCAAAGCAATACACAGACTATTGCAAAGCAATGCACAGACTATTGCAAAGCAATGCACAGACTATTGCAAAGCAATGCACAGACTATTGCAAAGCAATGCACAGAGACTATTGCAAAGCAATGCACAGACTATTGCAAAGCAATGCACAGACTATTGCAAAGCAATGCACAGAGACTATTGCAAAGCAATGCACAGACTATTGCAAAGCAATGCACAGAGACTATTGCAAAGCAATGCACAGACTATTACAAAGAAATGCACAGATTATTGCATAGCAATGCACAGACTATTGCAAAGCAATGCACAGACTATTGCAAAGTAATACACAGAGACTATTGGACTATTGCAAAGCAATGCACAGACTATTGCAAAGCAATGCACATAGACTATTGCAAAGCAATGCAAAGACTATTGCAAAGCAATGCACAGAGACTATTGCAAAGAAATGCACAGACTATTGCAAAGCAATGCACAGACTATTGCAAAGCAATACACAGACTATTGCAAAGCAATGCACAGACTATTGCAAAGCAATGCACAGACTATTGCAAAGCAATGCACAGACTGTTGCAAAGCAATGCACAGAGACAATTGCAAAGCAATGCACAGACTATTGCAAAGCAATGCACAGACTATTGCAAAGCAATGCACAGACTATTGCAAAGCAATGCACAAAGACTATTACAAAGCAATGCACAGACTATTGCAAAGCAATGCACAGACTATTACAAAGCAATGCACAGACTATTGCAAAGCAAAGCACAAAGACTATTGCAAAGCAATGCACAGACTATTACAAAGCAATGCACAGACTATTGCAAAGCAAAGCACAAAGTCTATTGCAAAGCAATGCACAGAGACTATTTTAAAGCAATGCACAGATTATTGCAAAGCAATGCGCAGAGACTATTGCAAAGCAATGCACAGACTATTGCAAAGCAATGCACAGAGACTATTGCAAAGCAATGCACAGACTATTGCAAAGCAATGCACGGACTATTGCATAGCAATGCACAGAGAATATTGCAAAGCAATGCACAGACTATTGCAAAGCAATGCACAGACTATTGCAAAGCAATGCACAAAGACTATTGCAAAGCAATGCACAGACTATTGCAAAGCAATGCACAGACTATTACAAAGCAATACACAGACTATTGCAAAGCAAAGCACAAAGACTATTGCAAAGCAATGCACAGACTATTGCAAAGCAATGCACAAAGACTATTGCAAAGCAATGCACAGACTATTGCAAAGCAATGCACAGACTATTACAAAGCAATACACAGACTATTGCAAAGCAAAGCACAAAGACTATTGCAAAGCAATGCACAGACTATTGCATTGCACAGACTATTGCAAAGCAACACAAAGTCTATTGCAAAGCAATGCACAGAGACTATTTTAAAGCAATGCACAGACTATTGCAAAGCCATGCACAGACTATTGCAAAGCAATGCCCAGAGACTATTGCAAAGCAATGCACAGATTATTGCAAAGCAATGCACAGAGACTATTGCAAAGCAATGCACAGACTATTGCAAAGCAATGCACAGAGACTATTGCAAAGCAATGCACAGACTATTGCAAAGCAATGCACAGATTGTGCAAAGCAATGCAGAGAGACTATAGCAATGCACAGAGACTATTGCAAAGCAATGCACAGAGACTATTGCAAAGCAATGCACAGACTATTGCAAAGCAATGCACAGACTATTGCAAAGCAATGCACAGAGACTATTGCAAAGCAATGCACAGACTATTACAAAGAAATGCACAGATTATTGCATAGCAATGCACAGACTATTGCAAAGCAATGCACAGACTATTGCAAAGTAATACACAGAGACTATTGGACTATTGCAAAGCAATGCACAGACTATTGCAAAGCAATGCACATAGACTATTGCAAAGCAATGCAAAGACTATTGCAAAGCAATGCACAGAGACTATTGCAAAGAAATGCACAGACTATTGCAAAGCAATGCACAGACTATTGCAAAGCAATACACAGACTATTGCAAAGCAATGCACAGACTATTGCAAAGCAATGCACAGACTATTGCAAAGCAATGCACAGAGACTATTGCAAAGCAATGCACAGACTATTGCAAAGCAATGCACAGACTATTGCAAAGCAATGCACAGAGACTATTGCAAAGCAATGCACAGACTATTGCAAAGCAATGCACAGAGACTATTGCAAAGCAATGCACAGACTATTACAAAGAAATGCACAGATTATTGCATAGCAATGCACAGACTATTGCAAAGCAATGCACAGACTATTGCAAAGTAATACACAGAGACTATTGGACTATTGCAAAGCAATGCACAGACTATTGCAAAGCAATGCACATAGACTATTGCAAAGCAATGCAAAGACTATTGCAAAGCAATGCACAGAGACTATTGCAAAGAAATGCACAGACTATTGCAAAGCAATGCACAGACTATTGCAAAGCAATACACAGACTATTGCAAAGCAATGCACAGACTATTGCAAAGCAATGCACAGACTATTGCAAAGCAATGCACAGACTATTGCAAAGCAATGCACAGAGACAATTGCAAAGCAATGCACAGACTATTGCAAAGCAATGCACAGACTATTGCAAAGCAATGCACAGACTATTGCAAAGCAATGCACAAAGACTATTACAAAGCAATGCACAGACTATTGCAAAGCAATGCACAGACTATTACAAAGCAATGCACAGACTATTGCAAAGCAAAGCACAAAGACTATTGCAAAGCAATGCACAGACTATTGCAATGCACAGACTATTGCAAAGCAACGCAAAGTCTATTGCAAAGCAATGCACAGAGACTATTTTAAAGCAATGCACAGATTATTGCAAAGCAATGCGCAGAGACTATTGCAAAGCAATGCACAGACTATTGCAAAGCAATGCACAGAGACTATTGCAAAGCAATGCACAGACTATTGCAAAGCAATGCACAGATTGTGCAAAGCAATGCAGAAAGACTAGAGCAATGCACAGAGACTATTGCAAAGCAATGCAAAGATACTATTGCAAAGCAATGCACAGACTATTGCAAAGCAATGCACAGACTATTGCAAAGCAATGCACAGAGACTATTGCAAAGCAATGCACAGACTATTGCAAAGCAATGCACAGACTATTGCAAAGCAATGCACAGAGACTATTGCAAAGCAATGCACAGACTATTGCAAAGCAATGCACAGATTGTGGTAAGCAATGCAGAGAGACTATTGCCTAGCAATGCACAGAGACTATTGCAAAGCAATGCACAGACTATTGCAAAGCAATGCACAGACTATTGCAAAGCAACGCGAAGACTATTGCAAAGCAATGCACAGAGACTATTGCAAAGCAATGCACAGACTATTGCAAAGCAATGCACAGACTATTGCAAAGCAATGCACAGAGACTATTGCAAAGCAATGCACAGATTATTGCAAAGCAATGCACAGAGACTATTGGAAAGCAATGCACAGACTATTGCAAACCACTACACAGAGACTATTGCAAAGCAATGCACAGACTATTGCAAAGCAATGCACAGATTCTGCAAAGCAATGCACAGAGACTATTGCAAAGAAATGCACAGAGACTATTGCAAAGCAATGCACAGAGACTATTGCAAAGCAATGCACAGACTATTGCAATGCAATGCACAAAGACTATTGCAAAGCAATGCACAGACTATTGCAAAGCAATGCATAGACTATAACAGAGCAATGCACAGACTATTGCAAAGCAATGCACGGACTATTGCATAGCAATGCACAGAGAATATTGCAAAGCAATGCACAGACTATTGCAAAGCAATGCACAGACTATTGCAAAGCAATGCACAAAGACTATTGCAAAGCAATGCACAGACTATTGCAAAGCAATGCACAGACTATTACAAAGCAATACACAGACTATTGCAAAGCAAAGCACAAAGACTATTGCAAAGCAATGCACAGACTATTGCATTGCACAGACTATTGCAAAGCAACACAAAGTCTATTGCAAAGCAATGCACAGAGACTATTTTAAAGCAATGCACAGACTATTGCAAAGCCATGCACAGACTATTGCAAAGCAATGCCCAGAGACTATTGCAAAGCAATGCACAGATTATTGCAAAGCAATGCACAGAGACTATTGCAAAGCAATGCACAGACTATTGCAAAGCAATGCACAGAGACTATTGCAAAGCAATGCACAGACTATTGCAAAGCAATGCACAGATTGTGCAAAGCAATGCAGAGAGACTATAGCAATGCACAGAGACTATTGCAAAGCAATGCACAGACTATTGCAAAGCAATGCACAGATTGTGCAAAGCAATGCAGAGAGACTATAGCAATGCACAGAGACTATTGCAAAGCAATGCACAGAGACTATTGCAAAGCAATGCACAGACTATTGCAAAGCAATGCACAGAGACTATTGCAAAGCAATGCACAGACTATTGCAAAGCAATGCACAGACTATTGCAAAGCAATGCACAGAGACTATTGCAAAGCAATGCACAGACTATTGCGAAGCAATGCACAGAGACTATTGCAAAGCAATGCACAGACTATTACAAAGAAATGCACAGATTATTGCATAGCAATGCACAGACTATTGCAAAGCAATGCACAGACTATTGCAAAGTAATACACAGAGACTATTGGACTATTGCAAAGCAATGCACAGACTATTGCAAAGCAATGCACATAGACTATTGCAAAGCAATGCAAAGACTATTGCAAAGCAATGCACAGAGACTATTGCAAAGAAATGCACAGACTATTGCAAAGCAATGCACAGACTATTGCAAAGCAATACACAGACTATTGCAAAGCAATGCACAGACTATTGCAAAGCAATGCACAGACTATTGCAAAGCAATGCACAGACTATTGCAAAGCAATGCACAGAGACAATTGCAAAGCAATGCACAGACTATTGCAAAGCAATGCACAGACTATTGCAAAGCAATGCACAAAGACTATTACAAAGCAATGCACAGACTATTGCAAAGCAATGCACAGACTATTACAAAGCAATGCACAGACTATTGCAAAGCAAAGCACAAAGACTATTGCAAAGCAATGCACAGACTATTGCAATGCACAGACTATTGCAAAGCAACGCAAAGTCTATTGCAAAGCAATGCACAGAGACTATGCACAGAGACTATTTTGAAGCAATGCACAGATTATTGCAAAGCAATGCGCAGAGACTATTGCAAAGCAATGCACAGACTATTGCAAAGCAATGCACAGAGACTATTGCAAAGCAATGCACAGACTATTGCAAAGCAATGCACAGATTGTGCAATGCAATGCAGAAAGACTATAGCAATGCACAGAGACTATTGCAAAGCAATGCAAAGATACTATTGCAAAGCAATGCACAGACTATTGCAAAGCAATGCACAGACTATTGCAAAGCAATGCACAGAGACTATTGCAAAGCAATGTACAGACTATTGCAAAGCAATGCACAGACTATTGCAAAGCAATGCACAGAGACTATTGCAAAGCAATGCACAGACTATTGCAAAGCAATGCACAGATTGTGGTAAGCAATGCAGAGAGACTATTGCCTAGCAATGCACAGAGACTATTGCAAAGCAATGCACAGAGACTATTGCAAAGCAATGCACAGACTATTGCAAAGCAATGCACAGACTATTGCAAAGCAATGCACAAAGACTATTGCAAAGCAATGCACAGACTATTGCAAAGCAATGCACAGACTATTGCAAAGCAATGCACAGACTATTACAAAGCAATGCACAGACTATTGCAAAGCAAAGCATAAAGACTATTGCAAAGCAATGCACAGACTATTGCAATGCACAGACTATTGCAAAGCAACGCAAAGTCTATTGCAAAGCAATGCACAGAGACTATTTTAAAGCAATGCACAGACTATTGCAAAGCCATGCACAGACTATTGCAAAGCAATGCACAGAGACTATTGCAAAGCAATGCACAGATTATTGCAAAGCAATGCACAGAGACTATTGCAAAGCAATGCACAGACTATTGCAAAGCAAGGCACAGAGACTATTGCAAAGCAATGCACAGATTGTGCAAAGCAATGCAGAGAGACTATAGCAATGCACAGAGACTATTGCAAAGCAATGCACAGAGACTATTGCAAAGCAATGCACAGACTATTGCAAAGCAATGCACAGACTATTGCAAAGCAATGCACAGAGACTATTGCAAAGCAATGCACAGACTATTGCAAAGCAATGCACAGACTATTGCAAAGCAATGCACAGAGACTATTGCAAAGCAATGTACAGACTATTGCAAAGCAATGCACAGAGACTATTGCAAAGCAATGCAAAGACTATTGCAAAGCAATGCACAGAGACTATTGCAAAGAAATGCACAGACTATTGCAAAGCAATGCACAGACTATTGCAAAGCAATACACAGACTATTGCAAAGCAATGCACAGACTATTGCAAAGCAATGCACAGACTATCGCAAAGCAATGCACAGACTATTGCAAAGCAATGCACAGAGACTATTGCAAAGCAATGCACAGACTATTGCAAAGCAATGCACAGACTATTGCAAAGCAATGCACAAAGACTATTACAAAGCAATGCACAGACTATTGCAAAGCAATGCACAGACTATTACAAAGCAATGCACAGACTATTGCAAAGCAAAGCACAAAGACTATTGCAAAGCAATGCACAGACTATTGCAATGCACAGACTATTGCAAAGCAACGCAAAGTCTATTGCAAAGCAATGCACAGAGACTATTTTAAAGCAATGCACAGACTATTGCAAAGCAATGCACAGACTATTGCAAAGCAATGCACAGAGACTATTGCAAAGCAATGCACAGATTATTGCAAAGCAATGCGCAGAGACTATTGCAAAGCAATGCACAGACTATTGCAAAGCAATGCACAGAGACTATTGCAAAGCAATGCACAGACTATTGCAAAGCAATGCACAGATTGTGCAAAGCAATGCAGAGAGACTATAGCAATGCACAGAGACTATTACAAAGCAATGCACAGAGACTATTGCAAAGCAATGCACAGACTATTGCAAAGCAATGCACAGACTATTGCAAAGCAATGCACAGACTATTGCAAAGCAATGCACAGAGACTATTGCAAAGCAATGCACAGACTATTGCAAAGCAATGCACAGAGACTATTGCAAAGTAATGCACAGACTATTACAAAGAAATGCACAGATTATTGCATAGCAATGCACAGACTATTGCAAAGCAATGCACAGACTATTGCAAAGCAATGCACAGAGACTATTGCAAAGCAATGCACAGACTATTGCAAAGCAATGCACAGAGACTATTGCAAAGCAATGCACAGACTATTGCAAAGCAATGCACAGATTGTGCAAATCAATGCAGAGAGACTATAGCAATGCACAGAGACTATTGCAAAGCAATGCACAGAGACTATTGCAAAGCAATGCACAGACTATTGCAAAGCAATGCACAGAGACTATTGCAAAGCAATGCACAGACTATTGCAAAGCAATGCACAGAGACTATTGCAAAGCAATGCACAGACTATTGCAAAGCAATGCACAGAGACTATTGCAAAGCAATGCACAGACTATTACAAATAAATGCACAGATTATTGCATAGCAATGCACAGACTATTGCAAAGCAATGCACAGACTATTGCAAAGTAATACACAGAGACTATTGGACTATTGCAAAGCAATGCACAGACTATTGCAAAGCAATGCACAGAGACTATTGCAAAGCAATGCAAAGACTATTGCAAAGCAATGCACAGAGACTATTGCAAAGAAATGCACAGACTATTGCAAAGCAATGCACAGACTATTGCAAAGCAATACACAGACTATTGCAAAGCAATGCACAGACTATTGCAAAGCAATGCACAGAGACTATTGCAAAGCATTGCACAGACTATTGCAAAGCAATGCACAGACTATTGCAACCCAATGCACAGACTATTGCAACGCAATGCAGAAAGGCTATTGCAAAGCAATGCACAGACTATTGCAAAGCAACGCGAAGACTATTGCAAAGCAATGCACAGACTATTGCAAAGCAATGCACAGACTATTGCAAAGCAATGCACAGAGACTATTGCAAAGCAATGCACAGACTATTGCATAGCAATGCACAGAGACTATTGGACTATTGCAAAGCAATGCACAGACTATTGCAAATCAATGCACAGAGACTATTGCAAAGCAATGCAAAGACTATTGCAAAGCAATGCACAGAGACTATTGCAAAGAAATGCTCAGACTATTGCAAAGCAATGCACAGACTATTGCAAAGCAATACACAGACTATTGCAAAGCAATGCACAGACTATTGCAAAGCAATGCACAGAGACTATTGCAAAGCATTGCACAGACTATTGCAAAGCAATGCACAGACTATTGCAACCCAATGCACAGACTATTGAAACGCAATGCAGAAAGGCTATTGCAAAGCAATGCACAGACTATTGCAAAGCAATGCGAAGACTATTGCAAAGCAATGCACAGACTATTGCAACGCAACGCGAAGACTATTGCAAAGCAATGCACAGAGACTATTGCAAAGCAATGCACAGAGACTATTGCAAAGCAATGCACAGACTATTGCAAAGCAATGCACAGAGACTTTTGCAAAGCAATGCACAGATTGTGCAAAGCAATGCAGAGAGACTCTTGCAAAGGAATGCACAGAGACTATTGCAAAGCAATGCACAGACTATTGCAAAGCAATGCACAGACTATTGCAAAGCAATGCACAGACTATTGCAAAGCAATGCACAGACTATTGCAAAGCAATGCACAGACTATTGCAAAGCAATGCACAGAGACTATTACAAAGCAATGCACAGACTATTGCAAAGCAATGCACAGAGACTATTGCAACGCAATGCACAGACTATTACAAAGAAATGCACAGATTATTGCATAGCAATGCACAGACTATTGCAAAGCAATACACAGAGACTATTGGACTATTGCAAAGCAATGCACAGACTATTGCAAAGCAATGCACAGAGACTATTGCAAAGCAATGCAAAGACTATTGCAAAGCAATGCACAGAGACAATTGCAAAGAAATGCACAGACTATTGCAAAGCAATGCAGAGACTATTGCAGAGCAATACACAGACTTTTGCAAAGCAATGCACAGACTATTGCAAAGCAATGCACAGAGACTATTGCAAAGCATTGCACAGACTATTGCAACGCAATGCACAAAGGCTATTGCAAAGCAATGCACAGACTATTGCAAAGCAATGCACAGACTATTGCAAAGCAACGCGAAGACTATTGCAAAGCAATGCACAGAGACTATTGCAAAGCAATGCACAGACTATTGCAAAACAATGCACAGAGACTATTGCAAAGCAATGCACAGATTGTGCAAAGCAATGCAGAGAGACTATTGCAAAGCAATGCACAGAGACTATTGCAAAGCAATGCACAGAGACTATTGCAAAGCAATGCACAGACTATTGCAAAGCAATGCACAGAGACTATTGCAAAGCAATGCACAGACTATTGCAACGCAATGCACAAAGGCTATTGCAAAGCAATGCACAGACTATTGCAAAGCAATGCACAGACTATTGCAAAGCAACGCGAAGACTATTGCAAAGCAATGCACAGAGACTATTGCAAAGCAATGCACAGACTATTGCAAAGCAATGCACAGAGACTATTGCAAAGCAATGCACAGATTATTGCAAAGCAATGCACAGAGACTATTGCAAAGCAATGCACAGACGATTGCAAACCAATGCACAGAGACTATTGCAAAGCAATGCACAGACTATTGCAAAGCAATGCACAGATTGTGCAAAGCATTGCACAGAGACTATTGCAAAGAAATGCACAGAGACTATTGCAAAGCAATGCACAGAGACTATTGCAAAGCAATGCACAGACTATTGCAATGCAATGCATAGACTATTGCAGAGCAATGCACAGAGACTATTGCAAAGCAATGCACAGAGACTATTGCAAAGCAATGCACAGAGACTATTGCAAAGCAATGCACAGACTATTGCAAAGCAATGCACAGAGACTATTGCAAAGCAATGCACAGACTATTGCAAAGAAATGCACAGATTATTGCAAAGCAATGCACAGACTATTGCAAAGCAATGCAGAGACTATTGCAAAGCAATGCACAGAGACTATTGCAAAGCAATGCACAGACTATTGCAAAACAATGCACAAAGACTATTGCAAAGCAATGCACAGACTATTGCAAAGCAATGCACAGACTATTACAAAGCAATGCACAGACTATTGCAAAGCAAAGCACAAAGACTATTGCAAAGCAATGCACAGACTATTGCAATGCACAGACTATTGCAAAGCAACGCAAAGTCTATTGCAAAGCAATGCACAGAGACTATTTTAAAGAAATGCACAGACTATTGCAAAGCCATGCACAGACTATTGCAAAGCAATGCACAGAGACTATTGCAAAGCAATGCACAGATTATTGCAAAGCAATGCACAGAGACTATTGCAAAGCAATGCACAGACTATTGCAAAGCAATGCACAGAGACTATTGCAAAGCAATGCACAGACTATTGCAAAGCAATGCACAGATTGTGCAAAGCAATGCAGAGAGACTATAGCAATGCACAGAGACTATTGCAAAGCAATGCACAGAGACTATTGCAAAGCAATGCACAGACTATTGCAAAGCAATGCACAGACTATTGCAAAGCAATGCACAGAGACTATTGCAAAGCAATGCACAGACTATTGCAAAGCAATGCACAGACTATTGCAAAGCAATGCACAGAGACTATTGCAAAGCAATGCACAGACTATTGCAAAGCAATGCACAGAGACTATTGCAAAGCAATGCACAGACTATTACAAAGAAATGCACAGATTATTGCATAGCAATGCACAGACTATTGCAAAGCAATGCACAGACTATTGCAAAGCGATGCACAGAGACTATTGCAAAGCAATGCACAGACTATTGCAAAGCAATGCACAGAGACTATTGCAAAGCAATGCACAGACTATTGCAAAGCAATGCACAGACTATTGCAAAGCAATGCACAGAGACTATTGCAAAGCAATGCACAGACTATTGCAAAGCAATGCACAGAGACTATTGCAAAGCAATGCACAGACTATTACAAAGAAATGGACAGATTATTGCATAGCAATGCACAGACTATTGCAAAGCAATACACAGAGACTATTGGACTATTGCAAAGCAATGCACAGACTATTGCAAAGCAATGCACAGAGACTATTGCAAAGCAATGCAAAGACTATTGCAAAGCAATGCACAGAGACAATTGCAAAGAAATGCACAGACTATTGCAAAGCAATGCAGAGACTATTGCAGAGTAATACACAGACTTTTGCAAAGCAATGCACAGACTATTGCAAAGCAATGCACAGAGACTATTGCAAAGCATTGCACATACTATTGCAAAGCAATGCACAGACTATTGCAAAGCAATGCACAAAGACTATTGCAAAGCAATGCACAGACTATTGCAAAGCAATGCACAGACTATTACAAAGCAATACACAGACTATTGCAAAGCAAAGCACAAAGACTATTGCAAAGCAATGCACAGACTATTGCATTGCACAGACTATTGCAAAGCAACACAAAGTCTATTGCAAAGCAATGCACAGAGACTATTTTAAAGCAATGCACAGACTATTGCAAAGCCATGCACAGACTATTGCAAAGCAATGCCCAGAGACTATTGCAAAGCAATGCACAGATTATTGCAAAGCAATGCACAGAGACTATTGCAAAGCAATGCACAGACTATTGCAAAGCAATGCACAGAGACTATTGCAAAGCAATGCACAGACTATTGCAAAGCAATGCACAGATTGTGCAAAGCAATACAGAGAGACTATAGCAATGCACAGAGACTATTGCAAAGCAATGCACAGAGACTATTGCAAAGCAATGCACAGACTATTGCAAAGCAATGCACAGACTATTGCAAAGCAATGCACAGAGACTATTGCAAAGCAATGCACAGACTATTGCAAAGCAATGCACAGACTATTGCAAAGCAATGCACAGAGACTATTGCAAAGCAATGCACAGACTATTGCAAAGCAATGCACAGAGACTATTGCAAAGCAATGCACAGACTATTACAAAGAAATGCACAGATTATTGCATAGCAATGCACAGACTATTGCAAAGCAATGCACAGACTATTGCAAAGTAATACACAGAGACTATTGGACTATTGCAAAGCAATGCACAGACTATTGCAAAGCAATGCACATAGACTATTGCAAAGCAATGCAAAGACTATTGCAAAGCAATGCACAGAGACTATTGCAAAGAAATGCACAGACTATTGCAAAGCAATGCACAGACTATTGCAAAGCAATACACAGACTATTGCAAAGCAATGCACAGACTATTGCAAAGCAATGCACAGACTATTGCAAAGCAATGCACAGACTATTGCAAAGCAATGCACAGAGACTATTGCAAAGCAATGCACAGACTATTGCAAAGCAATGCACAGACTATTGCAAAGCAATGCACAGAGACTATTGCAAAGCAATGCACAGACTATTGCAAAGCAATGCACAGAGACTATTGCAAAGCAATGCACAGACTATTCAAAAGAAATGCACAGATTATTGCATAGCAATGCACAGACTATTGCAAAGCAATGCACAGACTATTGCAAAGTAATACACAGAGACTATTGGACTATTGCAAAGCAATGCACAGACTATTGCAAAGCAATGCACATAGACTATTGCAAAGCAATGCAAAGACTATTGCAAAGCAATGCACAGAGACTATTGCAAAGAAATGCACAGACTATTGCAAAGCAATGCACAGACTATTGCAAAGCAATACACAGACTATTGCAAAGCAATGCACAGACTATTGCAAAGCAATGCACAGACTATTGCAAAGCAATGCACAGACTATTGCAAAGCAATGCACAGAGACAATTGCAAAGCAATGCACAGACTATTGCAAAGCAATGCACAGACTATTGCAAAGCAATGCACAGACTATTACAAAGCAATGCACAGACTATTGCAAAGCAAAGCACAAAGACTATTGCAAAGCAATGCACAGACTATTGCAATGCACAGACTATTGCAAAGCAACGCAAAGTCTATTGCAAAGCAATGCACAGAGACTATTTTAAAGCAATGCACAGATTATTGCAAAGCAATGCGCAGAGACTATTGCAAAGCAATGCACAGACTATTGCAAAGCAATGCACAGAGACTATTGCAAAGCAATGCACAGACTATTGCAAAGCAATGCACAGATTGTGCAAAGCAATGCAGAAAGACTAGAGCAATGCACAGAGACTATTGCAAAGCAATGCAAAGATACTATTGCAAAGCAATGCACAGACTATTGCAAAGCAATGCACAGACTATTGCAAAGCAATGCACAGAGACTATTGCAAAGCAATGCACAGACTATTGCAAAGCAATGCACAGACTATTGCAAAGCAATGCACAGAGACTATTGCAAAGCAATGCACAGACTATTGCAAAAAAATGCACAGATTGTGGTAAGCAATGCAGTGAGACTATTGCCTAGCAATGCACAGAGACTATTGCAAAGCAATGCACAGACTATTGCAAAGCAATGCACAGACTATTGCAAAGCAACGCGAAGACTATTGCAAAGCAATGCACAGAGACTATTGCAAAGCAATGCACAGACTATTGCAAAGCAATGCACAGACTATTGCAAAGCAATGCACAGAGACTATTGCAAAGCAATGCACAGATTATTGCAAAGCAATGCACAGAGACTATTGGAAAGCAATGCACAGACTATTGCAAACCAATACACAGAGACTATTGCAAAGCAATGCACAGACTATTGCAAAGCAATGCACAGATTGTGCAAAGCAATGCACAGATTCTGCAAAGCAATGCACAGAGACTATTGCAAAGAAATGCACAGAGACTATTGCAAAGCAATGCACAGAGACTATTGCAAAGCAATGCACAGACTATTGCAATGCAATGCACAAAGACTATTGCAAAGCAATGCACAGACTATTGCAAAGCAATGCATAGACTATAACAGAGCAATGCACAGACTATTGCAAAGCAATGCACGGACTATTGCATAGCAATGCACAGAGAATATTGCAAAGCAATGCACAGACTATTGCAAAGCAATGCACAGACTATTGCAAAGCAATGCACAAAGACTATTGCAAAGCAATGCACAGACTATTGCAAAGCAATGCACAGACTATTACAAAGCAATACACAGACTATTGCAAAGCAAAGCACAAAGACTATTGCAAAGCAATGCACAGACTATTGCATTGCACAGACTATTGCAAAGCAACACAAAGTCTATTGCAAAGCAATGCACAGAGACTATTTTAAAGCAATGCACAGACTATTGCAAAGCCATGCACAGACTATTGCAAAGCAATGCCCAGAGACTATTGCAAAGCAATGCACAGATTATTGCAAAGCAATGCACAGAGACTATTGCAAAGCAATGCACAGACTATTGCAAAGCAATGCACAGAGACTATTGCAAAGCAATGCACAGACTATTGCAAAGCAATGCACAGATTGTGCAAAGCAATGCAGAGAGACTATAGCAATGCACAGAGACTATTGCAAAGCAATGCACAGAGACTATTGCAAAGCAATGCACAGACTATTGCAAAGCAATGCACAGAGACTATTGCAAAGCAATGCACAGACTATTGCAAAGCAATGCACAGACTATTGCAAAGCAATGCACAGAGACTATTGCAAAGCAATGCACAGACTATTGCAAAGCAATGCACAGAGACTATTGCAAAGCAATGCACAGACTATTACAAAGAAATGCACAGATTATTGCATAGCAATGCACAGACTATTGCAAAGCAATGCACAGACTATTGCAAAGTAATACACAGAGACTATTGGACTATTGCAAAGCAATGCACAGACTATTGCAAAGCAATGCACATAGACTATTGCAAAGCAATGCAAAGACTATTGCAAAGCAATGCACAGAGACTATTGCAAAGAAATGCACAGACTATTGCAAAGCAATGCACAGACTATTGCAAAGCAATACACAGACTATTGCAAAGCAATGCACAGACTATTGCAAAGCAATGCACAGACTATTGCAAAGCAATGCACAGACTATTGCAAAGCAATGCACAGAGACAATTGCAAAGCAATGCACAGACTATTGCAAAGCAATGCACAGACTATTGCAAAGCAATGCACAAAGACTATTACAAAGCAATGCACAGACTATTGCAAAGCAATGCACAGACTATTACAAAGCAATGCACAGACTATTGCAAAGCAAAGCACAAAGACTATTGCAAAGCAATGCACAGACTATTGCAATGCACAGACTATTGCAAAGCAACGCAAAGTCTATTGCAAAGCAATGCACAGAGACTATTTTAAAGCAATGCACAGATTATTGCAAAGCAAGGCGCAGAGACTATTGCAAAGCAATGCACAGACTATTGCAAAGCAATGCACAGAGACTATTGCAAAGCAATGCACAGACTATTGCAAAGCAATGCACAGATTGTGCAACGCAATGCAGAAAGACTATAGCAATGCACAGAGACTATTGCAAAGCAATGCAAAGATACTATTGCAAAGCAATGCACAGACTATTGCAAAGCAATGCACAGACTATTGCAAAGCAATGCACAGAGACTATTGCAAAGCAATGCACAGACTATTGCAAAGCAATGCACAGACTATTGCAAAGCAATGCACAGAGACTATTGCAAAGCAATGCACAGACTATTGCAAAGCAATGCACAGATTGTGGTAAGCAATGCAGAGAGACTATTGCCTAGCAATGCACAGAGACTATTGCAAAGCAATGCACAGAGACTATTGCAAAGCAATGCACAGACTATTGCAAAGCAATGCACAGACTATTGCAAAGCAATGCACAGAGACTATTGCAAAGCAATGCACAGATTATTGCAAAGCAATGCACAGAGACTATTGCAAAGCAATGCACAGACTATTGCAAAGCAATGCACAGAGACTATTGCAAAGCAATGCACAGACTATTGCAAAGCAATGCACAGATTGTGCAAAGCAATGCAGAGAGACTATAGCAATGCACAGAGACTATTGCAAAGCAATGCACAGAGACTATTGCAAAGCAATGCACAGACTATTGCAAAGCAATGCACAGACTATTGCAAAGCAATGCACAGAGACTATTGCAAAGCAATGCACAGACTATTGCAAAGCAATGCACAGACTATTGCAAAGCAATGCACAGAGACTATTGCAAAGCAATGTACAGACTATTGCAAAGCAATGCACAGAGACTATTGCAAAGCAATGCAAAGACTATTGCAAAGCAATGCACAGAGACTATTGCAAAGAAATGCACAGACTATTGCAAAGCAATGCACAGACTATTGCAAAGCAATACACAGACTATTGCAAAGCAATGCACAGACTATTGCAAAGCAATGCACAGACTATCGCAAAGCAATGCACAGACTATTGCAAAGCAATGCACAGAGACTATTGCAAAGCAATGCACAGACTATTGCAAAGCAATGCACAGACTATTGCAAAGCAATGCACAAAGACTATTACAAAGCAATGCACAGACTATTGCAAAGCAATGCACAGACTATTACAAAGCAATGCACAGACTATTGCAAAGCAAAGCACAAAGACTATTGCAAAGCAATGCACAGACTATTGCAATGCACAGACTATTGCAAAGCAACGCAAAGTCTATTGCAAAGCAATGCACAGAGACTATTTTAAAGCAATGCACAGACTATTGCAAAGCAATGCACAGACTATTGCAAAGCAATGCACAGAGACTATTGCAAAGCAATGCACAGATTATTGCAAAGCAATGCGCAGAGACTATTGCAAAGCAATGCACAGACTATTGCAAAGCAATGCACAGAGATTATTGCAAAGCAATGCACAGACTATTGCAAAGCAATGCACAGATTGTGCAAAGCAATGCAGAGAGACTATAGCAATGCACAGAGACTATTGCAAAGCAATGCACAGAGACTATTGCAAAGCAATGCACAGACTATTGCAAAGCAATGCACAGACTATTGCAAAGCAATGCACAGACTATTGCAAAGCAATGCACAGAGACTATTGCAAAGCAATGCACAGACTATTGCAAAGCAATGCACAGAGACTATTGCAAAGCAATGCACAGACTATTACAAAGAAATGCACAGATTATTGCATAGCAATGCACAGACTATTGCAAAGCAATGCACAGACTATTGCAAAGCAATGCACAGACTATTGCAAAGCAATACACAGACTATTGCAAAGCAATGCACAAAGACTATTGCAAAGCAATGCACAGACTATTGCAAAGCAATGCACAGACTATTACAAAGCAATGCACAGACTATTGCAAAGCAAAGCACAAAGACTATTGCAAAGCAATGCACAGACTATTGAAATGCACAGACTATTGCAAAGCAACGCAAAGTCTATTGCCAAGCAATGCACAGAGACTATTTTAAAGCAATGCACAGACTATTGCAAAGCCATGCACAGACTATTGCAAAGCAATGCACAGAGACTATTGCAAAGCAATGCACAGACTATTGCAAAGCAATGCACAGAGACTATTGCAAAGCAATGCACAGACTATTGCAAAGCAATGCACAGATTGTGCAAAGCAATGCAGAGAGACTATAGCAATGCACAGAGACTATTGCAAAGCAATGCACAGAGACTATTGCAAAGCAATGCACAGACTATTGCAAAGCAATGCACAGAGACTATTGCAAAGCAATGCACAGACTATTGCAAAGCAATGCACAGAGACTATTGCAAAGCAATGCACAGACTATTGCAAAGCAATGCACAGAGACTATTGCAAAGCAATGCACAGACTATTACAAATAAATGCACAGATTATTGCATAGCAATGCACAGACTATTGCAAAGCAATGCACAGACTATTGCAAAGTAATACACAGAGACTATTGGACTATTGCAAAGCAATGCACAGACTATTGCAAAGCAATGCACAGAGACTATTGCAAAGCAATGCAAAGACTATTGCAAAGCAATGCACAGAGACTATTGCAAAGAAATGCACAGACTATTGCAAAGCAATGCACAGACTATTGCAAAGCAATACACAGACTATTGCAAAGCAATGCACAGACTATTGCAAAGCAATGCACAGAGACTATTGCAAAGCATTGCACAGACTATTGCAAAGCAATGCACAGACTATTGCAACCCAATGCACAGACTATTGCAACGCAATGCAGAAAGGCTATTGCAAAGCAATGCACAGACTATTGCAAAGCAACGCGAAGACTATTGCAAAGCAATGCACAGACTATTGCAAAGCAATGCACAGACTATTGCAAAGCAATGCACAGAGACTATTGCAAAGCAATGCACAGACTATTGCATAGCAATGCACAGAGACTATTGGACTATTGCAAAGCAATGCACAGACTATTGCAAATCAATGCACAGAGACTATTGCAAAGCAATGCAAAGACTATTGCAAAGCAATGCACAGAGACTATTGCAAAGAAATGCTCAGACTATTGCAAAGCAATGCACAGACTATTGCAAAGCAATACACAGACTATTGCAAAGCAATGCACAGACTATTGCAAAGCAATGCGCAGAGACTATTGCAAAGCATTGCACAGACTATTGCAAAGCAATGCACAGACTATTGCAACCCAATGCACAGACTATTGCAAAGCAATGCACAGACTATTACAAAGCAATGCACAGACTATTGCAAAGCAAAGCACAAAGACTATTGCAAAGCAATGCACAGACTATTGCAATGCACAGACTATTGCAAAGCAACGCAAAGTCTATTGCAAAGCAATGCACAGAGACTATTTTAAAGCAATGCACAGACTATTGCAAAGCAATGCACAGACTATTGCAAAGCAATGCACAGAGACTATTGCAAAGCAATGCACAGATTATTGCAAAGCAATGCGCAGAGACTATTGCAAAGCAATGCACAGACTATTGCAAAGCAATGCACAGAGATTATTGCAAAGCAATGCACAGACTATTGCAAAGCAATGCACAGATTGTGCAAAGCAATGCAGAGAGACTATAGCAATGCACAGAGACTATTGCAAAGCAATGCACAGAGACTATTGCAAAGCAATGCACAGACTATTGCAAAGCAATGCACAGACTATTGCAAAGCAATGCACAGACTATTGCAAAGCAATGCACAGAGACTATTGCAAAGCAATGCACAGACTATTGCAAAGCAATGCACAGAGACTATTGCAAAGCAATGCACAGACTATTACAAAGAAATGCACAGATTATTGCATAGCAATGCACAGACTATTGCAAAGCAATGCACAGACTATTGCAAAGCAATGCACAGACTATTGCAAAGCAATACACAGACTATTGCAAAGCAATGCACAAAGACTATTGCAAAGCAATGCACAGACTATTGCAAAGCAATGCACAGACTATTACAAAGCAATGCACAGACTATTGCAAAGCAAAGCACAAAGACTATTGCAAAGCAATGCACAGACTATTGCAATGCACAGACTATTGCAAAGCAACGCAAAGTCTATTGCCAAGCAATGCACAGAGACTATTGCAAAGCAATGCACAGAGACTATTGCAAAGCAATGCACAGACTATTGCAAAGCAATGCACAGAGACTATTGCAAAGCAATGCACAGACTATTGCAAAGAAATGCACAGATTATTGCAAAGCAATGCACAGACTATTGCAAAGCAATGCAGAGACTATTGCAAAGCAATGCACAGAGACTATTGCAAAGCAATGCACAGACTATTGCAAAGCAATGCACAAAGACTATTGCAAAGCAATGCACAGACTATTGCAAAGCAATGCACAGACTATTACAAAGCAATGCACAGACTATTGCAAAGCAAAGCACAAAGACTATTGCAAAGCAATGCACAGACTATTGCAATGCACAGACTATTGCAAAGCAACGCAAAGTCTATTGCAAAGCAATGCACAGAGACTATTTTAAAGAAATGCACAGACTATTGCAAAGCCATGCACAGACTATTGCAAAGCAATGCACAGAGACTATTGCAAAGCAATGCACAGATTATTGCAAAGCAATGCACAGAGACTATTGCAAAGCAATGCACAGACTATTGCAAAGCAATGCACAGAGACTATTGCAAAGCAATGCACAGACTATTGCAAAGCAATGCACAGATTGTGCAAAGCAATGCAGAGAGACTATAGCAATGCACAGAGACTATTGCAAAGCAATGCACAGAGACTATTGCAAAGCAATGCACAGACTATTGCAAAGCAATGCACAGACTATTGCAAAGCAATGCACAGAGACTATTGCAAAGCAATGCACAGACTATTGCAAAGCAATGCACAGACTATTGCAAAGCAATGCACAGAGACTATTGCAAAGCAATGCACAGACTATTGCAAAGCAATGCACAGAGACTATTGCAAAGCAATGCACAGACTATTACAAAGAAATGCACAGATTATTGCATAGCAATGCACAGACTATTGCAAAGCAATGCACAGACTATTGCAAAGCGATGCACAGAGACTATTGCAAAGCAATGCACAGACTATTGCAAAGCAATGCACAGAGACTATTGCAAAGCAATGCACAGACTATTGCAAAGCAATGCACAGACTATTGCAAAGCAATGCACAGAGACTATTGCAAAGCAATGCACAGACTATTGCAAAGCAATGCACAGAGACTATTGCAAAGCAATGCACAGACTATTACAAAGAAATGGACAGATTATTGCATAGCAATGCACAGACTATTGCAAAGCAATACACAGAGACTATTGGACTATTGCAAAGCAATGCACAGACTATTGCAAAGCAATGCACAGAGACTATTGCAAAGCAATGCAAAGACTATTGCAAAGCAATGCACAGAGACAATTGCAAAGAAATGCACAGACTATTGCAAAGCAATGCAGAGACTATTGCAGAGTAATACACAGACTTTTGCAAAGCAATGCACAGACTATTGCAAAGCAATGCACAGAGACTATTGCAAAGCATTGCACATACTATTGCAAAGCAATGCACAGACTATTGCAACGCAATGCACAAAGGCTATTGCAAAGCAATGCACAGACTATTGCAAAGCAATGCACAGACTATTGCAAAGCAACGCGAAGACTATTGCAAAGCAATGCACAGAGACTATTGCAAAGCAATGCACAGACTATTGCAAAGCAATGCACAGAGACTATTGCAAAGCAATGCACAGACTATTGCAAAGCAATGCACAGATTGTGCAAAGCAATGCACAGATTCTGCAAAGCAATGCACAGAGACTATTGCAAAGAAATGCACAGAGACTATTGCAAAGCAATGCACAGAGACTATTGCAAAGCAATGCACAGACTATTGCAATGCAATGCACAAAGACTATTGCAAAGCAATGCACAGACTATTGCAAAGCAATGCATAGACTATAACAGAGCAATGCACAGAGACTATTGCAAAGCAATGCACAGAGACTATTGCAAAGCAATGCACAGAGACTATTGCAATGAAATGCACAGACTATTGCAAAGCAATGCACAGAGACTATTGCAAAGCAATGCACAGACTATTGCAAAGAAATGCACAGATTATTGCAAAGCAATGCATAGACTATTGCAAAGCAATGCACGGACTATTGCATAGCAATGCACAGAGACTATTGCAAAGCAATGCACAGACTATTGCAAAGCAATGCACAGACTATTGCAAAGCAATGCACAAAGACTATTGCAAAGCAATGCACAGACTATTGCAAAGCAATGCACAGACTATTACAAAGCAATACACAGACTATTGCAAAGCAAAGCACAAAGACTATTGCAAAGCAATGCACAGACTATTGCATTGCACAGACTATTGCAAAGCAACACAAAGTCTATTGCAAAGCAATGAACAGAGACTATTTTAAAGCAATGCACAGACTATTGCAAAGCCATGCACAGACTATTGCAAAGCAATGCCCAGAGACTATTGCAAAGCAATGCACAGATTATTGCAAAGCAATGCACAGAGACTATTGCAAAGCAATGCACAGACTATTGCAAAGCAATGCACAGAGACTATTGCAAAGCAATGCACAGACTATTGCAAAGCAATGCACAGATTGTGCAAAGCAATGCAGAGAGACTATAGCAATGCACAGAGACTATTGCAAAGCAATGCACAGAGACTATTGCAAAGCAATGCACAGACTATTGCAAAGCAATGCACAGACTATTGCAAAGCAATGCACAGAGACTATTGCAAAGCAATGCACAGACTATTGCAAAGCAATGCACAGACTATTGCAAAGCAATGCACAGAGACTATTGCAAAGCAATGCACAGACTATTGCAAAGCAATGCACAGAGACTATTGCAAAGCAATGCACAGACTATTGCAAAGTAATACACAGGGACTATTGGACTATTGCAAAGCAATGCACAGACTATTGCAAAGCAATGCACATAGACTATTGCAAAGCAATGCAAAGACTATTGCAAAGCAATGCACAGAGACTATTGCAAAGAAATGCACAGACTATTGCAAAGCAATGCACAGACTATTGCAAAGCAATACACAGACTATTGCAAAGCAATGCACAGACTATTGCAAAGCAATGCACAGATTATTGCAAAGCAATGCACAGACTATTGCAAAGCAATGCACAGAGACAATTGCAAAGCAATGCACAGACTATTGCAAAGCAATGCACAGACTATTGCAAAGCAATGCACAAAGACTATTACAAAGCAATGCACAGACTATTGCAAAGCAATGCACAGACTATTACAAAGCAATGCACAGACTATTGCAAAGCAAAGCACAAAGACTATTGCAAAGCAATGCACAGACTATTGCAATGCACAGACTATTGCAAAGCAACGCAAAGTCTATTGCAAAGCAATGCACAGAGACTATTTTAAAGCAATGCACAGATTATTGCAAAGCAATGCGCAGAGACTATTGCAAAGCAATGCACAGACTATTGCAAAGCAATGCACAGAGACTATTGCAAAGCAATGCACAGACTATTGCAAAGCAATGCACAGATTGTGCAAAGCAATGCAGAAAGACTAGAGCAATGCACAGAGACTATTGCAAAGCAATGCAAAGATACTATTGCAAAGCAATGCACAGACTATTGCAAAGCAATGCACAGACTATTGCAAAGCAATGCACAGAGACTATTGCAAAGCAATGCACAGACTATTGCAAAGCAATGCACAGACTATTGCAAAGCAATGCACAGAGACTATTGCAAAGCAATGCACAGACTATTGCAAAGCAATGCACAGATTGTGGTAAGCAATGCAGAGAGACTATTGCCTAGCAATGCACAGAGACTATTGCAAAGCAATGCACAGACTATTGCAAAGCAATGCACAGACTATTGCAAAGCAACGCGAAGACTATTGCAAAGCAATGCACAGAGACTATTGCAAAGCAATGCACAGACTATTGCAAAGCAATGCACAGACTATTGCAAAGCAATGCACAGAGACTATTGCAAAGCAATGCACAGATTATTGCAAAGCAATGCACAGAGACTATTGGAAAGCAATGCACAGACTATTGCAAAGCAATGCACAGACTATTGCAAAGCAATACACAGACTATTGCAAAGCAATGCACAGACTATTGCAAAGCAATGCACAGACTATTGCAAAGCAATGCACAGACTATTGCAAAGCAATGCACAGAGACTATTGCAAAGCAATGCACAGACTATTGCAATGCAATGCACAAAGACTATTGCAAAGCAATGCACAGACTATTGCAAAGCAATGCATAGACTATAACAGAGCAATGCACAGACTATTGCAAAGCAATGCACGGACTATTGCATAGCAATGCACAGAGAATATTGCAAAGCAATGCACAGACTATTGCAAAGCAATGCACAGACTATTGCAAAGCAATGCACAAAGACTATTGCAAAGCAATGCACAGACTATTGCAAAGCAATGCACAGACTATTACAAAGCAATACACAGACTATTGCAAAGCAAAGCACAAAGACTATTGCAAAGCAATGCACAGACTATTGCATTGCACAGACTATTGCAAAGCAACACAAAGTCTATTGCAAAGCAATGCACAGAGACTATTTTAAAGCAATGCACAGACTATTGCAAAGCCATGCACAGACTATTGCAAAGCAATGCCCAGAGACTATTGCAAAGCAATGCACAGATTATTGCAAAGCAATGCACAGAGACTATTGCAAAGCAATGCACAGACTATTGCAAAGCAATGCACAGAGACTATTGCAAAGCAATGCACAGACTATTGCAAAGCAATGCACAGATTGTGCAAAGCAATACAGAGAGACTATAGCAATGCACAGAGACTATTGCAAAGCAATGCACAGAGACTATTGCAAAGCAATGCACAGACTATTGCAAAGCAATGCACAGACTATTGCAAAGCAATGCACAGAGACTATTGCAAAGCAATGCACAGACTATTGCAAAGCAATGCACAGACTATTGCAAAGCAATGCACAGAGACTATTGCAAAGCAATGCACAGACTATTGCAAAGCAATGCACAGAGACTATTGCAAAGCAATGCACAGACTATTACAAAGAAATGCACAGATTATTGCATAGCAATGCACAGACTATTGCAAAGCAATGCACAGACTATTGCAAAGTAATACACAGAGACTATTGGACTATTGCAAAGCAATGCACAGACTATTGCAAAGCAATGCACATAGACTATTGCAAAGCAATGCAAAGACTATTGCAAAGCAATGCACAGAGACTATTGCAAAGAAATGCACAGACTATTGCAAAGCAATGCACAGACTATTGCAAAGCAATACACAGACTATTGCAAAGCAATGCACAGACTATTGCAAAGCAATGCACAGACTATTGCAAAGCAATGCACAGACTATTGCAAAGCAATGCACAGAGACTATTGCAAAGCAATGCACAGACTATTGCAAAGCAATGCACAGACTATTGCAAAGCAATGCACAGAGACTATTGCAAAGCAATGCACAGACTATTGCAAAGCAATGCACAGAGACTATTGCAAAGCAATGCACAGAGACTATTGCAAAGCAATGCACAGACTATTACAAAGAAATGCACAGATTATTGCATAGCAATGCACAGACTATTGCAAAGCAATGCACAGACTATTGCAAAGTAATACACAGAGACTATTGGACTATTGCAAAGCAATGCACAGACTATTGCAAAGCAATGCACATAGACTATTGCAAAGCAATGCAAAGACTATTGCAAAGCAATGCACAGAGACTATTGCAAAGAAATGCACAGACTATTGCAAAGCAATGCACAGACTATTGCAAAGCAATACACAGACTATTGCAAAGCAATGCACAGACTATTGCAAAGCAATGCACAGACTATTGCAAAGCAATGCACAGACTATTGCAAAGCAATGCACAGAGACAATTGCAAAGCAATGCACAGACTATTGCAAAGCAATGCACAGACTATTGCAAAGCAATGCACAAAGACTATTACAAAGCAATGCACAGACTATTGCAAAGCAATGCACAGACTATTACAAAGCAATGCACAGACTATTGCAAAGCAAAGCACAAAGACTATTGCAAAGCAATGCACAGACTATTGCAATGCACAGACTATTGCAAAGCAACGCAAAGTCTATTGCAAAGCAATGCACAGAGACTATTTTAAAGCAATGCACAGATTATTGCAAAGCAATGCGCAGAGACTATTGCAAAGCAATGCACAGACTATTGCAAAGCAATGCACAGAGACTATTGCAAAGCAATGCACAGACTATTGCAAAGCAATGCACAGATTGTGCAAAGCAATGCAGAAAGACTAGAGCAATGCACAGAGACTATTGCAAAGCAATGCAAAGATACTATTGCAAAGCAATGCACAGACTATTGCAAAGCAATGCACAGACTATTGCAAAGCAATGCACAGAGACTATTGCAAAGCAATGCACAGACTATTGCAAAGCAATGCACAGACTATTGCAAAGCAATGCACAGAGACTATTGCAAAGCAATGCACAGACTATTGCAAAGCAATGCACAGATTGTGGTAAGCAATGCAGAGAGACTATTGCCTAGCAATGCACAGAGACTATTGCAAAGCAATGCACAGACTATTGCAAAGCAATGCACAGACTATTGCAAAGCAACGCGAAGACTATTGCAAAGCAATGCACAGAGACTATTGCAAAGCAATGCACAGACTATTGCAAAGCAATGCACAGACTATTGCAAAGCAATGCACAGAGACTATTGCAAAGCAATGCACAGATTATTGCAAAGCAATGCACAGAGACTATTGGAAAGCAATGCACAGACTATTGCAAACCAATACACAGAGACTATTGCAAAGCAATGCACAGACTATTGCAAAGCAATGCACAGATTGTGCAAAGCAATGCACAGATTCTGCAAAGCAATGCACAGAGACTATTGCAAAGAAATGCACAGAGACTATTGCAAAGCAATGCACAGAGACTATTGCAAAGCAATGCACAGACTATTGCAATGCAATGCACAAAGACTATTGCAAAGCAATGCACAGACTATTGCAAAGCAATGCATAGACTATAACAGAGCAATGCACAGACTATTGCAAAGCAATGCACGGACTATTGCATAGCAATGCACAGAGAATATTGCAAAGCAATGCACAGACTATTGCAAAGCAATGCACAGACTATTGCAAAGCAATGCACAAAGACTATTGCAAAGCAATGCACAGACTATTGCAAAGCAATGCACAGACTATTACAAAGCAATACACAGACTATTGCAAAGCAAAGCACAAAGACTATTGCAAAGCAATGCACAGACTATTGCATTGCACAGACTATTGCAAAGCAACACAAAGTCTATTGCAAAGCAATGCACAGAGACTATTTTAAAGCAATGCACAGACTATTGCAAAGCCATGCACAGACTATTGCAAAGCAATGCCCAGAGACTATTGCAAAGCAATGCACAGATTATTGCAAAGCAATGCACAGAGACTATTGCAAAGCAATGCACAGACTATTGCAAAGCAATGCACAGAGACTATTGCAAAGCAATGCACAGACTATTGCAAAGCAATGCACAGATTGTGCAAAGCAATGCAGAGAGACTATAGCAATGCACAGAGACTATTGCAAAGCAATGCACAGAGACTATTGCAAAGCAATGCACAGACTATTGCAAAGCAATGCACAGACTATTGCAAAGCAATGCACAGAGACTATTGCAAAGCAATGCACAGACTATTGCAAAGCAATGCACAGACTATTGCAAAGCAATGCACAGAGACTATTGCAAAGCAATGCACAGACTATTGCAAAGCAATGCACAGAGACTATTGCAAAGCAATGCACAGACTATTACAAAGAAATGCACAGATTATTGCATAGCAATGCACAGACTATTGCAAAGCAATGCACAGACTATTGCAAAGTAATACACAGAGACTATTGGACTATTGCAAAGCAATGCACAGACTATTGCAAAGCAATGCACATAGACTATTGCAAAGCAATGCAAAGACTATTGCAAAGCAATGCACAGAGACTATTGCAAAGAAATGCACAGACTATTGCAAAGCAATGCACAGACTATTGCAAAGCAATACACAGACTATTGCAAAGCAATGCACAGACTATTGCAAAGCAATGCACAGACTATTGCAAAGCAATGCACAGACTATTGCAAAGCAATGCACAGAGACAATTGCAAAGCAATGCACAGACTATTGCAAAGCAATGCACAGACTATTGCAAAGCAATGCACAAAGACTATTACAAAGCAATGCACAGACTATTGCAAAGCAATGCACAGACTATTACAAAGCAATGCACAGACTATTGCAAAGCAAAGCACAAAGACTATTGCAAAGCAATGCACAGACTATTGCAATGCACAGACTATTGCAAAGCAACGCAAAGTCTATTGCAAAGCAATGCACAGAGACTATTTTAAAGCAATGCACAGATTATTGCAAAGCAAGGCGCAGAGACTATTGCAAAGCAATGCACAGACTATTGCAAAGCAATGCACAGAGACTATTGCAAAGCAATGCACAGACTATTGCAAAGCAATGCACAGATTGTGCAACGCAATGCAGAAAGACTATAGCAATGCACAGAGACTATTGCAAAGCAATGCAAAGATACTATTGCAAAGCAATGCACAGACTATTGCAAAGCAATGCACAGACTATTGCAAAGCAATGCACAGAGACTATTGCAAAGCAATGCACAGACTATTGCAAAGCAATGCACAGACTATTGCAAAGCAATGCACAGAGACTATTGCAAAGCAATGCACAGACTATTGCAAAGCAATGCACAGATTGTGGTAAGCAATGCAGAGAGACTATTGCCTAGCAATGCACAGAGACTATTGCAAAGCAATGCACAGAGACTATTGCAAAGCAATGCACAGACTATTGCAAAGCAATGCACAGACTATTGCAAAGCAATGCACAGAGACTATTGCAAAGCAATGCACAGACTATTGCAAAGCAATGCACAGACTATTGCAAAGCAATGCACAGAGACTATTGCAAAGCAATGCACAGACTATTGCAAAGCAATGCACAGAGACTATTGCAAAGCAATGCACAGACTATTACAAAGAAATGCACAGATTATTGCATAGCAATGCACAGACTATTGCAAAGCAATGCACAGACTATTGCAAAGTAATACACAGAGACTATTGGACTATTGCAAAGCAATGCACAGACTATTGCAAAGCAATGCACATAGACTATTGCAAAGCAATGCAAAGACTATTGCAAAGCAATGCACAGAGACTATTGCAAAGAAATGCACAGACTATTGCAAAGCAATGCACAGACTATTGCAAAGCAATACACAGACTATTGCAAAGCAATGCACAGACTATTGCAAAGCAATGCACAGACTATTGCAAAGCAATGCACAGACTATTGCAAAGCAATGCACAGAGACTATTGCAAAGCAATGCACAGACTATTGCAAAGCAATGCACAGACTATTGCAAAGCAATGCACAGAGACTATTGCAAAGCAATGCACAGACTATTGCAAAGCAATGCACAGAGACTATTGCAAAGCAATGCACAGACTATTACAAAGAAATGCACAGATTATTGCATAGCAATGCACAGACTATTGCAAAGCAATGCACAGACTATTGCAAAGTAATACACAGAGACTATTGGACTATTGCAAAGCAATGCACAGACTATTGCAAAGCAATGCACATAGACTATTGCAAAGCAATGCAAAGACTATTGCAAAGCAATGCACAGAGACTATTGCAAAGAAATGCACAGACTATTGCAAAGCAATGCACAGACTATTGCAAAGCAATACACAGACTATTGCAAAGCAATGCACAGACTATTGCAAAGCAATGCACAGACTATTGCAAAGCAATGCACAGACTATTGCAAAGCAATGCACAGAGACAATTGCAAAGCAATGCACAGACTATTGCAAAGCAATGCACAGACTATTGCAAAGCAATGCACAAAGACTATTACAAAGCAATGCACAGACTATTGCAAAGCAATGCACAGACTATTACAAAGCAATGCACAGACTATTGCAAAGCAAAGCACAAAGACTATTGCAAAGCAATGCACAGACTATTGCAATGCACAGACTATTGCAAAGCAACGCAAAGTCTATTGCAAAGCAATGCACAGAGACTATTTTAAAGCAATGCACAGATTATTGCAAAGCAATGCGCAGAGACTATTGCAAAGCAATGCACAGACTATTGCAAAGCAATGCACAGAGACTATTGCAAAGCAATGCACAGACTATTGCAAAGCAATGCACAGATTGTGCAAAGCAATGCAGAAAGACTAGAGCAATGCACAGAGACTATTGCAAAGCAATGCAAAGATACTATTGCAAAGCAATGCACAGACTATTGCAAAGCAATGCACAGACTATTGCAAAGCAATGCACAGAGACTATTGCAAAGCAATGCACAGACTATTGCAAAGCAATGCACAGACTATTGCAAAGCAATGCACAGAGACTATTGCAAAGCAATGCACAGACTATTGCAAAGCAATGCACAGATTGTGGTAAGCAATGCAGAGAGACTATTGCCTAGCAATGCACAGAGACTATTGCAAAGCAATGCACAGACTATTGCAAAGCAATGCACAGACTATTGCAAAGCAACGCGAAGACTATTGCAAAGCAATGCACAGAGACTATTGCAAAGCAATGCACAGACTATTGCAAAGCAATGCACAGACTATTGCAAAGCAATGCACAGAGACTATTGCAAAGCAATGCACAGATTATTGCAAAGCAATGCACAGAGACTATTGGAAAGCAATGCACAGACTATTGCAAACCAATACACAGAGACTATTGCAAAGCAATGCACAGACTATTGCAAAGCAATGCACAGATTGTGCAAAGCAATGCACAGATTCTGCAAAGCAATGCACAGAGACTATTGCAAAGAAATGCACAGAGACTATTGCAAAGCAATGCACAGAGACTATTGCAAAGCAATGCACAGACTATTGCAATGCAATGCACAAAGACTATTGCAAAGCAATGCACAGACTATTGCAAAGCAATGCATAGACTATAACAGAGCAATGCACAGACTATTGCAAAGCAATGCACGGACTATTGCATAGCAATGCACAGAGAATATTGCAAAGCAATGCACAGACTATTGCAAAGCAATGCACAGACTATTGCAAAGCAATGCACAAAGACTATTGCAAAGCAATGCACAGACTATTGCAAAGCAATGCACAGACTATTACAAAGCAATACACAGACTATTGCAAAGCAAAGCACAAAGACTATTGCAAAGCAATGCACAGACTATTGCATTGCACAGACTATTGCAAAGCAACACAAAGTCTATTGCAAAGCAATGCACAGAGACTATTTTAAAGCAATGCACAGACTATTGCAAAGCCATGCACAGACTATTGCAAAGCAATGCCCAGAGACTATTGCAAAGCAATGCACAGATTATTGCAAAGCAATGCACAGAGACTATTGCAAAGCAATACACAGACTATTGCAAAGCAATGCACAGAGACTATTGCAAAGCAATGCACAGACTATTGCAAAGCAATGCACAGATTGTGCAAAGCAATGCAGAGAGACTATAGCAATGCACAGAGACTATTGCAAAGCAATGCACAGAGACTATTGCAAAGCAATGCACAGACTATTGCAAAGCAATGCACAGACTATTGCAAAGCAATGCACAGAGACTATTGCAAAGCAATGCACAGACTATTGCAAAGCAATGCACAGACTATTGCAAAGCAATGCACAGAGACTATTGCAAAGCAATGCACAGACTATTGCAAAGCAATGCACAGAGACTATTGCAAAGCAATGCACAGACTATTACAAAGAAATGCACAGATTATTGCATAGCAATGCACAGACTATTGCAAAGCAATGCACAGACTATTGCAAAGTAATACACAGAGACTATTGGACTATTGCAAAGCAATGCACAGACTATTGCAAAGCAATGCACATAGACTATTGCAAAGCAATGCAAAGACTATTGCAAAGCAATGCACAGAGACTATTGCAAAGAAATGCACAGACTATTGCAAAGCAATGCACAGACTATTGCAAAGCAATACACAGACTATTGCAAAGCAATGCACAGACTATTGCAAAGCAATGCACAGACTATTGCAAAGCAATGCACAGACTATTGCAAAGCAATGCACAGAGACAATTGCAAAGCAATGCACAGACTATTGCAAAGCAATGCACAGACTATTGCAAAGCAATGCACAAAGACTATTACAAAGCAATGCACAGACTATTGCAAAGCAATGCACAGACTATTACAAAGCAATGCACAGACTATTGCAAAGCAAAGCACAAAGACTATTGCAAAGCAATGCACAGACTATTGCAATGCACAGACTATTGCAAAGCAACGCAAAGTCTATTGCAAAGCAATGCACAGAGACTATTTTAAAGCAATGCACAGATTATTGCAAAGCAAGGCGCAGAGACTATTGCAAAGCAATGCACAGACTATTGCAAAGCAATGCACAGAGACTATTGCAAAGCAATGCACAGACTATTGCAAAGCAATGCACAGATTGTGCAACGCAATGCAGAAAGACTATAGCAATGCACAGAGACTATTGCAAAGCAATGCAAAGATACTATTGCAAAGCAATGCACAGACTATTGCAAAGCAATGCACAGACTATTGCAAAGCAATGCACAGAGACTATTGCAAAGCAATGCACAGACTATTGCAAAGCAATGCACAGACTATTGCAAAGCAATGCACAGAGACTATTGCAAAGCAATGCACAGACTATTGCAAAGCAATGCACAGATTGTGGTAAGCAATGCAGAGAGACTATTGCCTAGCAATGCACAGAGACTATTGCAAAGCAATGCACAGAGACTATTGCAAAGCAATGCACAGACTATTGCAAAGCAATGCACAGACTATTGCAAAGCAATGCACAGAGACTATTGCAAAGCAATGCACAGATTATTGCAAAGCAATGCACAGAGACTATTGCAAAGCAATGCACAGACTATTGCAAAGCAATGCACAGAGACTATTGCAAAGCAATGCACAGACTATTGCAAAGCAATGCACAGATTGTGCAAAGCAATGCAGAGAGACTATAGCAATGCACAGAGACTATTGCAAAGCAATGCACAGAGACTATTGCAAAGCAATGCACAGACTATTGCAAAGCAATGCACAGACTATTGCAAAGCAATGCACAGAGACTATTGCAAAGCAATGCACAGACTATTGCAAAGCAATGCACAGACTATTGCAAAGCAATGCACAGAGACTATTGCAAAGCAATGTACAGACTATTGCAAAGCAATGCACAGAGACTATTGCAAAGCAATGCAAAGACTATTGCAAAGCAATGCACAGAGACTATTGCAAAGAAATGCACAGACTATTGCAAAGCAATGCACAGACTATTGCAAAGCAATACACAGACTATTGCAAAGCAATGCACAGACTATTGCAAAGCAATGCACAGACTATCGCAAAGCAATGCACAGACTATTGCAAAGCAATGCACAGAGACTATTGCAAAGCAATGCACAGACTATTGCAAAGCAATGCACAGACTATTGCAAAGCAATGCACAAAGACTATTACAAAGCAATGCACAGACTATTGCAAAGCAATGCACAGACTATTACAAAGCAATGCACAGACTATTGCAAAGCAAAGCACAAAGACTATTGCAAAGCAATGCACAGACTATTGCAATGCACAGACTATTGCAAAGCAACGCAAAGTCTATTGCAAAGCAATGCACAGAGACTATTTTAAAGCAATGCACAGACTATTGCAAAGCAATGCACAGACTATTGCAAAGCAATGCACAGAGACTATTGCAAAGCAATGCACAGATTATTGCAAAGCAATGCGCAGAGACTATTGCAAAGCAATGCACAGACTATTGCAAAGCAATGCACAGAGATTATTGCAAAGCAATGCACAGACTATTGCAAAGCAATGCACAGATTGTGCAAAGCAATGCAGAGAGACTATAGCAATGCACAGAGACTATTGCAAAGCAATGCACAGAGACTATTGCAAAGCAATGCACAGACTATTGCAAAGCAATGCACAGACTATTGCAAAGCAATGCACAGACTATTGCAAAGCAATGCACAGAGACTATTGCAAAGCAATGCACAGACTATTGCAAAGCAATGCACAGAGACTATTGCAAAGCAATGCACAGACTATTACAAAGAAATGCACAGATTATTGCATAGCAATGCATAGACTATTGCAAAGCAATGCACAGACTATTGCAAAGCAATGCACAGACTATTGCAAAGCAATACACAGACTATTGCAAAGCAATGCACAAAGACTATTGCAAAGCAATGCACAGACTATTGCAAAGCAATGCACAGACTATTACAAAGCAATGCACAGACTATTGCAAAGCAAAGCACAAAGACTATTGCAAAGCAATGCACAGACTATTGCAATGCACAGACTATTGCAAAGCAACGCAAAGTCTATTGCCAAGCAATGCACAGAGACTATTTTAAAGCAATGCACAGACTATTGCAAAGCCATGCACAGACTATTGCAAAGCAATGCACAGAGACTATTGCAAAGCAATGCACAGACTATTGCAAAGCAATGCACAGAGACTATTGCAAAGCAATGCACAGACTATTGCAAAGCAATGCACAGATTGTGCAAAGCAATGCAGAGAGACTATAGCAATGCACAGAGACTATTGCAAAGCAATGCACAGAGACTATTGCAAAGCAATGCACAGACTATTGCAAAGCAATGCACAGAGACTATTGCAAAGCAATGCACAGACTATTGCAAAGCAATGCACAGAGACTATTGCAAAGCAATGCACAGACTATTACAAATAAATGCACAGATTATTGCATAGCAATGCACAGACTATTGCAAAGCAATGCACAGACTATTGCAAAGTAATACACAGAGACTATTGGACTATTGCAAAGCAATGCACAGACTATTGCAAAGCAATGCACAGAGACTATTGCAAAGCAATGCAAAGACTATTGCAAAGCAATGCACAGAGACTATTGCAAAGAAATGCACAGACTATTGCAAAGCAATGCACAGACTATTGCAAAGCAATACACAGACTATTGCAAAGCAATGCACAGACTATTGCAAAGCAATGCACAGAGACTATTGCAAAGCATTGCACAGACTATTGCAAAGCAATGCACAGACTATTGCAACCCAATGCACAGACTATTGCAACGCAATGCAGAAAGGCTATTGCAAAGCAATGCACAGACTATTGCAAAGCAACGCGAAGACTATTGCAAAGCAATGCACAGACTATTGCAAAGCAATGCACAGACTATTGCAAAGCAATGCACAGAGACTATTGCAAAGCAATGCACAGACTATTGCATAGCAATGCACAGAGACTATTGGACTATTGCAAAGCAATGCACAGACTATTGCAAATCAATGCACAGAGACTATTGCAAAGCAATGCAAAGACTATTGCAAAGCAATGCACAGAGACTATTGCAAAGAAATGCTCAGACTATTGCAAAGCAATGCACAGACTATTGCAAAGCAATACACAGACTATTGCAAAGCAATGCACAGACTATTGCAAAGCAATGCACAGAGACTATTGCAAAGCATTGCACAGACTATTGCAAAGCAATGCACAGACTATTGCAACCCAATGCACAGACTATTGCAAAGCAATGCACAGACTATTACAAAGCAATGCACAGACTATTGCAAAGCAAAGCACAAAGACTATTGCAAAGCAATGCACAGACTATTGCAATGCACAGACTATTGCAAAGCAACGCAAAGTCTATTGCAAAGCAATGCACAGAGACTATTTTAAAGCAATGCACAGACTATTGCAAAGCAATGCACAGACTATTGCAAAGCAATGCACAGAGACTATTGCAAAGCAATGCACAGATTATTGCAAAGCAATGCGCAGAGACTATTGCAAAGCAATGCACAGACTATTGCAAAGCAATGCACAGAGATTATTGCAAAGCAATGCACAGACTATTGCAAAGCAATGCACAGATTGTGCAAAGCAATGCAGAGAGACTATAGCAATGCACAGAGACTATTGCAAAGCAATGCACAGAGACTATTGCAAAGCAATGCACAGACTATTGCAAAGCAATGCACAGACTATTGCAAAGCAATGCACAGACTATTGCAAAGCAATGCACAGAGACTATTGCAAAGCAATGCACAGACTATTGCAAAGCAATGCACAGAGACTATTGCAAAGCAATGCACAGACTATTACAAAGAAATGCACAGATTATTGCATAGCAATGCACAGACTATTGCAAAGCAATGCACAGACTATTGCAAAGCAATGCACAGACTATTGCAAAGCAATACACAGACTATTGCAAAGCAATGCACAAAGACTATTGCAAAGCAATGCACAGACTATTGCAAAGCAATGCACAGACTATTACAAAGCAATGCACAGACTATTGCAAAGCAAAGCACAAAGACTATTGCAAAGCAATGCACAGACTATTGCAATGCACAGACTATTGCAAAGCAACGCAAAGTCTATTGCCAAGCAATGCACAGAGACTATTTTAAAGCAATGCACAGACTATTGCAAAGCCATGCACAGACTATTGCAAAGCAATGCACAGAGACTATTGCAAAGCAATGCACAGACTATTGCAAAGCAATGCACAGAGACTATTGCAAAGCAATGCACAGACTATTGCAAAGCAATGCACAGATTGTGCAAAGCAATGCAGAGAGACTATAGCAATGCACAGAGACTATTGCAAAGCAATGCACAGAGACTATTGCAAAGCAATGCACAGACTATTGCAAAGCAATGCACAGAGACTATTGCAAAGCAATGCACAGACTATTACAAATAAATGCACAGATTATTGCATAGCAATGCACAGACTATTGCAAAGCAATGCACAGACTATTGCAAAGTAATACACAGAGACTATTGGACTATTGCAAAGCAATGCACAGACTATTGCAAAGCAATGCACAGAGACTATTGCAAAGCAATGCAAAGACTATTGCAAAGCAATGCACAGAGACTATTGCAAAGAAATGCACAGACTATTGCAAAGCAATGCACAGACTATTGCAAAGCAATACACAGACTATTGCAAAGCAATGCACAGACTATTGCAAAGCAATGCACAGAGACTATTGCAAAGCATTGCACAGACTATTGCAAAGCAATGCACAGACTATTGCAACCCAATGCACAGACTATTGCAACGCAATGCAGAAAGGCTATTGCAAAGCAATGCACAGACTATTGCAAAGCAATGCACAGAGACTATTGCAAAGCAATGCACAGACTATTGCATAGCAATGCACAGAGACTATTGGACTATTGCAAAGCAATGCACAGACTATTGCAAATCAATGCACAGAGACTATTGCAAAGCAATGCAAAGACTATTGCAAAGCAATGCACAGAGACTATTGCAAAGAAATGCTCAGACTATTGCAAAGCAATGCACAGACTATTGCAAAGCAATACACAGACTATTGCAAAGCAATGCACAGACTATTGCAAAGCAATGCACAGAGACTATTGCAAAGCATTGCACAGACTATTGCAAAGCAATGCACAGACTATTGCAACCCAATGCACAGACTATTGAAACGCAATGCAGAAAGGCTATTGCAAAGCAATGCACAGACTATTGCAAAGCAATGCGAAGACTATTGCAAAGCAATGCACAGACTATTGCAAAGCAACGCGAAGACTATTGCAAAGCAATGCACAGAGACTATTGCAAAGCAATGCACAGAGACTATTGCAAAGCAATGCACAGACTATTGCAAAGCAATGCACAGAGACTTTTGCAAAGCAATGCACAGATTGTGCAAAGCAATGCAGAGAGACTCTTGCAAAGGAATGCACAGAGACTATTGCAAAGCAATGCACAGACTATTGCAAAGCAATGCACAGACTATTGCAAAGCAATGCACAGACTATTGCAAAGCAATGCACAGACTATTGCAAAGCAATGCACAGACTATTGCAAAGCAATGCACAGAGACTATTGCAAAGCAATGCACAGACTATTGCAAAGCAATGCACAGAGACTATTGCAAAGCAATGCACAGACTATTACAAAGAAATGCACAGATTATTGCATAGCAATGCACAGACTATTGCAAAGCAATACACAGAGACTATTGGACTATTGCAAAGCAATGCACAGACTATTGCAAAGCAATGCACAGAGACTATTGCAAAGCAATGCAAAGACTATTGCAAAGCAATGCACAGAGACAATTGCAAAGAAATGCACAGACTATTGCAAAGCAATGCAGAGACTATTGCAGAGCAATACACAGACCTTTGCAAAGCAATGCACAGACTATTGCAAAGCAATGCACAGAGACTATTGCAAAGCATTGCACAGACTATTGCAAAGCAATGCACAGACTATTGCAACGCAATGCACAAAGGCTATTGCAAAGCAATGCACAGACTATTGCAAAGCAACGCGAAGACTATTGCAAAGCAATGCACAGAGACTATTGCAAAGCAATGCACAGACTATTGCAAAGCAATGCACAGAGACTATTGCAAAGCAATGCACAGATTATTGCAAAGCAATGCACAGAGACTATTGCAAAGCAATGCACAGACGATTGCAAACCAATGCACAGAGACTATTGCAAAGCAATGCACAGACTATTGCAAAGCAATGCACAGATTGTGCAAAGCATTGCACAGAGACTATTGCAAAGAAATGCACAGAGACTATTGCAAAGCAATGCACAGAGACTATTGCAAAGCAATGCACAGACTATTGCAATGCAATGCATAGACTATTGCAGAGCAATGCACAGAGACTATTGCAAAGCAATGCACAGAGACTATTGCAAAGCAATGCACAGAGACTATTGCAAAGCAATGCACAGACTATTGCAAAGCAATGCACAGAGACTATTGCAAAGCAATGCACAGACTATTGCAAAGAAATGCACAGATTATTGCAAAGCAATGCACAGACTATTGCAAAGCAATGCAGAGACTATTGCAAAGCAATGCACAGAGACTATTGCAAAGCAATGCACAGACTATTGCAAAGCAATGCACAAAGACTATTGCAAAGCAATGCACAGACTATTGCAAAGCAATGCACAGACTATTACAAAGCAATGCACAGACTATTGCAAAGCAAAGCACAAAGACTATTGCAAAGCAATGCACAGACTATTGCAATGCACAGACTATTGCAAAGCAACGCAAAGTCTATTGCAAAGCAATGCACAGAGACTATTTTAAAGAAATGCACAGACTATTGCAAAGCCATGCACAGACTATTGCAAAGCAATGCACAGAGACTATTGCAAAGCAATGCACAGATTATTGCAAAGCAATGCACAGAGACTATTGCAAAGCAATGCACAGACTATTGCAAAGCAATGCACAGAGACTATTGCAAAGCAATGCACAGACTATTGCAAAGCAATGCACAGATTGTGCAAAGCAATGCAGAGAGACTATAGCAATGCACAGAGACTATTGCAAAGCAATGCACAGAGACTATTGCAAAGCAATGCACAGACTATTGCAAAGCAATGCACAGACTATTGCAAAGCAATGCACAGAGACTATTGCAAAGCAATGCACAGACTATTGCAAAGCAATGCACAGACTATTGCAAAGCAATGCACAGAGACTATTGCAAAGCAATGCACAGACTATTGCAAAGCAATGCACAGAGACTATTGCAAAGCAATGCACAGACTATTACAAAGAAATGCACAGATTATTGCATAGCAATGCACAGACTATTGCAAAGCAATGCACAGACTATTGCAAAGCGATGCACAGAGACTATTGCAAAGCAATGCACAGACTATTGCAAAGCAATGCACAGAGACTATTGCAAAGCAATGCACAGACTATTGCAAAGCAATGCACAGAGACTATTGCAAAGCAATGCACAGACTATTACAAAGAAATGGACAGATTATTGCATAGCAATGCACAGACTATTGCAAAGCAATACACAGAGACTATTGGACTATTGCAAAGCAATGCACAGACTATTGCAAAGCAATGCACAGAGACTATTGCAAAGCAATGCAAAGACTATTGCAAAGCAATGCACAGAGACAATTGCAAAGAAATGCACAGACTATTGCAAAGCAATGCAGAGACTATTGCAGAGTAATACACAGACTTTTGCAAAGCAATGCACAGACTATTGCAAAGCAATGCACAGAGACTATTGCAAAGCATTGCACAGACTATTGCAAAGCAATGCACAGACTATTGCAACCCAATGCACAGACTATTGAAACGCAATGCAGAAAGGCTATTGCAAAGCAATGCACAGACTATTGCAAAGCAATGCGAAGACTATTGCAAAGCAATGCACAGACTATTGCAAAGCAACGCGAAGACTATTGCAAAGCAATGCACAGAGACTATTGCAAAGCAATGCACAGAGACTATTGCAAAGCAATGCACAGACTATTGCAAAGCAATGCACAGAGACTTTTGCAAAGCAATGCACAGATTGTGCAAAGCAATGCAGAGAGACTCTTGCAAAGGAATGCACAGAGACTATTGCAAAGCAATGCACAGACTATTGCAAAGCAATGCACAGACTATTGCAAAGCAATGCACAGACTATTGCAAAGCAATGCACAGACTATTGCAAAGCAATGCACAGACTATTGCAAAGCAATGCACAGAGACTATTGCAAAGCAATGCACAGACTATTGCAAAGCAATGCACAGAGACTATTGCAAAGCAATGCACAGACTATTACAAAGAAATGCACAGATTATTGCATAGCAATGCACAGACTATTGCAAAGCAATACACAGAGACTATTGGACTATTGCAAAGCAATGCACAGACTATTGCAAAGCAATGCACAGAGACTATTGCAAAGCAATGCAAAGACTATTGCAAAGCAATGCACATAGACAATTGCAAAGAAATGCACAGACTAATGCAAAGCAATGCAGAGACTATTGCAGAGCAATACACAGACTTTTGCAAAGCAATGCACAGACTATTGCAAAGCAATGCACAGAGACTATTGCAAAGCATTGCACAGACTATTGCAAAGCAATGCACAGACTATTGCAACGCAATGCACAAAGGCTATTGCAAAGCAATGCACAGACTATTGCAAAGCAACGCGAAGACTATTGCAAAGCAATGCACAGAGACTATTGCAAAGCAATGCACAGACTATTGCAAAGCAATGCACAGAGACTATTGCAAAGCAATGCACAGATTATTGCAAAGCAATGCACAGAGACTATTGCAAAGCAATGCACAGACGATTGCAAACCAATGCACAGAGACTATTGCAAAGCAATGCACAGACTATTGCAAAGCAATGCACAGATTGTGCAAAGCATTGCACAGAGACTATTGCAAAGAAATGCACAGAGACTATTGCAAAGCAATGCACAGAGACTATTGCAAAGCAATGCACAGACTATTGCAATGCAATGCATAGACTATTGCAGAGCAATGCACAGAGACTATTGCAAAGCAATGCACAGAGACTATTGCAAAGCAATGCACAGAGACTATTGCAAAGCAATGCACAGACTATTGCAAAGCAATGCACAGAGACTATTGCAAAGCAATGCACAGACTATGGCAAAGAAATGCACAGATTATTGCAAAGCAATGCACAGACTATTGCAAAGCAATGCAGAGACTATTGCAAAGCAATGCACAGAGACTATTGCAAAGCAATGCACAAACTATTGCAAAGCAATGCACAAAGACTATTGCAAAGCAATGCACAGACTATTGCAAAGCAATGCACAGACTATTACAAAGCAATGCACAGACTATTGCAAAGCAAAGCACAAAGACTATTGCAAAGCAATGCACAGACTATTGCAATGCACAGACTATTGCAAAGCAACGCAAAGTCTATTGCAAAGCAATGCACAGAGACTATTTTAAAGAAATGCACAGACTATTGCAAAGCCATGCACAGACTATTGCAAAGCAATGCACAGAGACTATTGCAAAGCAATGCACAGATTATTGCAAAGCAATGCACAGAGACTATTGCAAAGCAATGCACAGACTATTGCAAAGCAATGCACAGAGACTATTGCAAAGCAATGCACAGACTATTGCAAAGCAATGCACAGATTGTGCAAAGCAATGCAGAGAGACTATAGCAATGCACAGAGACTATTGCAAAGCAATGCAAAGAGACTATTGCAAAGCAATGCACAGACTATTGCAAAGCAATGCACAGACTATTGCAAAGCAATGCACAGAGACTATTGCAAAGCAATGCACAGACTATTGCAAAGCAATGCACAGACTATTGCAAAGCAATGCACAGAGACTATTGCAAAGCAATGCACAGACTATTGCAAAGCAATGCACAGAGACTATTGCAAAGCAATGCACAGACTATTACAAAGAAATGCACAGATTATTGCATAGCAATGCACAGACTATTGCAAAGCAATGCACAGACTATTGCAAAGCGATGCACAGAGACTATTGCAAAGCAATGCACAGACTATTGCAAAGCAATGCACAGAGACTATTGCAAAGCAATGCACAGACTATTGCAAAGCAATGCACAGAGACTATTGCAAAGCAATGCACAGACTATTACAAAGAAATGGACAGATTATTGCATAGCAATGCACAGACTATTGCAAAGCAATACACAGAGACTATTGGACTATTGCAAAGCAATGCACAGACTATTGCAAAGCAATGCACAGAGACTATTGCAAAGCAATGCAAAGACTATTGCAAAGCAATGCACAGAGACAATTGCAAAGAAATGCACAGACTATTGCAAAGCAATGCAGAGACTATTGCAGAGTAATACACAGACTTTTGCAAAGCAATGCACAGACTATTGCAAAGCAATGCACAGAAACTATTGCAAAGCATTGCACATACTATTGCAAAGCAATGCACAGACTATTGCAACGCAATGCACAAAGGCTATTGCAAAGCAATGCACAGACTATTGCAAAGCAATGCACAGACTATTGCAAAGCAACGCGAAGACTATTGCAAAGCAATGCACAGAGACTATTGCAAAGCAATGCACAGACTATTGCAAAGCAATGCACAGAGACTATTGCAAAGCAATGCAGAGATTATTGCAAAGCAATGCACAGAGACTATTGCAAAGCAATGCACAGACTATTGCAAACCAATGCACAGAGACTATTGCAAAGCAATGCACAGACTATTGCAAAGCAATGCACAGACTATTGCAATGCACAGACTATTGCAAAGCAACGCAAAGTCTATTGCAAAGCAATGCACAGAGACTATTTTAAAGCAATGCACAGACTATTGCAAAGCCATGCACAGACTATTGCAAAGCAATGCACAGAGACTATTGCAAAGCAATGCACAGATTATTGCAAAGCAATGCACAGAGACTATTGCAAAGCAATGCACAGACTATTGCAAAGCAATGCACAGAGACTATTGCAAAGCAATGCACAGACTATTGCAAAGCAATGCACAGATTGTGCAAAGCAATGCAGAGAGACTATAGCAATGCACAGAGACTATTGCAAAGCAATGCACAGAGACTATTGCAAAGCAATGCACAGACTATTGCAAAGCAATGCACAGACTATTGCAAAGCAATGCACAGAGACTATTGCAAAGCAATGCACAGACTATTGCAAAGCAATGCACAGACTATTGCAAAGCAATGCACAGAGACTATTGCAAAGCAATGCACAGACTATTGCAAAGCAATGCACAGAGACTATTGCAAAGCAATGCACAGACTATTACAAAGAAATGCACAGATTATTGCATAGCAATGCACAGACTATTGCAAAGCAATGCACAGACTATTGCAAAGTAATACACAGAGACTATTGGACTATTGCAAAGCAATGCACAGACTATTGCAAAGCAATGCACAGAGACTATTGCAAAGCAATGCACAGATTATTGCAAAGCAATGCACAGAGACTATTGCAAAGCAATGCACAGACTATTGCAAAGCAATGCACAGAGACTATTGCAAAGCAATGCACAGACTATTGCAAAGCAATGCACAGATTGTGCAAAGCAATGCAGAGAGACTATAGCAATGCACAGAGACTATTGCAAAGCAATGCACAGAGACTATTGCAAAGCAATGCACAGACTATTGCAAAGCAATGCACAGACTATTGCAAAGCAATGCACAGAGACTATTGCAAAGCAATGCACAGACTATTGCAAAGCAATGCACAGACTATTGCAAAGCAATGCACAGAGACTATTGCAAAGCAATGCACAGACTATTACAAAGCAATGCACAGAGACTATTGCAAAGCAATGCACAGACTATTACAAAGAAATGCACAGATTATTGCATAGCAATGCACAGACTATTGCAAAGCAATGCACAGACTATTGCAAAGTAATACACAGAGACTATTGGACTATTGCAAAGCAATGCACAGACTATTGCAAAGCAATGCACAGAGACTATTGCAAAGCAATGCAAAGACTATTGCAAAGCAATGCACAGAGACTATTGCAAAGAAATGCACAGACTATTGCAAAGCAATGCACAGACTATTGCAAAGCAATACACAGACTATTGCAAAGCAATGCACAGAGACTATTGCAAAGCATTGCACAGACTATTGCAAAGCAATGCACAGACTATTGGAACCCAATGCACAGATTATTGCAACACAATGCAGAAAGGCTATTGCAAAGCAATGCACAGACTATTGCAAAGCAATGCACAGAGACTATTGCAAAGCAATGCACAGACTATTACAAAGAAATGCACAGATTATTGCATAGCAATGCACAGACTATTGCAAAGCAATGCACAGACTATTGCAAAGCAATGCACAGACTATTGCAAAGCAATACACAGACTATTGCAAAGCAATGCACAAAGACTATTGCAAAGCAATGCACAGACTATTGCAAAGCAATGCACAGACTATTACAAAGCAATGCACAGACTATTGCAAAGCAAAGCACAAAGACTATTGCAAAGCAATGCACAGACTATTGCAATGCACAGACTATTGCAAAGCAACGCAAAGTCTATTGCCAAGCAATGCACAGAGACTATTTTAAAGCAATGCACAGACTATTGCAAAGCCATGCACAGACTATTGCAAAGCAATGCACAGAGACTATTGCAAAGCAATGCACAGACTATTGCAAAGCAATGCACAGAGACTATTGCAAAGCAATGCACAGACTATTGCAAAGCAATGCACAGATTGTGCAAAGCAATGCAGAGAGACTATAGCAATGCACAGAGACTATTGCAAAGCAATGCACAGAGACTATTGCAAAGCAATGCACAGACTATTGCAAAGCAATGCACAGAGACTATTGCAATGCACAGACTATTGCAAAGCAATGCACAGAGACTATTGCAAAGCAATGCACAGACTATTGCAAAGCAATGCACAGAGACTATTGCAAAGCAATGCACAGACTATTACAAATAAATGCACAGATTATTGCATAGCAATGCACAGACTATTGCAAAGCAATGCACAGACTATTGCAAAGTAATACACAGAGACTATTGGACTATTGCAAAGCAATGCACAGACTATTGCAAAGCAATGCACAGAGACTATTGCAAAGCAATGCAAAGACTATTGCAAAGCAATGCACAGAGACTATTGCAAAGAAATGCACAGACTATTGCAAAGCAATGCACAGACTATTGCAAAGCAATACACAGACTATTGCAAAGCAATGCACAGACTATTGCAAAGCAATGCACAGAGACTATTGCAAAGCATTGCACAGACTATTGCAAAGCAACGCACAGACTATTGCAACCCAATGCACAGACTATTGCAACGCAATGCAGAAAGGCTATTGCAAAGCAATGCACAGACTATTGCAAAGCAACGCGAAGACTATTGCAAAGCAATGCACAGACTATTGCAAAGCAATGCACAGACTATTGCAAAGCAATGCACAGAGACTATTGCAAAGCAATGCACAGACTATTGCATAGCAATGCACAGAGACTATTGGACTATTGCAAAGCAATGCACAGACTATTGCAAATCAATGCACAGAGACTATTGCAAAGCAATGCAAAGACTATTGCAAAGCAATGCACAGAGACTATTGCAAAGAAATGCTCAGACTATTGCAAAGCAATGCACAGACTATTGCAAAGCAATACACAGACTATTGCAAAGCAATGCACAGACTATTGCAAAGCAATGCACAGAGACTATTGCAAAGCATTGCACAGACTATTGCAAAGCAATGCACAGACTATTGCAACCCAATGCACAGACTATTGCAAAGCAATGCACAGACTATTACAAAGCAATGCACAGACTATTGCAAAGCAAAGCACAAAGACTATTGCAAAGCAATGCACAGACTATTGCAATGCACAGACTATTGCAAAGCAACGCAAAGTCTATTGCAAAGCAATGCACAGAGACTATTTTAAAGCAATGCACAGACTATTGCAAAGCAATGCACAGACTATTGCAAAGCAATGCACAGAGACTATTGCAAAGCAATGCACAGATTATTGCAAAGCAATGCGCAGAGACTATTGCAAAGCAATGCACAGACTATTGCAAAGCAATGCACAGAGATTATTGCAAAGCAATGCACAGACTATTGCAAAGCAATGCACAGATTGTGCAAAGCAATGCAGAGAGACTATAGCAATGCACAGAGACTATTGCAAAGCAATGCACAGAGACTATTGCAAAGCAATGCACAGACTATTGCAAAGCAATGCACAGACTATTGCAAAGCAATGCACAGACTATTGCAAAGCAATGCACAGAGACTATTGCAAAGCAATGCACAGACTATTGCAAAGCAATGCACAGAGACTATTGCAAAGCAATGCACAGACTATTACAAAGAAATGCACAGATTATTGCATAGCAATGCACAGACTATTGCAAAGCAATGCACAGACTATTGCAAAGCAATGCAGAGACTATTGCAAAGCAATACACAGACTATTGCAAAGCAATGCACAAAGACTATTGCAAAGCAATGCACAGACTATTGCAAAGCAATGCACAGACTATTACAAAGCAATGCACAGACTATTGCAAAGCAAAGCACAAAGACTATTGCAAAGCAATGCACAGACTATTGCAATGCACAGACTATTGCAAAGCAACGCAAAGTCTATTGCCAAGCAATGCACAGAGACTATTTTAAAGCAATGCACAGACTATTGCAAAGCCATGCACAGACTATTGCAAAGCAATGCACAGAGACTATTGCAAAGCAATGCACAGACTATTGCAAAGCAATGCACAGAGACTATTGCAAAGCAATGCACAGACTATTACAAATAAATGCACAGATTATTGCATAGCAATGCACAGACTATTGCAAAGCAATGCACAGACTATTGCAAAGTAATACACAGAGACTATTGGACTATTGCAAAGCAATGCACAGACTATTGCAAAGCAATGCACAGAGACTATTGCAAAGCAATGCAAAGACTATTGCAAAGCAATGCACAGAGACTATTGCAAAGAAATGCACAGACTATTGCAAAGCAATGCACAGACTATTGCAAAGCAATACACAGACTATTGCAAAGCAATGCACAGACTATTGCAAAGCAATGCACAGAGACTATTGCAAAGCAATGCACAGACTATTGCAAAGCAATGCACAGACTATTACAAAGCAATGCACAGACTATTGCAACCCAATGCACAGACTATTGCAAAGCAATGCACAGACTATTACAAAGCAATGCACAGACTATTGCAAAGCAAAGCACAAAGACTATTGCAAAGCAATGCACAGACTATTGCAATGCACAGACTATTGCAAAGCAACGCAAAGTCTATTGCAAAGCAATGCACAGAGACTATTTTAAAGCAATGCACAGACTATTGCAAAGCAATGCACAGACTATTGCAAAGCAATGCACAGAGACTATTGCAAAGCAATGCACAGATTATTGCAAAGCAATGCGCAGAGACTATTGCAAAGCAATGCACAGACTATTGCAAAGCAATGCACAGAGATTATTGCAAAGCAATGCACAGACTATTGCAAAGCAATGCACAGATTGTGCAAAGCAATGCAGAGAGACTATAGCAATGCACAGAGACTATTGCAAAGCAATGCACAGAGACTATTGCAAAGCAATGCACAGACTATTGCAAAGCAATGCACAGACTATTGCAAAGCAATGCACAGACTATTGCAAAGCAATGCACAGAGACTATTGCAAAGCAATGCACAGACTATTGCAAAGCAATGCACAGAGACTATTGCAAAGCAATGCACAGACTATTACAAAGAAATGCACAGATTATTGCATAGCAATGCACAGACTATTGCAAAGCAATGCACAGACTATTGCAAAGCAATGCACAGACTATTGCAAAGCAATACACAGACTATTGCAAAGCAATGCACAAAGACTATTGCAAAGCAATGCACAGACTATTGCAAAGCAATGCACAGACTATTACAAAGCAATGCACAGACTATTGCAAAGCAAAGCACAAAGACTATTGCAAAGCAATGCACAGACTATTGCAATGCACAGACTATTGCAAAGCAACGCAAAGTCTATTGCCAAGCAATGCACAGAGACTATTTTAAAGCAATGCACAGACTATTGCAAAGCCATGCACAGACTATTGCAAAGCAATGCACAGAGACTATTGCAAAGCAATGCACAGACTATTGCAAAGCAATGCACAGAGACTATTGCAAAGCAATGCACAGACTATTGCAAAGCAATGCACAGATTGTGCAAAGCAATGCAGAGAGACTATAGCAATGCACAGAGACTATTGCAAAGCAATGCACAGAGACTATTGCAAAGCAATGCACAGACTATTGCAAAGCAATGCACAGAGACTATTGCAAAGCAATGCACAGACTATTGCAAAGCAATGCACAGAGACTATTGCAAAGCAATGCACAGACTATTACAAATAAATGCACAGATTATTGCATAGCAATGCACAGACTATTGCAAAGCAATGCACAGACTATTGCAAAGTAATACACAGAGACTATTGGACTATTGCAAAGCAATGCACAGACTATTGCAAAGCAATGCACAGAGACTATTGCAAAGCAATGCAAAGACTATTGCAAAGCAATGCACAGAGACTATTGCAAAGAAATGCACAGACTATTGCAAAGCAATGCACAGACTATTGCAAAGCAATACACAGACTATTGCAAAGCAATGCACAGACTATTGCAAAGCAATGCACAGAGACTATTGCAAAGCATTGCACAGACTATTGCAAAGCAATGCACAGACTATTGCAACCCAATGCACAGACTATTGCAACGCAATGCAGAAAGGCTATTGCAAAGCAATGCACAGACTATTGCAAAGCAACGCGAAGACTATTGCAAAGCAATGCACAGACTATTGCAAAGCAATGCACAGACTATTGCAAAGCAATGCACAGAGACTATTGCAAAGCAATGCACAGACTATTGCATAGCAATGCACAGAGACTATTGGACTATTGCAAAGCAATGCACAGACTATTGCAAATCAATGCACAGAGACTATTGCAAAGCAATGCAAAGACTATTGCAAAGCAATGCACAGAGACTATTGCAAAGAAATGCTCAGACTATTGCAAAGCAATGCACAAACTATTGCAAAGCAATACACAGACTATTGCAAAGCAATGCACAGACTATTGCAAAGCAATGCACAGAGACTATTGCAAAGCATTGCACAGACTATTGCAAAGCAATGCACAGACTATTGCAACCCAATGCACAGACTATTGAAACGCAATGCAGAAAGGCTATTGCAAAGCAATGCACAGACTATTGCAAAGCAATGCGAAGACTATTGCAAAGCAATGCACAGACTATTGCAAAGCAACGCGAAGACTATTGCAAAGCAATGCACAGAGACTATTGCAAAGCAATGCACAGAGACTATTGCAAAGCAATGCACAGACTATTGCAAAGCAATGCACAGAGACTTTTGCAAAGCAATGCACAGATTGTGCAAAGCAATGCAGAGAGACTCTTGCAAAGGAATGCACAGAGACTATTGCAAAGCAATGCACAGACTATTGCAAAGCAATGCACAGACTATTGCAAAGCAATGCACAGACTATTGCAAAGCAATGCACAGACTATTGCAAAGCAATGCACAGACTATTGCAAAGCAATGCACAGAGACTATTGCAAAGCAATGCACAGACTATTGCAAAGCAATGCACAGAGACTATTGCAAAGCAATGCACAGACTATTACAAAGAAATGCACAGATTATTGCATAGCAATGCACAGACTATTGCAAAGCAATACACAGAGACTATTGGACTATTGCAAAGCAATGCACAGACTATTGCAAAGCAATGCACAGAGACTATTGCAAAGCAATGCAAAGACTATTGCAAAGCAATGCACAGAGACAATTGCAAAGAAATGCACAGACTATTGCAAAGCAATGCAGAGACTATTGCAGAGCAATACACAGACTTTTGCAAAGCAATGCACAGACTATTGCAAAGCAATGCACAGAGACTATTGCAAAGCATTGCACAGACTATTGCAAAGCAATGCACAGACTATTGCAACGCAATGCACAAAGGCTATTGCAAAGCAATGCACAGACTATTGCAAAGCAATGCACAGACTATTGCAAAGCAACGCGAAGACTATTGCAAAGCAATGCACAGAGACTATTGCAAAGCAATGCACAGACTATTGCAAAGCAATGCACAGAGACTATTGCAAAGCAATGCACAGATTATTGCAAAGCAATGCACAGAGACTATTGCAAAGCAATGCACAGACGATTGCAAACCAATGCACAGAGACTATTGCAAAGCAATGCACAGACTATTGCAAAGCAATGCACAGATTGTGCAAAGCATTGCACAGAGACTATTGCAAAGAAATGCACAGAGACTATTGCAAAGCAATGCACAGAGACTATTGCAAAGCAATGCACAGACTATTGCAATGCAATGCATAGACTATTGCAGAGCAATGCACAGAGACTATTGCAAAGCAATGCACAGAGACTATTGCAAAGCAATGCACAGAGACTATTGCAAAGCAATGCACAGACTATTGCAAAGCAATGCACAGAGACTATTGCAAAGCAATGCACAGACTATTGCAAAGAAATGCACAGATTATTGCAAAGCAATGCACAGACTATTGCAAAGCAATGCAGAGACTATTGCAAAGCAATGCACAGAGACTATTGCAAAGCAATGCACAGACTATTGCAAAGCAATGCACAAAGACTATTGCAAAGCAATGCACAGACTATTGCAAAGCAATGCACAGACTATTACAAAGCAATGCACAGACTATTGCAAAGCAAAGCACAAAGACTATTGCAAAGCAATGCACAGACTATTGCAATGCACAGACTATTGCAAAGCAACGCAAAGTCTATTGCAAAGCAATGCACAGAGACTATTTTAAAGAAATGCACAGACTATTGCAAAGCCATGCACAGACTATTGCAAAGCAATGCACAGAGACTATTGCAAAGCAATGCACAGATTATTGCAAAGCAATGCACAGAGACTATTGCAAAGCAATGCACAGACTATTGCAAAGCAATGCACAGAGACTATTGCAAAGCAATGCACAGACTATTGCAAAGCAATGCACAGATTGTGCAAAGCAATGCAGAGAGACTATAGCAATGCACAGAGACTATTGCAAAGCAATGCACAGAGACTATTGCAAAGCAATGCACAGACTATTGCAAAGCAATGCACAGACTATTGCAAAGCAATGCACAGAGACTATTGCAAAGCAATGCACAGACTATTGCAAAGCAATGCACAGACTATTGCAAAGCAATGCACAGAGACTATTGCAAAGCAATGCACAGACTATTACAAAGAAATGCACAGATTATTGCATAGCAATGCACAGACTATTGCAAAGCAATGCACAGACTATTGCAAAGCGATGCACAGAGACTATTGCAAAGCAATGCACAGACTATTGCAAAGCAATGCACAGAGACTATTGCAAAGCAATGCACAGACTATTGCAAAGCAATGCACAGAGACTATTGCAAAGCAATGCACAGACTATTACAAAGAAATGGACAGATTATTGCATAGCAATGCACAGACTATTGCAAAGCAATACACAGAGACTATTGGACTATTGCAAAGCAATGCACAGACTATTGCAAAGCAATGCACAGAGACTATTGCAAAGCAATGCAAAGACTATTGCAAAGCAATGCACAGAGACAATTGCAAAGAAATGCACAGACTATTGCAAAGCAATGCAGAGACTATTGCAGAGTAATACACAGACTTTTGCAAAGCAATGCACAGACTATTGCAAAGCAATGCACAGAGACTATTGCAAAGCATTGCACATACTATTGCAAAGCAATGCACAGACTATTGCAACGCAATGCACAAAGGCTATTGCAAAGCAATGCACAGACTATTGCAAAGCAATGCACAGACTATTGCAAAGCAACGCGAAGACTATTGCAAAGCAATGCACAGAGACTATTGCAAAGCAATGCACATACTATTGCAAAGCAATGCACAGAGACTATTGCAAAGCAATGCAGAGATTATTGCAAAGCAATGCACAGAGACTATTGCAAAGCAATGCACAGACTATTGCAAACCAATGCACAGAGACTATTGCAAAGCAATGCACAGACTATTGCAAAGCAATGCACAGACTATTGCAATGCACAGACTATTGCAAAGCAACGCAAAGTCTATTGCAAAGCAATGCACAGAGACTATTTTAAAGCAATGCACAGACTATTGCAAAGCCATGCACAGACTATTGCAAAGCAATGCACAGAGACTATTGCAAAGCAATGCACAGATTATTGCAAAGCAATGCACAGAGACTATTGCAAAGCAATGCACAGACTATTGCAAAGCAATGCACAGAGACTATTGCAAAGCAATGCACAGACTATTGCAAAGCAATGCACAGATTGTGCAAAGCAATGCAGAGAGACTATAGCAATGCACAGAGACTATTGCAAAGCAATGCACAGAGACTATTGCAAAGCAATGCACAGACTATTGCAAAGCAATGCACAGACTATTGCAAAGCAATGCACAGAGACTATTGCAAAGCAATGCACAGACTATTGCAAAGCAATGCACAGAGACTATTGCAAAGCAATGCACAGACTATTGCAAAGCAATGCACAGAGACTATTGCAAAGCAATGCACAGACTATTACAAAGAAATGCACAGATTATTGCATAGCAATGCACAGACTATTGCAAAGCAATGCACAGACTATTGCAAAGTAATACACAGAGACTATTGGACTATTGCAAAGCAATGCACAGACTATTGCAAAGCAATGCACAGAGACTATTGCAAAGCAATGCACAGATTATTGCAAAGCAATGCACAGAGACTATTGCAAAGCAATGCACAGACTATTGCAAAGCAATGCACAGAGACTATTGCAAAGCAATGCACAGACTATTGCAAAGCAATGCACAGATTGTGCAAAGCAATGCAGAGAGACTATAGCAATGCACAGAGACTATTGCAAAGCAATGCACAGAGACTATTGCAAAGCAATGCACAGACTATTGCAAAGCAATGCACAGACTATTGCAAAGCAATGCACAGAGACTATTGCAAAGCAATGCACAGACTATTGCAAAGCAATGCACAGACTATTGCAAAGCAATGCACAGAGACTATTGCAAAGCAATGCACAGACTATTACAAAGCAATGCACAGAGACTATTGCAAAGCAATGCACAGACTATTACAAAGAAATGCACAGATTATTGCATAGCAATGCACAGACTATTGCAAAGCAATGCACAGACTATTGCAAAGTAATACACAGAGACTGTTGGACTATTGCAAAGCAATGCACAGACTATTGCAAAGCAATGCACAGAGACTATTGCAAAGCAATGCAAAGACTATTGCAAAGCAATGCACAGACTATTGCAAAGAAATGCACAGACTATTGCAAAGCAATGCACAGACTATTGCAAAGCAATACACAGACTATTGCAAAGCAATGCACAGAGACTATTGCAAAGCATTGCACAGACTATTGCAAAGCAATGCACAGACTATTGGAACCCAATGCACAGATTATTGCAACACAATGCAGAAAGGCTATTGCAAAGCAATGCACAGACTATTGCAAAGCAACGCGAAGACTATTGCAAAGCAATGCACAGAGATTATTGCAAAGCAATGCACAGACTATTGCAAAGCAATGCACAGAGACTATTGCAAAGCAATGCACAGATTGTGCAAAGCAATGCAGAGAGACTATTGCAAAGCAATGCACAGACTATTGCAAAGCAATGCACAGACTATTGCAAAGCAATGCACAGAGACCATTGCAAAGCAATGCATAGACTATTGCAAAGCAATGCACAGATTGTGCAAAGCAATGCAGAGAGACTATAGCAATGCACAGAGACTATTGCAAAGCAATGCACAGAGACTATTGCAAAGCAATGCACAGACTATTGCAAAGCAATGCACAGACTATTGCAAAGCAAAGCACAGAGACTATTGCAAAGCAATGCACAGACTATTGCAAAGCAATGCACAGACTATTGCAAAGCAATGCACAGAGACTATTGCAAAGCAATGCACAGACTATTGCAAAGCAATGCACAGAGACTATTGCAAAGCAATGCACAGACTATTACAAAGAAATGCACAGATTATTGCATAGCAATGCACAGACTATTGCAAAGCAATGCACAGACTATTGCAAAGTAATACACAGAGACTATTGGACTATTGCAAAGCAATGCACAGACTATTGCAAAGCAATGCACAGAGACTATTGCAAAGCAATGCAAAGACTATTGCAAAGCAATGCACAGAGACTATTGCAAAGAAATGCACAGACTATTGCAAAGCAATGCACAGACTATTGCAAAGCAATACACAGACTATTGCAAAGCAATGCACAGACTATTGCAAAGCAATGCACAGAGACTATTGCAAAGCATTGCACAGACTATTGCAAAGCAATGCACAGACTATTGCAACCCAATGCACAGACTATTGCAACGCAATGCAGAAAGGCTATTGCAAAGCAATGCACAGAGACTATTGCAAAGCAATGCACAGACTATTGCAAAGCAATGCACAGAGACTATTGCAAAGCAATGCACAGACTATTGCAAAGCAATGCACAGACTATTGCAAAGCAATGCACAGAGACTATTGCAAAGCAATGCACAGACTATTGCATAGCAATGCACAGACTATTGCAAAGCAATGCACAGAGACTATTGCAAAGCAACGCACAGACTATTGCAAAGCAATGCACAGAGACTATTGCAAAGCATTGCACAGACTACTGCAAAGCAATGCACAGACTATTGCAAAGCAATGCACAGAGACTATTGCAAAGCAATGCAAAGACTATTGCAAAGCAATGCACAGAGACTATTGCAAAGAAATGCTCAGACTATTGCAAAGCAATGCACAGAGTATTGCAAAGCAATACACAGACTATTGCAAAGCAATGCACAGACTATTGCAAAGCAATGCACAGAGACTATTGCAAAGCATTGCACAGACTATTGCAAAGCAATGCACAGACTATTGCAACCCAATGCACAGACTATTGCTACGCAATGCAGAAAGGCTATTGCAAAGCAATGCACAGACTATTGCAAAGCAATGCGAAGACTATTGCAAAGCAATGCACAGACTATTGCAAAGCAACGCGAAGACTATTGCAAAGCAATGCACAGAGACTATTGCAAAGCAATGCACAGAGACTATTGCAAAGCAATGCACAGACTATTGCAAAGCAATGCACAGAGACTTTTGCAAAGCAATGCACAGATTGTGCAAAGCATTGCAGAGAGACTATTGCAAAGGAATGCACAGAGACTATTGCAAAGCAATGCACAGAGACTATTGCAAAGCAATGCACAGACTATTGCAAAGCAATGCACAGACTATTGCAAAGCAATGCACAGAGACTATTGCAAAGCAATGCACAGACTATTGCAAAGCAATGCACAGACTATTGCAAAGCAATGCACAGAGACTATTGCAAAGCAATGCACAGACTATTGCAAAGCAATGCACAGAGACTATTGCAAAGCAATGCACAGACTATTACAAAGAAATGCACAGATTATTGCATAGCAATGCACAGACTATTGCAAAGCAATACACAGAGACTATTGGACTATTGCAAAGCAATGCACAGACTATTGCAAAGCAATGCACAGAGACTATTGCAAAGCAATGCAAAGACTATTGCAAAGCAATGCACAGAGACAATTGCAAAGAAATGCACAGACTATTGCAAAGCAATGCAGAGACTATTGCAGAGCAATACACAGACTTTTGCAAAGCAATGCACAGACTATTGCAAAGCACTGCACAGAGACTATTGCAAAGCATTGCACAGACTATTGCAAAGCAATGCACAGACTATTGCAACGCAATGCACAAAGGCTATTGCAAAGCAATGCACAGACTATTGCAAAGCAATGCACAGACTATTGCAAAGCAACGCGAAGACTATTGCAAAGCAATGCTCAGAGACTATTGCAAAGCAATGCACAGACTATTGCAAAGCAATGCACAGAGACTATTGCAAAGCAATGCACAGAGACTATTGCAAAGCAATGCACAGACTATTGCAAACCAATGCACAGAGACTATTGCAAAGCAATGCACAGACTATTGCAATGCAATGCATAGACTATTGCAGAGCAATGCACAGAGACTATTGCAAAGCAATGCACAGAGACTATTGCAAAGCAATGCACAGAGACTATTGCAAAGCAATGCACAAAGACTATTGCAAAGCAATGCACAGACTATTGCAAAGCAATGCACAGACTATTGCAAAGCAATGCACAGACTATTGCAATGCACAGACTATTGCAAAGCAACGCAAAGTCTATTGCAAAGCAATGCACAGAGACTATTTTAAAGCAATGCACAGACTATTGCAAAGCCATGCACAGACTATTGCAAAGCAATGCACAGAGACTATTGCAAAGCAATGCACAGATTATTGCAAAGCAATGCACAGAGACTTTTGCAAAGCAATGCACAGACTATTGCAAAGCAATGCACAGAGACTATTGCAAAGCAATGCACAGACTATTGCAAAGCAATGCACAGATTGTGCAAAGCAATGCAGAGAGACTATAGCAATGCACAGAGACTATTGCAAAGCAATGCACAGAGACTATTGCAAAGCAATGCACAGACTATTGCAAAGCAATGCACAGACTATTGCAAAGCAATGCACAGAGACTATTGCAAAGCAATGCACAGACTATTGCAAAGCAATGCACAGACTATTGCAAAGCAATGCACAGAGACTATTGCAAAGCAATGCACAGACTATTGCAAAGCAATGCACAGAGACTATTGCAAAGCAATGCACAGACTATTACAAAGAAATGCACAGATTATTGCATAGCAATGCACAGACTATTGCAAAGCAATGCACAGACTATTACAAAGTAATACACAGAGACTATTGGACTATTGCAAAGCAATGCACAGACTATTGCAAAGCAATGCACAGAGACTATTGCAAAGCAATGCAAAGACTATTGCAAAGCAATGCACAGAGACTATTGCAAAGAAATGCACAGACTATTGCAAAGCAATGCACAGACTATTGCAAAGCAATACACAGACTATTGCAAAGCAATGCACAGACTATTGCAAAGCAATACACAGAGACTATTGGACTATTGCAAAGCAATGCACAGACTATTGCAAAGCAATGCACAGAGACTATTGCAAAGCAATGCACAGACTATTGCAAAGCAATGCACAGAGACTATTGCAAAGCAATGCACAGACTATTGCAAAGCAATGCACAGAGACTATTGCAAAGCAATGCACAGACTATTACAAAGAAATGCACAGATTATTGCATAGCAATGCACAGACTATTGCAAAGCAATGCACAGACTATTGCAAAGCGATGCACAGAGACTATTGCAAAGCAATGCACAGACTATTGCAAAGCAATGCACAGAGACTATTGCAAAGCAATGCACAGACTATTGCAAAGCAATGCACAGACTATTGCAAAGCAATGCACAGAGACTATTGCAAAGCAATGCACAGACTATTGCAAAGCAATGCACAAAGACTATTGCAAAGCAATGCACAGACTATTACAAAGAAATGGACAGATTATTGCATAGCAATGCACAGACTATTGCAAAGCAATACACAGAGACTATTGGACTATTGCAAAGCAATGCACAGACTATTGCAAAGCAATGCACAGAGACTATTGCAAAGCAATGCAAAGACTATTGCAAAGCAATGCACAGAGACAATTGCAAAGAAATGCACAGACTATTGCAAAGCAATGCAGAGACTATTGCAGAGTAATACACAGACTTTTGCAAAGCAATGCACAGACTATTGCAAAGCAATGCACAGAGACTATTGCAAAGCATTGCACATACTATTGCAAAGCAATGCACAGACTATTGCAACGCAATGCACAAAGGCTATTGCAAAGCAATGCACAGACTATTGCAAAGCAATGCACAGACTATTGCAAAGCAACGCGAAGACTATTGCAAAGCAATGCACAGAGACTATTGCAAAGCAATGCACAGACTATTGCAAAGCAATGCACAGAGACTATTGCAAAGCAATGCAGAGATTATTGCAAAGCAATGCACAGAGACTATTGCAAAGCAATGCACAGACTATTGCAAACCAATGCACAGAGACTATTGCAAAGCAATGCACAGACTATTGCAAAGCAATGCACAGATTGTGCAAAGCATTGCACAGAGACTATTGCAAAGAAATGCACAGAGACTATTGCAAAGCAATGCACAGAGACTATTGCAAAGCAATGCACAGACTATTGCAATGCAATGCATAGACTATTGCAGAGCAATGCACAGAGACTATTGCAAAGCAATGCACAGAGACTATTGCAAAGCAATGCACAGAGACTATTGCAAAGCAATGCACAGACTATTGCAAAGCAATGCACAGAGACTATTGCAAAGCAATGCACAGACTATTGCAAAGAAATGCACAGATTATTGCAAAGCAATGCACAGACTATTGCAAAGCAATGCACAGACTAGTGCAAAGCAATGCACAGAGACTATTGCAAAGCAATGCACAGACTATTGCAAAGCAATGCACAAAGACTATTGCAAAGCAATGCACAGACTATTGCAAAGCAATGCACAGACTATTACAAAGCAATGCACAGACTATTGCAAAGCAAAGCACAAAGACTATTGCAAAGCAATGCACAGACTATTGCAATGCACAGACTATTGCAAAGCAACGCAAAGTCTATTGCAAAGCAATGCACAGAGACTATTTTAAAGCAATGCACAGACTATTGCAAAGCCATGCACAGACTATTGCAAAGCAATGCACAGAGACTATTGCAAAGCAATGCACAGATTATTGCAAAGCAATGCACAGAGACTATTGCAAAGCAATGCACAGACTATTGCAAAGCAATGCACAGAGACTATTGCAAAGCAATGCACAGACTATTGCAAAGCAATGCACAGATTGTGCAAAGCAATGCAGAGAGACTATAGCAATGCACAGAGACTATTGCAAAGCAATGCACAGAGACTATTGCAAAGCAATGCACAGACTATTGCAAAGCAATGCACAGACTATTGCAAAGCAATGCACAGAGACTATTGCAAAGCAATGCACAGACTATTGCAAAGCAATGCACAGACCATTGCAAAGCAATGCACAGAGACTATTGCAAAGCAATGCACAGACTATTGCAAAGCAATGCACAGAGACTATTGCAAAGCAATGCACAGACTATTACAAAGAAATGCACAGATTATTGCATAGCAATGCACAGACTATTGCAAAGCAATGCACAGACTATTGCAAAGTAATACACAGAGACTATTGGACTATTGCAAAGCAATGCACAGACTATTGCAAAGCAATGCACAGAGACTATTGCAAAGCAATGCACAGATTATTGCAAAGCAATGCACAGAGACTATTGCAAAGCAATGCACAGACTATTGCAAAGCAATGCACAGAGACTATTGCAAAGCAATGCACAGACTATTGCAAAGCAATGCACAGATTGTGCAAAGCAATGCAGAGAGACTATAGCAATGCACAGAGACTATTGCAAAGCAATGCACAGAGACTATTGCAAAGCAATGCACAGACTATTGCAAAGCAATGCACAGACTATTGCAAAGCAATGCACAGAGACTATTGCAAAGCAATGCACAGACTATTGCAAAGCAATGCACAGACTATTGCAAAGCAATGCACAGAGACTATTGCAAAGCAATGCACAGACTATTACAAAGCAATGCACAGAGACTATTGCAAAGCAATGCACAGACTATTACAAAGAAATGCACAGATTATTGCATAGCAATGCACAGACTATTGCAAAGCAATGCACAGACTATTGCAAAGTAATACACAGAGACTATTGGACTATTGCAAAGCAATGCACAGACTATTGCAAAGCAATGCACAGAGACTATTGCAAAGCAATGCAAAGACTATTGCAAAGCAATGCACAGAGACTATTGCAAAGAAATGCACAGACTATTGCAAAGCAATGCACAGACTATTGCAAAGCAATACACAGACTATTGCAAAGCAATGCACAGAGACTATTGCAAAGCATTGCACAGACTATTGCAAAGCAATGCACAGACTATTGGAACCCAATGCACAGATTATTGCAACACAATGCAGAAAGGCTATTGCAAAGCAATGCACAGACTATTGCAAAGCAACGCGAAGACTATTGCAAAGCAATGCACAGAGATTATTGCAAAGCAATGCACAGACTATTGCAAAGCAATGCACAGAGACTATTGCAAAGCAATGCACAGATTGTGCAAAGCAATGCAGAGAGACTATTGCAAAGCAATGCACAGACTATTGCAAAGCAATGCACAGAGACCATTGCAAAGCAATGCATAGACTATTGCAAAGCAATGCACAGATTGTGCAAAGCAATGCAGAGAGACTATAGCAATGCACAGAGACTATTGCAAAGCAATGCACAGAGACTATTGCAAAGCAATGCACAGACTATTGCAAAGCAATGCACAGACTATTGCAAAGCAAAGCACAGAGACTATTGCAAAGCAATGCACAGACTATTGCAAAGCAATGCACAGACTATTGCAAAGCAATGCACAGAGTCTATTGCAAAGCAATGCACAGACTATTGCAAAGCAATGCACAGAGACTATTGCAAAGCAATGCACAGACTATTACAAAGAAATGCACAGATTATTGCATAGCAATGCACAGACTATTGCAAAGCAATGCACAGACTATTGCAAAGTAATACACAGAGACTATTGGACTATTGCAAAGCAATGCACAGACTATTGCAAAGCAATGCACAGAGACTATTGCAAAGCAATGCAAAGACTATTGCAAAGCAATGCACAGAGACTATTGCAAAGAAATGCACAGACTATTGCAAAGCAATGCACAGACTATTGCAAAGCAATACACAGACTATTGCAAAGCAATGCACAGACTATTGCAAAGCAATGCACAGAGACTATTGCAAAGCATTGCACAGACTATTGCAAAGCAATGCACAGACTATTGCAACCCAATGCACAGACTATTGCAACGCAATGCAGAAAGGCTATTGCAAAGCAATGCACAGAGACTATTGCAAAGCAATGCACAGACTATTGCAAAGCAATGCACAGAGACTATTGCAAAGCAATGCACAGACTATTGCAAAGCAATGCACAGACTATTGCAAAGCAATGCACAGAGACTATTGCAAAGCAATGCACAGACTATTGCATAGCAATGCACAGACTATTGCAAAGCAATGCACAGAGACTATTGCAAAGCAACGCACAGACTATTGCAAAGCAATGCACAGAGACTATTGCAAAGCATTGCACAGACTACTGCAAAGCAATGCACAGACTATTGCAAAGCAATGCACAGACTATTGCAAAGCAATGCAAAGACTATTGCAAAGCAATGCACAGAGACTATTGCAAAGAAATGCTCAGACTATTGCAAAGCAATGCACAGAGTATTGCAAAGCAATACACAGACTATTGCAAAGCAATGCACAGACTATTGCAAAGCAATGCACAGAGACTATTGCAAAGCATTGCACAGACTATTGCAAAGCAATGCACAGACTATTGCAACCCAATGCACAGACTATTGCTACGCAATGCAGAAAGGCTATTGCAAAGCAATGCACAGACTATTGCAAAGCAATGCGAAGACTATTGCAAAGCAATGCACAGACTATTGCAAAGCAACGCGAAGACTATTGCAAAGCAATGCACAGAGACTATTGCAAAGCAATGCACAGAGACTATTGCAAAGCAATGCACAGACTATTGCAAAGCAATGCACAGAGACTTTTGCAAAGCAATGCACAGATTGTGCAAAGCAATGCAGAGAGACTATTGCAAAGGAATGCACAGAGACTATTGCAAAGCAATGCACAGAGACTATTGCAAAGCAATGCACAGACTATTGCAAAGCAATGCACAGATTATGCAAAGCAATGCAGAGAGACTATAGCAATGCACAGAGACTATTGCAAAGCAATGCACAGAGACTATTGCAAAGCAATGCACAGACTATTGCAAAGCAATGCACAGACTATTGCAAAGCAATGCACAGAGACTATTGCAAAGCAATGCACAGACTATTGCAAAGCAATGCACAGACTATTGCAAAGCAATGCACAGAGACTATTGCAAAGCAATGCACAGATTATTGCAAAGCAATGCGCAGAGACTATTGCAAAGCAATGCACAGACTATTGCAAAGCAATGCACAGAGACTATTGCAAAGCAATGCACAGACTATTGCAAAGCAATGCACAGATTGTGCAAAGCAATGCAGAGAGACTATAGCAATGCACAGAGACTATTGCAAAGCAATGCACAGAGACTATTGCAAAGCAATGCACAGACTATTGCAAAGCAATGCACAGACTATTGCAAAGCAATGCACAGAGACTATTGCAAAGCAATGCACAGACTATTGCAAAGCAATGCACAGATTGTGATAAGCAATGCAGAGAGACTATTGCCTAGCAATGCACAGAGACTATTGCAAAGCAATGCACAGAGACTATTGCAAAGCAATGCACAGACTATTGCAAAGCAATGCACAGACTATTGCAAAGCAATGCACAAAGACTATTGCAAAGCAATGCACAGACTATTGCAAAGCAATGCACAGACTATTGCAAAGCAATGCACAGACTATTACAAAGCAATGCACAGACTATTGCAAAGCAAAGCACAAAGACTATTGCAAAGCAATGCACAGACTATTGCAATGCACAGACTATTGCAAAGCAACGCAAAGTCTATTGCAAAGCAATGCACAGAGACTATTTTAAAACAATGCACAGACTATTGCAAAGCCATGCACAGACTATTGCAAAGCAATGCACAGAGGTTATTGCAAAGCAATGCACAGATTATTGCAAAGCAATGCACAGAGACTATTGCAAAGCAATGCACAGACTATTGCAAAGCAATGCACAGAGACTATTTCTAAAGCAATGCACAGACTATTGCAAAGCAATGCACAGATTGTGCAAAGCAATGCAGAGAGACTATAGCAATGCACAGAGACTATTGCAAAGCAATGCACAGAGACTATTGCAAAGCAATGCACAGACTATTGCAAAGCAATGCACAGACTATTGCAAAGCAATGCACAGACTATTGCAAAGCAATGCACAGAGACTATTGCAAAGCAATGCACAGACTATTGCAAAGCAATGCACAGACTATTGCAAAGCAATGCACAGAGACTATTGCAAAGCAATGCACAGACTATTGCAAAGCAATGCACAGAGACTATTGCAAAGCAATGCAAAGACTATTGCAAAGCAATGCACAGAGACTATTGCACAGAAATGCACAGACTATCGCAAAGCAATGCACAGACTATTGCAAAGCAATGCACAGAGACTATTGCAAAGCAATGCACAGACTATTGCAAAGCAATGCACAGACGATTGCAAAGAAATGCACAGATTATTGAAAAGCAATGCACAGACTATTGCAAAGCAATGCACAGACTATTGCAAAGCAATGCACAGAGACTATTGCAAAGCAATGCACAGATTATTGCAAAGCAATGCGCAGAGACTATTGCAAAGCAATGCACAGACTATTGCAAAGCAATGCACAGAGACTATTGCAAAGTAATGCACAGATTATTGCAAAGCAATGCACAGATTGTGCAAAGCAATGCAGAGAGACTATAGCAATGCACAGAGACTATTGCAAAGCAATGCACAGAGACTATTGCAAAGCAATGCACAGACTATTGCAAAGCAATGCACAGACTATTGCAAAGCAATGCACAGAGACTATTGCAAAGCAATGCACAGACTATTGCAAAGCAATGCACAGACTATTGCAAAGCAATGCACAGAGACTATTGCAAAGCAATGCACAGACTATTGCAAAGCAATGCACAGAGACTATTGCAAAGCAATGCACAGACTATTACAAAGAAATGCACAGATTATTGCATAGCAATGCACAGACTATTGCAAAGCAATGCACAGACTATTGCAAAGCAATACACAGACTATTGCAAAGCAATGCACAAAGACTATTGCAAAGCAATGCACAGACTATTGCAAAGCAATGCACAGACTATTACAAAGCAATGCACAGACTATTGCAAAGCAAAGCACAAAGACTATTGCAAAGCAATGCACAGACTGTTGCAATGCACAGACTATTGCAAAGCAACGCAAAGTCTATTGCAAAGCAATGCACAGAGACTATTTTAAAGCAATGCACAGACTATTGCAAAGCCATGCACAGACTATTGCAAAGCAATGCACAGAGACTATTGCAAAGCAATGCACAGATTATTGCAAATCAATGCACAGAGACTATTGCAAAGCAATGCAAAGACTATTGCAAAGCAATGCACAGAGACTATTGCAAAGAAATGCACAGACTGTTGCAAAGCAATGCACAGACTATTGCAAAGCAATACACAGACTATTGCAAAGCAATGCACAGACTATTGCAAAGCAATGCACAGACTATTGCAAAGCAATGCACAGACTATTGCAAAGCAATGCACAGAGACTATTGCAAAGCAATGCACAGACTATTGCAAAGCAATGCACAGACTATTGCAAAGCAATGCACAAAGACTATTACAAAGCAATGCACAGACTATTGCAAAGCAATGCACAGACTATTACAAAGCAATGCACAGACTATTGCAAAGCAAAGCACAAAGACTATTGAAAAGCAATGCACAGACTATTGCAATGCACAGACTATTGCAAAGCAACGCACAGACTATTGCAAAGCAATGCACAGAGACTATTGCAAAGCAATGCACAGATTATTGCAAAGCAATGCGCAGAGACTATTGCAAAGCAATGCACAGACTATTGCAAAGCAATGCACAGACTATTGCAAAGCAATGCACAGAGACTATTGCAAAGCAATGCACAGATTATTGCAAAGCAATGCGCAGAGACTATTGCAAAGCAATGCACAGACTATTGCAAAGCAATGCACAGAGACTATTGCAAAGCAATGCACAGACTATTGCAAAGCAATGCACAGATTGTGCAAAGCAATGCAGAGAGACTATAGCAATGCACAGAGACTATTGCAAAGCAATGCACAGAGACTATTGCAAAGCAATGCACAGACTATTGCAAAGCAATGCACAGACTATTGCAAAGCAATGCACAGAGACTATTGCAAAGCAATGCACAGACTATTGCAAAGCAATGCACAGACTATTGCAAAGCAATGCACAGAGACTATTGCAAAGCAATGCACAGACTATTGCTAAGCAATGCACAGATTGTGGTAAGCAATGCAGAGAGACTATTGCCTAGCAATGCACAGAGACTATTGCAAAGCAATGCACAGAGACTATTGCAAAGCAATGCACAGACTATTGCAAAGCAATGCACAGACTATTGCAAAGCAATGCACAAAGACTATTGCAAAGCAATGCACAGACTATTGCAAAGCAATGCACAGACTATTGCAAAGCAATGCACAGACTATTACAAAGCAATGCACAGACTATTGCAAAGCAAAGCACAAAGACTATTGCAAAGCAATGCACAGACTATTGCAATGCACAGACTATTGCAAAGCAACGCAAAGTCTATTGCAAAGCAATGCACAGAGACTATTTTAAATCAATGCACAGACTATTGCAAAGCCATGCACAGACTGTTGCAAAGCAATGCACAGAGACTATTGCAAAGCAATGCACAGATTAATGCAAAGCAATGCACAGACTATTGCAATGCACAGACTATTGCAAAGCAACGCAAAGTCTATTGCAAAGCAATGCACAGAGACCATTTTAAAGCAATGCACAGACTATTGCAAAGCCATGCACAGACTATTGCAAAGCAATGCACAGAGACTATTGCAAAGCAATGCACAGATTATTGCAAAGCAATGCACAGAGACTATTGCAAAGCAATGCACAGACTATTGCAAGGCAATGCACAGAGACTATTGCAAAGCAATGCACAGACTATTGCAAAGCAATGCACAGATTGTGCAAAGCAATGCAGAGAGACTATAGCAATGCACAGAGACTATTGCAAAGCAATGCACAGAGACTATTGCAAAGCAATGCACCGACTATTGCAAAGCAATGCACAGACTATTGCAAAGCAATGCACAGAGACTATTGCAAAGCAATGCACAGACTATTGCAAAGCAATGCACAGAGACTATTGCAAAGCAATGCACAGACTATTGCAAAGCAATGCACAGAGACTATTGCAAAGCAATGCAAAGACTATTGCAAAGCAATGCACAGAGACTATTGCAAAGAAATGCACAGACTATTGCAAAGCAATGCACAGACTATTGCAAAGCAATACACAGACTATTGCAAAGCAATGCACAGACTATTGCAAAGCAATGCACAGACTATCGCAAAGCAATGCACAGACTATTGCAAAGCAATGCACAGAGACTATTGCAAAGCAATGCACAGACTATTGCAAAGCAATGCACAGACTATTGCAAAGCAATGCACAAAGACTATTACAAAGCAATGCACAGACTATTGCAAAGCAATGCACAGACTATTACAAAGCAATGCACAGACTATTGCAAAGCAAAGCACAAAGATTATTGCAAAGCAATGCACAGACTATTGCAATGCACAGACTATTGCAAAGCAACGCAAAGTCTATTGCAAAGCAATGCACAGAGACTATTTTAAAGCAATGCACAGACTATTGCAAAGCAATGCACAGACTATTGCAAAGCAATGCACAGAGACTATTGCAAAGCAATGCACAGATTATTGCAAAGCAATGCGCAGAGACTATTGCAAAGCAATGCACAGACTATTGCAAAGCAATGCACAGAGACTATTGCAAAGTAATGCACAGACTATTGCAAAGCAATGCACAGATTGTGCAAAGCAATGCAGAGAGACTATAGCAATGCACAGAGACTATTGCAAAGCAATGCACAGAGACTATTGCAAAGCAATGCACAGACTATTGCAAAGCAATGCACAGACTATTGCAAAGCAATGCACAGAGACTATTGCAAAGCAATGCACAGACTATTGCAAAGCAATGCACAGACTATTGCAAAGGAATGCACAGAGACTATTGCAAAGCAATGCACAGACTATTGCAAAGCAATGCACAGAGACTATTGCAAAGCAATGCACAGACTATTGCAAAGCAATGCACAGATTGTGCAAAGCAATGCAGAGAGACTATAGCAATGCACAGAGACTATTGCAAAGCAATGCACAGAGACTATTGCAAAGCAATGCACAGACTATTGCAAAGCAATGCACAGACTATTGCAAAGCAATGCACAGAGACTATTGCAAAGCAATGCACAGAGACTATTGCAAAGCAATGCACAGACTATTGCAAAGCAATGCACAGACTATTGCAAAGCAATGCACAGAGACTATTGCAAAGCAATGCACAGACTATTGCTAAGCAATGCACAGATTGTGGTAAGCAATGCACAGACTATTGCAAAGCAATGCACAGACTATTGCAAAGCAATACACAGACTATTGCAAAGCAATGCACAAAGACTATTGCAAAGCAATGCACAGACTATTGCAAAGCAATGCACAGACTATTACAAAGCAATGCACAGACTATTGCAAAGCAAAGCACAAAGACTATTGCAAAGCAATGCACAGACTGTTGCAATGCACAGACTATTGCAAAGCAACGCAAAGTCTATTGCAAAGCAATGCACAGAGACTATTTTAAAGCAATGCACAGACTATTGCAAAGCCATGCACAGACTATTGCAAAGCAATGCACAGAGACTATTGCAAAGCAATGCACAGATTATTGCAAATCAATGCACAGAGACTATTGCAAAGCAATGCAAAGACTATTGCAAAGCAATGCACAGAGACTATTGCAAAGAAATGCACAGACTGTTGCAAAGCAATGCACAGACTATTGCAAAGCAATACACAGACTATTGCAAAGCAATGCACAGACTATTGCAAAGCAATGCACAGACTATTGCAAAGCAATGCACAGACTATTGCAAAGCAATGCACAGAGACTATTGCAAAGCAATGCACAGACTATTGCAAAGCAATGCACAGACTATTGCAAAGCAATGCACAAAGACTATTACAAAGCAATGCACAGACTATTGCAAAGCAATGCACAGACTATTACAAAGCAATGCACAGACTATTGCAAAGCAAAGCACAAAGACTATTGAAAAGCAATGCACAGACTATTGCAATGCACAGACTATTGCAAAGCAACGCACAGACTATTGCAAAGCAATGCACAGAGACTATTGCAAAGCAATGCACAGATTATTGCAAAGCAATGCGCAGAGACTATTGCAAAGCAATGCACAGACTATTGCAAAGCAATGCACAGACTATTGCAAAGCAATGCACAGAGACTATTGCAAAGCAATGCACAGATTATTGCAAAGCAATGCGCAGAGACTATTGCAAAGCAATGCACAGACTATTGCAAAGCAATGCACAGAGACTATTGCAAAGCAATGCACAGACTATTGCAAAGCAATGCACAGATTGTGCAAAGCAATGCAGAGAGACTATAGCAATGCACAGAGACTATTGCAAAGCAATGCACAGAGACTATTGCAAAGCAATGCACAGACTATTGCAAAGCAATGCACAGACTATTGCAAAGCAATGCACAGAGACTATTGCAAAGCAATGCACAGACTATTGCAAAGCAATGCACAGACTATTGCAAAGCAATGCACAGAGACTATTGCAAAGCAATGCACAGACTATTGCTAAGCAATGCACAGATTGTGGTAAGCAATGCAGAGAGACTATTGCCTAGCAATGCACAGAGACTATTGCAAAGCAATGCACAGAGACTATTGCAAAGCAATGCACAGACTATTGCAAAGCAATGCACAGACTATTGCAAAGCAATGCACAAAGACTATTGCAAAGCAATGCACAGACTATTGCAAAGCAATGCACAGACTATTGCAAAGCAATGCACAGACTATTACAAAGCAATGCACAGACTATTGCAAAGCAAAGCACAAAGACTATTGCAAAGCAATGCACAGACTATTGCAATGCACAGACTATTGCAAAGCAACGCAAAGTCTATTGCAAAGCAATGCACAGAGACTATTTTAAATCAATGCACAGACTATTGCAAAGCCATGCACAGACTGTTGCAAAGCAATGCACAGAGACTATTGCAAAGCAATGCACAGATTAATGCAAAGCAATGCACAGACTATTGCAATGCACAGACTATTGCAAAGCAACGCAAAGTCTATTGCAAAGCAATGCACAGAGACTATTTTAAAGCAATGCACAGACTATTGCAAAGCCATGCACAGACTATTGCAAAGCAATGCACAGAGACTATTGCAAAGCAATGCACAGATTATTGCAAAGCAATGCACAGAGACTATTGCAAAGCAATGCACAGAGACTATTGCAAAGCAATGCACAGACTATTGCAAGGCAATGCACAGAGACTATTGCAAAGCAATGCACAGACTATTGCAAAGCAATGCACAGATTGTGCAAAGCAATGCAGAGAGACTATAGCAATGCACAGAGACTATTGCAAAGCAATGCACAGAGACTATTGCAAAGCAATGCACCGACTATTGCAAAGCAATGCACAGACTATTGCAAAGCAATGCACAGAGACTATTGCAAAGCAATGCACAGACTATTGCAAAGCAATGCACAGAGACTATTGCAAAGCAATGCACAGACTATTGCAAAGCAATGCACAGAGACTATTGCAAAGCAATGCAAAGACTATTGCAAAGCAATGCACAGAGACTATTGCAAAGAAATGCACAGACTATTGCAAAGCAATGCACAGACTATTGCAAAGCAATACACAGACTATTGCAAAGCAATGCACAGACTATTGCAAAGCAATGCACAGACTATCGCAAAGCAATGCACAGACTATTGCAAAGCAATGCACAGAGACTATTGCAAAGCAATGCACAGACTATTGCAAAGCAATGCACAGACTATTGCAAAGCAATGCACAAAGACTATTACAAAGCAATGCACAGACTATTGCAAAGCAATGCACAGACTATTACAAAGCAATGCACAGACTATTGCAAAGCAAAGCACAAAGATTATTGCAAAGCAATGCACAGACTATTGCAATGCACAGACTATTGCAAAGCAACGCAAAGTCTATTGCAAAGCAATGCACAGAGACTATTTTAAAGCAATGCACAGACTATTGCAAAGCAATGCACAGACTATTGCAAAGCAATGCACAGAGACTATTGCAAAGCAATGCACAGATTATTGCAAAGCAATGCGCAGAGACTATTGCAAAGCAATGCACAGACTATTGCAAAGCAATGCACAGAGACTATTGCAAAGTAATGCACAGACTATTGCAAAGCAATGCACAGATTGTGCAAAGCAATGCAGAGAGACTATAGCAATGCACAGAGACTATTGCAAAGCAATGCACAGAGACTATTGCAAAGCAATGCACAGACTATTGCAAAGCAATGCACAGACTATTGCAAAGCAATGCACAGAGACTATTGCAAAGCAATGCACAGACTATTGCAAAGCAATGCACAGACTATTGCAAAGGAATGCACAGAGACTATTGCAAAGCAATGCACAGACTATTGCAAAGCAATGCACAGAGACTATTGCAAAGCAATGCACAGACTATTGCAAAGCAATGCACAGATTGTGCAAAGCAATGCAGAGAGACTATAGCAATGCACAGAGACTATTGCAAAGCAATGCACAGAGACTATTGCAAAGCAATGCACAGACTATTGCAAAGCAATGCACAGACTATTGCAAAGCAATGCACAGAGACTATTGCAAAGCAATGCACAGACTATTGCAAAGCAATGCACAGACTATTGCAAAGCAATGCACAGAGACTATTGCAAAGCAATGCACAGACTATTGCAAAGCAATGCAGAGAGACTATTGCAAAGCAATGCAAAGACTATTGCAAAGCAATGCACAGAGACTATTGCACAGAAATGCACAGACTATTGCAAAGCAATGCACAGACTATTGCAAAGCAATACACAGACTATTGCAAAGCAATGCACAGACTATTGCAAAGCAATGCACAGACTATCGCAAAGCAATGCACAGACTATTGCAAAGCAATGCACAGAGACTATTGCAAAGCAATGCACAGACTATTGCAAAGCAATGCACAAAGACTATTACAAAGCAATGCACAGACTATTGCAAAGCAATGCACAGACTATTACAAAGCAATGCACAGACTATTGCAAAGCAAAGCACAAAGACTATTGCAAAGCAATGCACAGACTATTGCAATGCACAGACTATTGCAAAGCAACGCAAAGTCTATTGCAAAGCAATGCACAGAGACTATTTTAAAGCAATGCACAGACTATTGCAAAGCAATGCACAGACTATTGCAAAGCAATGCACAGAGACTATTACAAAGCAATGCACAGATTATTGCAAAGCAATGCGCAGAGACTATTGCAAAGCAATGCACAGACTATTGCAAAGCAATGCACAGAGACTATTGCAAAGCAATACACAGACTATTGCAAAGCAATGCACAGACTATTGCAAAGCAATGCACAGAGACTATTGCAAAGCATTGCACAGACTATTGCAAAGCAATGCACAGACTATTGCAACCCAATGCACAGACTATTGCAACGCAATGCAGAAAGGCTATTGCAAAGCAATGCACAGACTATTGCAAAGCAATGCGAAGACTATTGCAAAGCAATGCACAGACTATTGCAAAGCAACGCGAAGACTATTGCAAAGCAATGCACAGAGACTATTGCAAAGCAATGCACAGAGACTATTGCAAAGCAATGCACAGACTATTGCAAAGCAATGCACAGAGACTTTTGCAAAGCAATGCACAGATTGTGCAAAGCAATGCAGAGAGACTATTGCAAAGGAATGCACAGAGACTATTGCAAAGCAATGCACAGACAATTGCAAAGCAATGCACAGACTATTGCAAAGCAATGCACAGACTATTGCAAAGCAATGCACAGAGTATTGCAAAGCAATGCACAGACTATTGCAAAGCAATGCACAGACTATTGCAAAGCAATGCACAGAGACTATTGCAAAGCAATGCACAGACTATTGCAAAGCAATGCACAGAGACTATTGCAAAGCAATGCACAGACTATTACAAAGAAATGCACAGATTATTGCATAGCAATGCACAGACTACTGCAAAGCAATACACAGAGACTATTGGACTATTGCAAAGCAATGCACAGACTATTGCAAAGCAATGCACAGAGACTATTGCAAAGCAATGCAAAGACTATTACAAAGCAATGCACAGAGACAATTGCAAAGAAATGCACAGACTATTGCAAAGCAATGCAGAGACTATTGCAGAGCAATACACAGACTTTTGCAAAGCAATGCACAGACTATTGCAAAGCAATGCACAGAGACTATCGCAAAGCATTGCACAGACTATTGCAAAGCAATGCACAGACTATTGCAACGCAATGCACAAAGGCTATTGCAAAGCAATGCACAGACTATTGCAAAGCAATGCACAGACTATTGCAAAGCAACGCGAAGACTATTGCAAAGCAATGCACAGAGACTATTGCAAAGCAATGCACAGACTATTGCAAAGCAATGCACAGAGACTATTGCAAAGCAATGCACAGATTATTGCAAAGCAATGCACAGAGACTATTGCAAAGCAATGCACAGACTATTGCAAACCAATGCACAGAGACTATTGCAAAGCAATGCACAGATTGTGCAAAGCATTGCACAGAGACTATTGCAAAGAAATGCACAGAGACTATTGCAAAGCAATGCACAGAGACTATTGCAAAGCAATGCACAGACTATTGCAATGCAATGCATAGACTATTGCAGAGCAATGCACAGAGACTATTGCAAAGCAATGCACAGAGACTATTGCAAAGCAATGCACAGACTATTGCAAAGCAATGCACAGACTATTGCAAAGCAATGCACAGAGACTATTGCAAAGCAATGCACAGACTATTGCATAGCAATGCACAGAGACTATTGGACTATTGCAAAGCAATGCACAGACTATTGCAAAGCAATGCACAGAGACTATTGCAAAGCAATGCAAAGACTATTGCAAAGCAATGCACAGAGACTATTGCAAAGAAATGCTCAGACTATTGCAAAGCAATGCACAGACTATTGCAAAGCAATACACAGACTATTGCAAAGCAATGCACAGACTATTGCAAAGCAATGCACAGAGACTATTGCAAAGCATTGCACAGACTATTGCAAAGCAATGCACAGACTATTGCAACCCAATGCACAGACTATTGCAACGCAATGCAGAAAGGCTATTGCAAAGCAATGCACAGACTATTGCAAAGCAATGCGAAGACTATTGCAAAGCAATGCACAGAGACTATTGCAAAGCAATGCACAGAGACTATTGCAAAGCAATGCACAGACTATTGCAAAGCAATGCACAGAGACTTTTGCAAAGCAATGCACAGATTGTGCAAAGCAATGCAGAGAGACTATTGCAAAGCAATGCACAGAGACTATTGCAAAGCAATGCACAGAGACTATTGTAAAGCAATGCACAGACTATTGCAAAGCAATGCACAGAGACTTTTGCAAAGCAATGCACAGATTGTGCAAAGCAATGCAGAGAGACTATTGCAAAGCAATGCACAGAGACTATTGCAAAGCAATGCACAGAGACTATTGCAAAGCAATGCACAGACTATTGCAAAGCACTGCACAGACTATTGCAAAGCAATGCACAGAGTATTGCAAAGCAATGCACAGACTATTGCAAAGCAATGCACAGACTATTGCAAAGCAATGCACAGAGACTATTGCAAAGCAATGCACAGACTATTGCAAAGCAATGCACAGAGACTATTGCAAAGCAATGCACAGACTATTACAAAGCAATGCACAGAGACAATTGCAAAGAAATGCACAGACTATTGCAAAGCAATGCAGAGACTATTGCAGAGCAATACACAGACTTTTGCAAAGCAATGCACAGACTATTGCAAAGCAATGCACAGAGACTATTGCAAAGCATTGCACAGACTATTGCAAAGCAATGCACAGACTATTGCAACGCAATGCACAAAGGCTATTGCAAAGCAATGCACAGACTATTGCAAAGCAATGCACAGACTATTGCAAAGCAACGCGAAGACTATTGCAAAGCAATGCACAGAGACTATTGCAAAGCAATGCACAGACTATTGCAAAGCAATGCACAGAGACTATTGCAAAGCAATGCACAGATTATTGCAAAGCAATGCACAGAGACTATTGCAAAGCAATGCACAGACTATTGCAAACCAATGCACAGAGACTATTGCAAAGCAATGCACAGACTATTGCAAAGCAATGCACAGATTGTGCAAAGCATTGCACAGAGACTATTGCAAAGACATGCACAGAGAATATTGCAAAGCAATGCACAGAGACTATTGCAAAGCAATGCACAGACTATTGCAATGCAATGCATAGACTATTGCAGAGCAATGCACAGAGACTATTGCAAAGCAATGCACAGAGACTATTGCAAAGCAATGCACAGAGACTATTGCAAAGCAATGCACAGACTATTGCAAAGCAATGCACAGAGACTATTGCAAAGCAATGCACAGACTATTGCAAAGAAATGCACAGATTATTGCAAAGCAATGCACAGACTATTGCAAAGCAATGCACAGACTATTGCAAAGCAATGCACAGAGACTATTGCAAAGCAATGCACAGACTATTGCAAAGCAATGCACAGATACTATTGCAAAGCAATGCACACAGACTATTGCAAAGCAATACACAGAGACTATTGCAAAGCAATGCACAAAGACTATTGCAAAGCAATGCACAGAGACTATTGCAAAGCAATGCACAGAGACTATTGCAAAGCAATGCACAGACTATTGCAGCGCAATTCACAGAGACTATTGCAAAGCAATGCACTGACTATTGCAAAGAAATGCACAGACTATTGCAAAGCAATGCACAGACTATTGCAAAGCAATACACAGAGACTATTGCAAAGCAATGCACAGACTATTGCAAAGTAATGCACAGAGACTATTGCAAAGCAATGCACAGAGACTATTGCAAAGCAATGCACAGACTATTGCAAACCAATGCACAGAGACTATTGCCAAGCAATGCACAGACTATTGCAAATCAATGCACAGAGACTATTGCAAAGCAATGCACAGAGACTATTGCAAAGCAATGCACAGAGACTATTGCAAAGCAATGCACAGACTATTGCAAAGCAATGCATAGACTTTTGCAAAGCAATGCAGAGAGACTATTGCAAAGCAATGCAGAGATACTATTGCAAAGCAATGCAGAGACTATAGCAAAGCAATGCACAGACTATTGCAAAGCAATGCACAGACTATTGCAAAGCAATGCACAGAGAATATTGCAAAGCAATGCATAGACTATTGCAAAGCAATGCAGAGAGACTATTGCAAAGCAATGCACAGAGACTATTGCAAAGCAATGCACAGACTATTGCAAACCAATGCACAGAGACTATTGCAAAGCAATGCACAGACTATTGCAAAGCAATGCACAGATTGTGCAAAGCAATGCACAGAGAATATTGCAAAGCAATGCACAGACTATTGCAAAGCAATGCACCGATTATTGCAAAGCAATGCACAGAGACTATTGCAAAGCAATGCACAGACTATTGCAAACCAATGCACAGAGACTATTGCAAAGCAATGCACAGACTATTGCAAAGCAATGCACAGAGACTATTGCAAAGCAATGCACAGACTATTGCAAAACAATGCACAGACTATTGCAAAGCAATGCACAGACTATTGCAAAGCAATGCACAGACTATTGCAAAGCAATGAACAGACTATTGCAAAGCAATGCGAAGACTATTGCAAAGCAATGCACAGAGACTATTGCAAAGCAATGCACAGACTATTGCAAAGCAATGCACAGACTATTGCAAAGCAATGCACAGAGACTATTGCAAAGCAATGCACAGACTATTGCAAAGCAATGCACAGAGACTATTGCAAAGCAATGCACAGACTATTACAAAGACATGCACAGATTATTGCATAGCAATGCACAGACTATTGCAAAGCAATGCACAGACTATTGCAAAGCAATACACAGACTATTGCAAAGCAATGCACAAAGACTATTGCAAAGCAATGCACAGACTATTGCAAAGCAATGCACAGACTATTACAAAGCAATGCACAGACTATTGCAAAGCAAAGCACAAAGACTATTGCAAAGCAATGCACAGACTGTTGCAATGCACAGACTATTGCAAAGCAACGCAAAGTCTATTGCAAAGCAATGCACAGAGACTATTTTAAAGCAATGCACAGACTATTGCAAAGCCATGCACAGACTATTGCAAAGCAATGCACAGAGACTATTGCAAAGCAATGCACAGATTATTGCAAAGCAATGCACAGAGACTATTGCAAAGCAATGCAAAGACTATTGCAAAGCAATGCACAGAGACTATTGCAAAGAAATGCACAGACTGTTGCAAAGCAATGCACAGACTATTGCAAAGCAATACACAGACTATTGCAAAGCAATGCACAGACTATTGCAAAGCAATGCACAGACTATTGCAAAGCAATGCACAGACTATTGCAAAGCAATGCACAGAGACTATTGCAAAGCAATGCACAGACTATTGCAAAGCAATGCACAGACTATTGCAAAGCAATGCACAAAGACTATTACAAAGCAATGCACAGACTATTGCAAAGCAATGCACAGACTATTACAAAGCAATGCACAGACTATTGCAAAGCAAAGCACAAAGACTATTGAAAAGCAATGCACAGACTATTGCAATGCACAGACTATTGCAAAGCAACGCACAGACTATTGCAAAGCAATGCACAGAGACTATTGCAAAGCAATGCACAGATTATTGCAAAGCAATGCGCAGAGACTATTGCAAAGCAATGCACAGACTATTGCAAAGCAATGCACAGACTATTGCAAAGCAATGCACAGAGACTATTGCAAAGCAATGCACAGATTATTGCAAAGCAATGCGCAGAGACTATTGCAAAGCAATGCACAGACTATTGCAAAGCAATGCACAGATTGTGCAAAGCAATGCAGAGAGACTATAGCAATGCACAGAGACTATTGCAAAGCAATGCACAGAGACTATTGCAAAGCAATGCACAGACTATTGCAAAGCAATGCACAGACTATTGCAAAGCAATGCACAGAGACTATTGCAAAGCAATGCACAGACTATTGCAAAGCAATGCACAGACTATTGCAAAGCAATGCACAGAGACTATTGCAAAGCAATGCACAGACTATTGCTAAGCAATGCACAGATTGTGGTAAGCAATGCAGAGAGACTATTGCCTAGCAATGCACAGAGACTATTGCAAAGCAATGCACAGACTATTGCAAAGCAGTGCACAAAGACTATTGCAAAGCAATGCACAGACTATTGCAAAGCAATGCACAGACTATTGCAAAGCAATGCACAGACTATTACAAAGCAATGCACAGACTATTGCAAAGCAAAGCACAAAGACTATTGAAAAGCAATGCACAGACTATTGCAATGCACAGACTATTGCAAAGCAACGCACAGACTATTGCAAAGCAATGCACAGAGACTATTGCAAAGCAATGCACAGATTATTGCAAAGCAATGCGCAGAGACTATTGCAAAGCAATGCACAGACTATTGCAAAGCAATGCACAGACTATTGCAAAGCAATGCACAGAGACTATTGCAAAGCAATGCACAGATTATTGCAAAGCAATGCGCAGAGACTATTGCAAAGCAATGCACAGACTATTGCAAAGCAATGCACAGATTGTGCAAAGCAATGCAGAGAGACTATAGCAATGCACAGAGACTATTGCAAAGCAATGCACAGAGACTATTGCAAAGCAATGCACAGACTATTGCAAAGCAATGCACAGACTATTGCAAAGCAATGCACAGACTATTGCAAAGCAATGCACAGAGACTATTGCAAAGCAATGCACAGACTATTGCTAAGCAATGCACAGATTGTGGTAAGCAATGCAGAGAGACTATTGCCTAGCAATGCACAGAGACTATTGCAAAGCAATGCACAGACTATTGCAAAGCAGTGCACAAAGACTATTGCAAAGCAATGCACAGACTATTGCAAAGCAATGCACAGACTATTGCAAAGCAATGCACAGACTATTACAAAGCAATGCACAGACTATTGCAAAGCAAAGCACAAAGACTATTGCAAAGCAATGCACAGACTATTGCAATGCACAGACTATTGCAAAGCAACGCAAAGTCTATTGCAAAGCAATGCACAGAGACTATTTTAAATCAATGCACAGACTATTGCAAAGCCATGCACAGACTGTTGCAAAGCAATGCACAGAGACTATTGCAAAGCAATGCACAGATTAATGCAAAGCAATGCACAGACTATTGCAATGCACAGACTATTGCAAAGCAACGCAGAGTATATTGCAAAGCAATGCACAGAGACTTTTTTAAAGCAATGCACAGACTATTGCAAAGCCATGCACAGACGATTGCAAAGCAATGCACAGAGACTATTGCAAAGCAATGCACAGATTATTGCAAAGCAATGCACAGAGACTATTGCAAAGCAATGCACAGACTATTGCAAGGCAATGCACAGAGACTATTGCAAAGCAATGCACAGACTATTGCAAAGCAATGCACAGATTGTGCAAAGCAATGCAGAGAGACTATAGCAATGCACAGAGACTATTGCAAAGCAATGCACAGAGACTAGTGCAAAGCAATGCACCGACTATTGCAAAGCAATGCACAGACTATTGCAAAGCAATGCACAGAGACTATTGCAAAGCAATGCACAGACTATTGCAAAGCAATGCACAGAGACTATTGCAAAGCAATGCACAGACTATTGCAAAGCAATGCACAGAGACTATTGCAAAGCAATGCAAAGACTATTGCAAAGCAATGCACAGAGACTATTGCAAAGAAATGCACAGACTATTGCAAAGCAATGCACAGACTATTGCAAAGCAATACACAGACTATTGCAAAGCAATGCACAGACTATTGCAAAGCAATGCACAGACTATCGCAAAGCAATGCACAGACTATTGCAAAGCAATGCACAGAGACTATTGCAAAGCAATGCACAGACTATTGCAAAGCAATGCACAGACTATTGCAAAGCAATGCACAAAGACTATTACAAAGCAATGCACAGACTATTGCAAAGCAATGCACAGACTATTACAAAGCAATGCACAGACTATTGCAAAGCAAAGCACAAAGATTATTGCAAAGCAATGCACAGACTATTGCAATGCACAGACTATTGCAAAGCAACGCAAAGTCTATTGCAAAGCAATGCACAGAGACTATTTTAAAGCAATGCACAGACTATTGCAAAGCAATGCACAGACTATTGCAAAGCAATGCACAGAGACTATTGCAAAGCAATGCACAGATTATTGCAAAGCAATGCGCAGAGACTATTGCAAAGCAATGCACAGACTATTGCAAAGCAATGCACAGAGACTATTGCAAAGTAATGCACAGACTATTGCAAAGCAATGCACAGATTGTGCAAAGCAATGCAGAGAGACTATAGCAATGCACAGAGACTATTGCAAAGCAATGCACAGAGACTATTGCAAAGCAATGCACAGACTATTGCAAAGCAATGCACAGACTATTGCAAAGCAATGCACAGAGACTATTGCAAAGCAATGCACAGACTATTGCAAAGCAATGCACAGACTATTGCAAAGCAATGCACAGAGACTATTGCAAAGCAATGCACAGACTATTGCAAAGCAATGCACAGAGACTATTGCAAAGCAATGCACAGACTATTGCAAAGCAATGCACAGATTGTGCAAAGCAATGCAGAGAGACTATAGCAATGCACAGAGACTATTGCAAAGCAATGCACAGAGACTATTGCAAAGCAATGCACAGACTATTGCAAAGCAATGCACAGACTATTGCAAAGCAATGCACAGAGACTATTGCAAAGCAATGCACAGACTATTGCAAAGCAATGCACAGACTATTGCAAAGCAATGCACAGAGACTATTGCAAAGCAATGCACAGACTATTGCAAAGCAATGCAGAGAGACTATTGCAAAGCAATGCAAAGACTATTGCAAAGCAATGCACAGAGACTATTGCACAGAAATGCACAGACTATTGCAAAGCAATGCACAGACTATTGCAAAGCAATACACAGACTATTGCAAAGCAATGCACAGACTATTGCAAAGCAATGCACAGACTATCGCAAAGCAATGCACAGACTATTGCAAAGCAATGCACAGAGACTATTGCAAAGCAATGCACAGACTATTGCAAAGCAATGCACAAAGACTATTACAAAGCAATGCACAGACTATTGCAAAGCAATGCACAGACTATTACAAAGCAATGCACAGACTATTGCAAAGCAAAGCACAAAGACTATTGCAAAGCAATGCACAGACTATTGCAATGCACAGACTATTGCAAAGCAACGCAAAGTCTATTGCAAAGCAATGCACAGAGACTATTTTAAAGCAATGCACAGACTATTGCAAAGCAATGCACAGACTATTGCAAAGCAATGCACAGAGACTATTGCAAAGCAATGCACAGATTATTGCAAAGCAATGCGCAGAGACTATTGCAAAGCAATGCACAGACTATTGCAAAGCAATGCACAGAGACTATTGCAAAGCAATACACAGACTATTGCAAAGCAATGCACAGACTATTGCAAAGCAATGCACAGAGACTATTGCAAAGCATTGCACAGACTATTGCAAAGCAATGCACAGACTATTGCAACCCAATGCACAGACTATTGCAACGCAATGCAGAAAGGCTATTGCAAAGCAATGCACAGACTATTGCAAAGCAATGCGAAGACTATTGCAAAGCAATGCACAGACTATTGCAAAGCAACGCGAAGACTATTGCAAAGCAATGCACAGAGACTATTGCAAAGCAATGCACAGAGACTATTGCAAAGCAATGCACAGACTATTGCAAAGCAATGCACAGAGACTTTTGCAAAGCAATGCACAGATTGTGCAAAGCAATGCAGAGAGACTATTGCAAAGGAATGCACAGAGACTATTGCAAAGCAATGCACAGAGACAATTGCAAAGCAATGCACAGAGACAATTGCAAAGCAATGCACAGACTATTGCAAAGCAATGCACAGAGTATTGCAAAGCAATGCACAGACTATTGCAAAGCAATGCACAGACTATTGCAAAGCAATGCACAGACTATTGCAAAGCAATGCACAGAGACTATTGCAAAGCAATGCACAGACTATTGCAAAGCAATGCACAGAGACTATTGCAAAGCAATGCACAGACTATTACAAAGAAATGCACAGATTATTGCATAGCAATGCACAGACTATTGCAAAGCAATACACAGAGACTATTGGACTATTGCAAAGCAATGCACAGACTATTGCAAAGCAATGCACAGAGACTATTGCAAAGCAATGCAAAGACTATTACAAAGCAATGCACAGAGACAATTGCAAAGAAATGCACAGACTATTGCAAAGCAATGCAGAGACTATTGCAGAGCAATACACAGACTTTTGCAAAGCAATGCACAGACTATTGCAAAGCAATGCACAGAGACTATCGCAAAGCATTGCACAGACTATTGCAAAGCAATGCACAGACTATTGCAACGCAATGCACAAAGGCTATTGCAAAGCAATGCACAGACTATTGCAAAGCAATGCACAGACTATTGCAAAGCAACGCGAAGACTATTGCAAAGCAATGCACAGAGACTATTGCAAAGCAATGCACAGACTATTGCAAAGCAATGCACAGAGACTATTGCAAAGCAATGCACAGATTATTGCAAAGCAATGCACAGAGACTATTGCAAAGCAATGCACAGACTATTGCAAACCAATGCACAGAGACTATTGCAAAGCAATGCACAGATTGTGCAAAGCATTGCACAGAGACTATTGCAAAGAAATGCACAGAGACTATTGCAAAGCAATGCACAGAGACTATTGCAAAGCAATGCACAGACTATTGCAATGCAATGCATAGACTATTGCAGAGCAATGCACAGAGACTATTGCAAAGCAATGCACAGAGACTATTGCAAAGCAATGCACAGACTATTGCAAAGCAATGCACAGACTATTGCAAAGCAATGCACAGAGACTATTGCAAAGCAATGCACAGACTATTGCATAGCAATGCACAGAGACTATTGGACTATTGCAAAGCAATGCACAGACTATTGCAAAGCAATGCACAGAGACTATTGCAAAGCAATGCAAAGACTATTGCAAAGCAATGCACAGAGACTATTGCAAAGAAATGCTCAGACTATTGCAAAGCAATGCACAGACTATTGCAAAGCAATACACAGACTATTGCAAAGCAATGCACAGACTATTGCAAAGCAATGCACAGAGACTATTGCAAAGCATTGCACAGACTATTGCAAAGCAATGCACAGACTATTGCAAGCCAATGCACAGACTATTGCAACGCAATGCAGAAAGGCTATTGCAAAGCAATGCACAGACTATTGCAAAGCAATGCGAAGACTATTGCAAAGCAATGCACAGAGACTATTGCAAAGCAATGCACAGAGACTATTGCAAAGCAATGCACAGACTATTGCAAAGCAATGCACAGAGACTTTTGCAAAGCAATGCACAGATTGTGCAAAGCAATGCAGAGAGACTATTGCAAAGCAATGCACAGAGACTATTGCAAAGCAATGCACAGAGACTATTGCAAAGCAATGCACAGACTATTGCAAAGCAATGCACAGAGACTTTTGCAAAGCAATGCACAGATTGTGCAAAGCAATGCAGAGAGACTATTGCAAAGCAATGCACAGAGACTATTGCAAAGCAATGCACAGAGACTATTGCAAAGCAATGCACAGACTATTGCAAAGCAATGCACAGACTATTGCAAAGCAATGCACAGAGTATTGCAAAGCAATGCACAGACTATTGCAAAGCAATGCACAGACTATTGCAAAGCAATGCACAGAGACTATTGCAAAGCAATGCACAGACTATTGCAAAGCAATGCACAGAGACTATTGCAAAGCAATGCACACACTATTACAAAGCAATGCACAGAGACAATTGCAAAGAAATGCACAGACTATTGCAAAGCAATACAGAGACTATTGCAGAGCAATACACAGACTTTTGCAAAGCAATGCACAGACTATTGCAAAGCAATGCACAGAGACTATTGCAAAGCATTGCACAGACTATTGCAAAGCAATGCACAGACTATTGCAACGCAATGCACAAAGGCTATTGCAAAGCAATGCACAGACTATTGCAAAGCAATGCACAGACTATTGCAAAGCAACGCGAAGACTATTGCAAAGCAATGCACAGAGACTATTGCAAAGCAATGCACAGACTATTGCAAAGCAATGCACAGAGACTATTGCAAAGCAATGCACAGATTATTGCAAAGCAATGCACAGAGACTATTGCAAAGCAATGCACAGACTATTGCAAACCAATGCACAGAGACTATTGCAAAGCAATGCACAGACTATTGCAAAGCAATGCACAGATTGTGCAAAGCATTGCACAGAGACTATTGCAAAGACATGCACAGAGAATATTGCAAAGCAATGCACAGAGACTATTGCAAAGCAATGCACAGACTATTGCAATGCAATGCATAGACTATTGCAGAGCAATGCACAGAGACTATTGCAAAGCAATGCACAGAGACTATTGCAAAGCAATGCACAGAGACTATTGCAAAGCAATGCACAGACTATTGCAAAGCAATGCACAGAGACTATTGCAAAGCAATGCACAGACTATTGCAAAGAAATGCACAGATTATTGCAAAGCAATGCACAGACTATTGCAAAGCAATGCACAGACTATTGCAAAGCAATGCACAGAGACTATTGCAAAGCAATGCACAGACTATTGCAAAGCAATGCACAGATACTATTGCAAAGCAATGCACACAGACTATTGCAAGGCAATACACAGAGACTATTGCAAAGCAATGCACAAAGACTATTGCAAAGCAATGCACAGAGACTATTGCAAAGCAATGCACAGAGACTATTGCAAAGCAATGCACAGACTATTGCAGCGCAATTCACAGAGACTATTGCAAAGCAATGCACTGACTATTGCAAAGAAATGCACAGACTATTGCAAAGCAATGCACAGACTATTGCAAAGCAATACACAGAGACTATTGCAAAGCAATGCACAGACTATTGCAAAGTAATGCACAGAGACTATTGCAAAGCAATGCACAGAGACTATTGCAAAGCAATGCACAGACTATTGCAAACCAATGCACAGAGACTATTGCCAAGCAATGCACAGACTATTGCAAATCAATGCACAGAGACTATTGCAAAGCAATGCACAGAGACTATTGCAAAGCAATGCACAGAGACTATTGCAAAGCAATGCACAGACTATTGCAAAGCAATGCATAGACTATTGCAAAGCAATGCAGAGAGACTATTGCAAAGCAATGCAGAGATACTATTGCAAAGCAATGCAGACACTATGGCAAAGCAATGCACAGACTATTGCAAAGCAATGCACAGACTATTGCAAAGCAATGCACAGAGAATATTGCAAAGCAATGCATAGACTATTGCAAAGCAATGCAGAGAGACTATTGCAAAGCAATGCACAGAGACTATTGCAAAGCAATGCACAGACTATTGCAAACCAATGCACAGAGACTATTGCAAAGCAATGCACAGACTATTGCAAAGCAATGCACAGATTGTGCAAAGCAATGCACAGAGAATATTGCAAAGCAATGCACAGACTATTGCAAAGCAATGCACCGATTATTGCAAAGCAATGCACAGAGACTATTGCAAAGCAATGCACAGACTATTGCAAACCAATGCACAGAGACTATTGCAAAGCAATGCACAGACTATTGCAAAGCAATGCACAGAGACTATTGCAAAGCAATGCACAGACTATTGCAAAACAATGCACAGACTATTGCAAAGCAATGCACAGACTATTGCAAAGCAATGCACAGACTATTGCAAAGCAATGAACAGACTATTGCAAAGCAATGCGAAGACTATTGCAAAGCAATGCACAGAGACTATTGCAAAGCAATGCAGAGACTATTGCAAAGCAATGCACAGAGACTATTGCAAAGCAATGCACAGAGACTATTGCAAAGCAATGCACAGAGACTATTGCAAAGCAATGCACAGAGACTATTGCAAAGCAATGCACAGACTATTGCAAGAAATGCACAGTCTATTGCAAAGCAATGCATAGACTATTGCAAAGCAATACAAAGAGACTATTGCAAAGCAATGCACAGACTATTGCAAAGCAATGCACAGAGACTATTGCAAAGCAATGCACAGACTATTGCAAAGCAATGCACAGACTATTGCAAAGCAATGCACAGACTATTGCAAAGCAAAGCGAAGACTATTGCAAAGCAATGCACAGAGACTATTGCAAAGCAATGCACAGATTATTGCAAAGCAATGCACAGACTATTGCAAAGCAATGCAAAGATACTATTGCAAAGCAATGCACAGACTATTGCAAAGCAATGCGAAGACTATTGCAAAGCAATGCGAAGACTATTGCAAAGCAATGCACAGAGACTATTGCAAAGCAATGCACCAAGACTATTGCTAAGCAATGCACAGAGACTATTGCAAAGCAATGCGCAGAGACTATTGCAAAGCCATGCACAGAGACTATTGCAACGCAATGCACAGAGACTATTGCAAAGCAATGCACAGACTATTGCAAAGAAATGCACAGACTATTGCAAAGCAATGCACAGACTATTGCAAAGCAATACACAGATACTATTGCAAAGCAATGCACAGACTATTGCAAAGAAATGCACAAAGACTATTGCAAAGCAATGCACAGACTATTGCAAAGCAATGCACAGAGACTATTGCAAAGCAATGCACAGACTATTGCAAAGCCATGCACAAAGACTATTGCAAAGCAATGCACAGACTATTGCAAAGAAATGCACAGATTATTGCATACCAATGCACAGACTATTGCAAAGCAATGCACAGAATATTGCAAAGCAATGCACAGAGACTATTGCAAAGCAATGCAAAGACTATTGCAAAGCAATGCACAGAGACTATTGCAAAGAAATGCACAGACTATTGCAAAGCAATGCACAGACTATTGCAAAGCAATACACAGACTTTTGCAAAGCAATGCACAGACTATTGCAAAGCAATGCACAGAGACTATTGCAAAGCAATGCAAAGACTATTGCAAAGCAATGCACAGAGACTATTGCAAAGAAATGCACAGACTATTGCAAAGCATTGCACAGACTATTGCAAAGCAATGCACAGACTATTGCAACGCAATGCACAAAGGCTATTGCAAAGCAATGCACAGACTATTGCAAAGCAATGCACAGACTATTGCAAAGCAATGCACAGAGACTATTGCAAAGCAATGCAAAGACTATTGCAAAGCAATGCACAGAGACTATTGCAAAGAAATGCACAGACTATTGCAAAGCAATGCACAGACTATTGCAATGCAATGCACAAAGGCTATTGCAAAGCAATGCACAGACTATTGCAAAGCAATGCACAGACTATTGCAAAGCAATGCACAGAGACTATTGCAAAGCAATGCACAGACTATTGCAAAGCAATGCACAGAGACTATTGCAAAGCATTGCACAGACTATTGCAAAGCAATGCACAGACTATTGCAACGCAATGCACAGACTATTGCAAAGCAATGCACAGACTATTGGAAAGCAATGCACAGAGACTATTGCAAAGAAATGCACAGAGACTATTGCAAAGCAATGCAGAGAGACTATTGCAAAGCAATGCACAGAGACTATTGCAAAGCAATGCACAAATGCACAGAGACTAGTGCAAAGCAATGCACAGACTATTGCAAAGCAATGCACAGACTATTGCAAAGCAATGCACAGAGATTATTGCAAAGCAATGCACAGACTATTGCAAAGCAATGCACAGACTATTGCAAAGTAATGCACAGAGAGTATTGCAAAGCAATGCACAGACTATTGCAAAGCAATGCACAGACTATTGCAAAGCAATACACAGACTATTGCAAAGCAATGCACAGACTATAGCAAAGCAATGCACAGACTATTGCAAAGCAATGCACAGAGACTATTGCAAAGCAATGCACAGATTATTGCAAAGCAATGCCCAGACTATTGCAAAGCAATGCACAGAGACTATTGCAAAGCAATGCACAGACTATTGCAATGCAATGCACAAAGACTATTGCAAAGAAATGCTCAGACTATTGCAAAGCAATGCACAGACTATTGCAAAGCAATACAAAGAGACTATTGCAAAGCAATGCACAGACTATTGCAAAGCAATGCACAGACTATTGCAAAGCAATGCACAGAGACTATTGCAAAGCAATGCACAGAGACTATTGCAAAGCAATGCACAGACTATTGCAAAGCAATGCACAGAGACTATTGCAAAGCAATGCACAGAGACTATTGCAAAGCAATGCACAGAGACTATTGCAAAGCAATGCACAGACTATTGCAAAGCAATGCGAAGACTATTGCAAAGCAATGCACAGAGACTATTGCAAAGCAATGCGCAGACTATTGCAAAGCAATGCACAGAGACTATTGCAAAGCAATGCACAGACTAATGCAATGCACAAACTATTGCAAAGCAATGCACAGAGACTATTGCAAAGAAATGCACAGACTATTGCAAAGCAATGCACAGACTATTGCAAAGCAATAAACAGACTATTGCAAAGCAATGCACAGACTATTGCAAAGCAATGCACAGAGACTATTGCAAAGAAATGCACAGACTATTGCAAAGCAATGCAGACTATTGCAAAGCAATACACAGACTATTGCAAAGCAATGCACAGACTCTAGCAAAGCAATGCACAGAGACTATTGCAAAGCAATGCACAGAATATTGCAAAGCAATGCACAGACTATTGCAAAGCAATGCACAAAGACTATTGAAAACCAATGCACAGACTATTAAAAAGCAACGCGAAGACTATTGCAAAGCAATGCACAGAGACTATTGCAAATCAATGCACAGACTATTGCAAAGCAATGCGAAGACTATTGCAAAGCAATGCACAGAGACTATTGCAAAGCAATGCACAGACTATTGCAAAGCAATGCACAGACTATTGCAAAGCAATGCACAGAGACTATTGCAAAGCAATGCACAGATTATTGCAAAGCAATGCACAGACTATTGCAAAGCAATGCACAGAGACTATTGCAAAGCAATGCACAGACTATTGCAATGCAATGCACAAAGACTATTGCAAAGAAATGCACAGACTATTGCACAGCAATGCACAGACTATTGCAAAGCAATACAAAGAGACTATTGCAAAGCAATGCACAGACTATTGCAAAGCAATGCACAGAGACTATTGCAAAGCAATGCACAGAGACTATTGCAAAGCAATGCACAGACTATTGCAAAGCAATGCACAGAGACTATTGCAAAGCAATGCACAGACTATTGCAAAGCAATGCACAGAGACTATTGCAAAGCAATGCACAGAGACTATTGCAAAGCAATGCACAGACTATTGCAATGCAATGCACAAAGACTATTGCAAAGAAATGCACAGACTATTGCAAAGCAATGTGAAGACTATTGCAAAGCAATGCACAGAGACTATTGCAAAGCAATGCACAGACTATTGCAAAGCAATGCACAGACTATTGCTAAGCAATGCACAGACTATTGCAAAGCAATGCGAAGACTATTGCAAAGCAATGCACAGAGACTATTGCAAAGCAATGCACAGACTATTGCAAAGCAATGCATAGACTACTGCAGAGCAATGCAGAGAGACTATTGCAAAGCAATGCACAGAGACTATTGCAAAGCAATGCACAGAGACTATTACAAAGCAATGCACAGACTATTGCAAAGCAATGCACAGAGACTATTGCAAAGCAACGCACAGACTATTGCAAAGAAATGCACAGACTATTGCAAAGCAATGCACAGACTATTGCAATGCAATACACAGAGACTATTGCAAAGCAATGCACAGACTATATGCAAAGCAATGCACAGAGACTATTGCAAAGCAATGCACAGACTATTGCAAAGCAATGCACAGAGACTATTGCAAAGAAATGCACAGAGACTATTGCAAAGCAATGCATAGAGACTATTGCAAAGCAATGCACAGACTATTGCAAAGCAATGCACAGACTATTGCAAAGCAATGCACAAAGATTATTGCAAAGCAATGCACAGACTATTGCAAAGCAACGCGAAGACTATTGCAAAGCAATGCACAGAGACTATTGCAAAGCAATGCACAGACTATTGCAAAGCAATGCACAAAGACTATTGCAAAGCAATGCACAGACTATTGCAAAGCAACGCGAAGACTATTGCAAAGCAATGCACAGAGACTATTGCAAAGCAATGCACAGAATATTGCAAAGCAATGCACAGAGACTATTGCAAAACAATGCACAGATTATTGCAAAGCAATGCACAGACTATTGCAGTGCAATGCAGAGAGACTATTGCAAAGCAATGGACAGACTATTGCAAAGCAATGCACAGAGACTATTGCAAAGCAATGCACAGACTATTGCAAAGCAATGCACAGAGACTATTGCAAAGCAATGCACAGACTATTGCAAAGCAATGCACAGACTATTGCAAAGCAATGCACAGAGACTATTGCAAAGCAATGCACAGACTATTGCAAAGCAATGCACAGAGAGTATTGCAAAGCAATGCACAGACTATTGCAAAGCAATGCACAGACTATTGCAAAGCAATGCACAGAGAGTATTGAAAAGCAATGCACAGACTATTGCAAAGCAATGCGAAGACTATTGCAAAGCAATGCACAGATACTATTGCAAAGCAACGCGCAGACTATTGCAAAGCAATGCACAGAGACTATTGCAAAGCAATCCACAGAGACTATTGCAAAGCAATGCACAGAGACTATTGCAAACCAATGCACAGACTATTGCAAAGCAATGCACAAAGACTATTGCAAAGCAATGCACAGACTATTGCAAAGCAACGCGAAGACTATTGCAAAGCAATGCACAGAGACTATTGCAAAGCAATGCACAGACTATTGCAAAGCAATGCACAGACTATTGCAAAGCAATGCACAGAGACTATTGCAAAGCAATGCACAGATTATTGCAAAGCAATGCACAGACTATTGCAAAGCAATGCACAGAGACTATTGCAAAGCAATGCACAGACTATTGCAAAGCAATGCACAGAGACTATTGCAAAGCAATGCACAGATTGTGCAAAGCAATGCAGAGAGACTATTGCAAAGCAATGCAGAGAGACTATTGCAAAGCAATGCAGAGATACTATTGCAAAGCAATGCACAGAGACTATTGCAAAGCAATGCACAGACTTTTGCAAAGCAATGCACAGACTATTGCAAAGCAATGCACAGACTATTGCAAAGCAATGCATAGACTATTGCAGAGCATTGCAGAGAGACTATTGCAAAGCAATGCACAGAGACTATTGCAAAGCAATGCACAGACTATTGCAAAGCAATGCACAGAGACTATTGCAAAGCAACGCACAGACTATTGCAAAGAAATGCACAGACTATTGCAAAGCAATGCAAAGACTATTGCAAAGCAATACACAGAGACTATTGCAAAGCAATTCACAGACTATATGCAAAGCAATGCACAGAGACTATTGCAAAGCAATGCACAGACTATTGCAAAGCAATGCACAGAGACTATTGCAAAGAAATGCATAGAGACTATTGTAAAGCAATGCATAGAGACTATTGCAAAGCAATGCACAGACTATTGCAAAGCAATGCACAGACTATTGCAAAGCAATGCACAGAGACTATTGCAAAGCAATGCACAGACTATTGCAAAGCAATGCACAGAGTCTATTGCAAATCAATGCACAGACTATTGCAAAGCAATGCACAGAGACTATTGCAAAGCAATGCACAGACTATTGCAAAGCAATGCATAGACTATTGCAGAGCAATGCGGAAAGAATATTGCAGAGCAATGCACAGAGACTATTGCAAAGCAATGCACAGACTATTGCAAAGCAATGCACAGAGACTATTGCAAAGCAATGCAGAGATACTATTGCAAAGCAATGCACAGAGACTATTGTAAAGCAATGCACAGACTATTGCAAAGCAATGCACAGAGACTATTGCAAAGCAATGCACAGACTATTGCAAAGCAATGCATAGACTATTGCAGAGCAATGCAGAGAGACTATTGCAAAGGAATGCACAGAGACTATTGCAAAGCAATGCACAGAGGCTATTGCAAAGCAATGCACAGACTATTGCAAAGCAATGCACAGCGACTATTGCAAAGCAACGCACAGACTATTGCAAAGAAATGCACAGACTATTGCAAAGCAATGCACAGACTATTGCAAAGCAATACACAGAGACTATTGCAAAGCAATGCACAGACTATATGCAAAGCAATGCACAGAGACTATTGCAAAGCAATGCACAGACTATTGCAAAGCAATGCACAGAGACTATTGCAAAGAAATGCACAGAGACTATTGCAAAGCAATGCATAGAGACTATTGCAAAGCAATGCACAGACTATTGCAAAGCAATGCACAGACTATTGCAAAGCAATGCACAGATTGTGCAAAGCAATGCAGAGAGACTATTGCAAAGCAATGCACATAGACTATTGCAAAGCAATGCACAGAGACTAGTGCAAAGCAATGCACAGACTATTGCAAAGCAATGCACAGACTATTGCAAAGCAATGCACAGAGACTATTGCAAAGCAATGCACAGACTATTGTAAAGCAATGCACAGACTATTGCAAAGCAATGCACAGAGAGTATTGCAAAGCAATGCACAGACTATTGCAAAGCAATGCGAAGACTATTGCAAAGCAATGCACAGAGACTATTGCAAAGCAATGCGCAGACTATTGCAAAGCAATGCACAGAGAATTTTGCAAAGCAATGCACAGACTATTGCAACGCAATACAAAGAGACTATTGCAAAGCAATGCACAGACTATTGCAAAGCAATGCACAGAGACTATTGCAAAGCAATGCACAGAGACTATTGCAAAGCAATGCACAGACTATTGCAAAGCAATGCACAGAGACTATTGCAAAGCAATGCACAGACTATTGCAAAGCAATGCACAGAGACTATTGCAAAGCAATGCACAGAGACTATTGCAAAGCAATGCACAGACTATTGCAATGCAATGCACAAAGACTATTGCAAAGAAATGCACAGACTATTGCAAAGCAATGTGAAGACTATTGCAAAGCAATGCACAGAGACTATTGCAAAGCAATGCACAGACTATTGCAAAGCAATGCACAGACTATTGCAAAGCAATGCACAGAGACTATTGCAAAGCAATGCACAGACTATTGCAAAGCAACGCACAGACTATTGCAAAGCAATGCGCAAAGACTATTGCTAAGCAATGCACAGACTATTGCAAAGCAATGCGAAGACTATTGCAAAGCAATGCACAGAGACTATTGCAAAGCAATGCACAGACTATTGCAAAGCAATGCATAGACTTTTGCAGAGCAATGCAGAGAGACTATTGCAAAGCAATGCACAGAGACTATTGCAAAGCAATGCACAGAGACTATTACAAAGCAATGCACAGACTATTGCAAAGCAATGCACAGAGACTATTGCAAAGCAACGCACAGACTATTGCAAAGAAATGCACAGACTATTGCAAAGCAATGCACAGACTATTGCAATGCAATACACTGAGACTATTGCAAAGCAATGCACAGACTATATGCAAAGCAATGCACAGAGACTATTGCAAAGCAATGCACAGACTATTGCAAAGCAATGCACAGAGACTATTGCAAAGAAATGCACAGAGACTATTGCAAAGCAATGCATAGAGACTATTGCAAAGCAATGCACAGACTATTGCAAAGCAATGCACAGAGACTATTGCAAAGCAATGCACAGACTATTGCAAAGCAATGCACAAAGACTATTGCAAAGCAATGCACAGAGACTATTGCAAAGCAATGCACAGACTATTGCAAAGCAATGCACAGACTATTGCAAAGCAATGCACAGAGACTATTGCAAAGCAATGCACAGATTATTGCAAAGCAATGCACAGACTATTGCAAAGCAATGCACAGAGACTATTGCAAAGCAATGCACAGACTATTGCAAAGCAATGCACAGAGACTATTGCAAAGCAATGCACAGATTGTGCAAAGCAATGCAGAGAGACTATTGCAAAGCAATGCAGAGAGACTATTGCAAAGCAATGCAGAGATACTATTGCAAAGCAATGCACAAAGACTATTGCAAAGCAATGCACAGACTTTTGCAAAGCAATGCACAGACTATTGCAAAGCAATGCACAGACTATTGCAAAGCAATGCATAGACTATTGCAGAGCATTGCAGAGAGACTATTGCAAAGCAATGCACAGAGACTATTGCAAAGCAATGCACAGACTATTGCAAAGCAATGCACAGAGACTATTGCAAAGCAACGCACAGACTATTGCAAAGAAATGCACAGACTATTGCAAAGCAATGCAAAGACTATTGCAAAGCAATACACAGAGACTATTGCAAAGCAATGCACAGACTATATGCAAAGCAATGCACAGAGACTATTGCAAAGCAATGCACAGACTATTGCAAAGCAATGCACAGAGACTATTGCAAAGAAATGCATAGAGACTATTGTAAAGCAATGCATAGAGACTATTGCAAAGCAATGCACAGACTATTGCAAAGCAATGCACAGACTATTGCAAAGCAATGCACAGAGACTATTGCAAAGCAATGCACAGACTATTGCAAAGCAATGCACAGAGTCTATTGCAAATCAATGCACAGACTATTGCAAAGCAATGCACAGAGACTATTGCAAAGCAATGCACAGACTATTGCAAAGCAATGCATAGACTATTGCAGAGCAATGCGGAAAGAATATTGCAGAGCAATGCACAGAGACTATTGCAAAGCAATGCACAGACCATTGCAAAGCAATGCACAGAGACTATTGCAAAGCAATGCAGAGATACTATTGCAAAGCAATGCACAGAGACTATTGCAAAGCAATGCACAGATTATTGCAAAGCAATGCACAGACTATTGCAAAGCAATGCACAGAGACTATTGCAAAGCAATGCACAGACTATTGCAATGCAATGCACAAAGACTATTGCAAAGAAATGCACAGACTATTGCAAAGCAATGCACAGACTATTGCAAAGCAATACAAAGAGACTATTGCAAAGCAATGCACAGACTATTGCAAAGCAATGCACAGAGACTATTGCAAAGCAATGCACAGAGACTATTGCAAAGCAATGCACAGACTATTGCAAAGCAATGCACAGAGACTATTGCAAAGCAATGCACAGACTATTGCAAAGCAATGCACAGAGACTATTGCAAAGCAATGCACAGAGACTATTGCAAAGCAATGCACAGACTATTGCAAAGCAATGCACAGACTATTGCAAAGCAATGCACAGAGACTATTGCAAAGCAATGCACAGACTATTGCAAAGCAACGCACAGACTATTGCAAAGCAATGCACAAAGGCTATTGCTAAGCAATGCACAGACTATTGCAAAGCAATGCGAAGACTATTGCAAAGCAATGCACAGAGACTATTGCAAAGCAATGCACAGACTATTGCAAAGCAATGCATAGACTATTGCAGAGCAATGCAGAGAGACTATTGCAAAGCAATGCACAGAGACTATTGCAAAGCAATGCACAGAGACTATTACAAAGCAATGCACAGACTATTGCAAAGCAATGCACAGAGACTATTGCAAAGCAACGCACAGACTATTGCAAAGAAATGCACAGACTATTGCAAAGCAATGCACAGACTATTGCAATGCAATACACAGAGACTATTGCAAAGCAATGCACAGACTATATGCAAAGCAATGCACAGAGACTATTGCAAAGCAATGCACAGACTATTGCAAAGCAATGCACAGAGACTATTGCAAAGAAATGAACAGAGACTATTGCAAAGCAATGCATAGAGACTATTGCAAAGCAATGCACAGACTATTGCAAAGCAATGCACAGACTATTGCAAAGCAATGCACAAAGATTATTGCAAAGCAATGCACAGACTATTGCAAAGCAACGCGAAGACTATTGCAAAGCAATGCACAGAGACTATTGCAAAGCAATGCACAGACTATTGCAAAGCAATGCACAAAGACTATTGCAAAGCAATGCACAGACTATTGCAAAGCAACGCGAAGACTATTGCAAAGCAATGCACAGAGACTATTGCAAAGCATTGCACAGAATATTGCAAAGCAATGCACAGAGACTATTGCAAAGCAATGCACAGATTATTGCAAAGCAATGCACAGACTATTGCAGTGCAATGCAGAGAGACTATTGCAAAGCAATGGACAGACTATTGCAAAGCAATGCACAGAGACTATTGCAAAGCAATGCACAGACTATTGCAAAGCAATGCACAGATTGTGCAAAGCAATGCAGAGAGACTATTGCAAAGCAATGCACAGAGACTATTGCAAAGCACTGCACAGAGACTATTGCAAAGCAATGCACAGACTATTGCAAAGCAATGCACAGACTATTGCAAAGCAATGCACAGAGACTATTGCAAAGCAATGCACAGACTATTGCAAAGCAATGCACAGAGAGTATTGCAAAGCAATGCACAGACTATTGCAAAGCAATGCACAGACTATTGCAAAGCAATGCACAGAGAGTATTGCAAAGCAATGCACAGACTATTGCAAAGCAATGCGAAGACTATTGCAAAGCAATGCACAGATACTATTGCAAAGCAACGCGCAGACTATTGCAAAGCAATGCACAGAGACTATTGCAAAGCAATGCACAGAGACTATTGCAAAGCAATGCACAGAGACTATTGCAAACCAATGCACAGACTATTGCAAAGCAATGCACAAAGACTATTGCAAAGCAATGCACAGACTATTGCAAAACAACGCGAAGACTATTGCAAAGCAATGCACAGAGACTATTGCAAAGCAATGCACAGACTATTGCAAAGCAATGCACAGACTATTGCAAAGCAATGCACAGAGACTATTGCAAAGCAATGCACAGATTATTGCAAAGCAATGCACAGACTATTGCAAAGCAATGCACAGAGACTATTTCAAAGCAATGCACAGACTATTGCAAAGCAATGCACAGAGACTATTGCAAAGCAATGCACAGATTGTGCAAAGCAATGCAGAGAGACTATTGCAAAGCAATGCAGAGAGACTATTGCAAAGCAATGCAGAGATACTATTGCAAAGCAATGCACAGAGACTATTGCAAAGCAATGCACAGACTTTTGCAAAGCAATGCACAGACTATTGCAAAGCAATGCACAGACTATTGCAAAGCAATGCATAGACAATTGCAGAGCATTGCAGAGAGACTATTGCAAAGCAATGCACAGAGACTATTGCAAAGCAATGCACAGACTATTGCAAAGCAATGCACAGAGACTATTGCAAAGCAACGCACAGACTATTGCAAAGAAATGCACAGACTATTGCAAAGCAATGCACAGACTATTGCAAAGCAATACACAGAGACTATTGCAAAGCAATGCACAGACTATATGCAAAGCAATGCACAGAGACTATTGCAAAGCAATGCACAGACTATTGCAAAGCAATGCACAGAGACTATTGCAAAGAAATGCATAGAGACTATTGTAAAGCAATGCATAGAGACTATTGCAAAGCAATGCACAGACTATTGCAAAGCAATGCACAGACTATTGCAAAGCAATGCACAGAGACTATTGCAAAGCAAAGCACAGACTATTGCAAAGCAATGCACAGAGTCTATTGCAAATCAATGCACAGACTATTGCAAAGCAATGCACAGAGACTATTGCAAAGCAATGCACAGACTATTGCAAAGCAATGCATAGACTATTGCAGAGCAATGCGGAAAGAATATTGCAGAGCAATGCACAGAGACTATTGCAAAGCAATGCACAGACTATTGCAAAGCAATGCACAGAGACTATTGCAAAGCAATGCAGAGATACTATTGCAAAGCAATGCACAGAGACTATTGCAAAGCAATGCACAGACTATTACAAAGCAATGCACAGAGACTATTGCAAAGCAATGCACAGACTATTGCAAAGCAATGCATAGACTATTGCAGAGCAATGCAGAGAGACTATTGCAAAGCAATGCACAGAGACTATTGCAAAGCAATGCACAGAGACTATTGCAAAGCAATGCACAGACTATTGCAAAGCAATGCACAGCGACTATTGCAAAGCAACGCACAGACTATTGCAAAGAAATGCACAGACTATTGCAAAGCAATGCACAGACTATTGCAAAGCAATACACAGAGACTATTGCAAAGCAATGCACAGACTATATGCAAAGCAATGCACAGAGACTATTGCAAAGCAATGCACAGACTATTGCAAAGCAATGCACAGAGACTATTGCAAATAAATGCACAGAGACTATTGCAAAGCAATGCATAGAGACTATTGCAAAGCAATGCACAGCCAAATGCAAAGCAATGCACAGACTATTGCAAAGCAATGCACAGATTGTGCAAAGCAATGCAGAGAGACTATTGCAAAGCAATGCACATAGACTATTGCAAAGCAATGCACAGACTATTGCAAAGCAATGCACAGAGACTATTGCAAAGCAATGCACAGACTATTGTAAAGCAATGCACAGACTATTGCAAAGCAATGCACAGAGAGTATTGCAAAGCAATGCGAAGACTATTGCAAAGCAATGCACAGAGACTATTGCAAAGCAATGCGCAGACTATTGCAAAGCAATGCACAGAGACTATTGCAAAGCAATGCACAGACTATTGCAAAGCAATGCACAGACTATTGCAACGCAATACAAAGAGACTATTGCAAAGCAATGCACAGACTATTGCAAAGCAATGCACAGAGACTATTGCAAAGCAATGCACAGAGACTATTGCAAAGCAATGCACAGACTATTGCAAAGCAATGCACAGAGACTATTGCAAAGCAATGCACAGACTATTGCAAAGCAATGCACAGAGACTATTGCAAAGCAATGCACAGAGACTATTGCAAAGCAATGCACAGACTATTGCAATGCAATGCACAAAGACTATTGCAAAGAAATGCACAGAGACTATTGCAAAGCAATGCACAGACTATTGCAAAGCAATGCACAGAGACTATTGCAAAGCAATGCACAGATTATTGCAAAGCAATGCACAGAGACTATTGCAAAGCAATGCACAGAGACTATTGCAAAGCAATGCACAGACTATTGCAAAGCAATGCACAGAGACTATTGCAAAGCAATGCACAGACTATTGCAAAGCAATACACAGACTATTGCAAAGCAATGCACAGACTATAGCAAAGCAATGCACAGACTATTACAAAGCAATGCACAGAGACTATTGCAAAGCAATGCACAGACTATTGCAAAGCAATGCACAGAGACTATTGCAAAGCAATGCATAGATTATTGCAAAGCAATGCCCAGACTATTGCAAAGCAATGCACAGAGACTATTGCAAAGCAATGCACAGACTATTGCAATGCAATGCACAAAGACTATTGCAAAGCAATGCACAGACTATTGCAAAGCAATGCACAGACTATTGCAAAGCAATGCACAGAGACTATTGCAAAGCAATGCACAGAGACTATTGCAAAGCAATGCACAGACTATTGCAAAGCAATGCACAGAGACTATTGCAAAGCAATGCACAGAGACTATTGCAAAGCAATGCACAGAGACTATTGCAAAGCAATGCACAGACTATTGCAAAGCAATGCACAGAGACTATTGCAAAGCAATGCACAGACTATTGCAAAGCAATGCACAGAGACTATTGCAAAGCAATGCACAGAGACTATTGCAAAGCAATGCACATACTATTGCAAAGCAATGTGAAGACTATTGCAAAGCAATGCACAGAGACTATTGCAAAGCAATGCACAGACTATTGCAAAGCAATGCATAGACTATTGCAGAGCAATGCGGAAAGACTATTGCAGAGCAATGCACAGAGACTATTGCAAAGCAATGCACAGACTATTGCAAAGCAATGCACAGAGACTATTGCAAAGCAATGCAGAGATACTATTGCAAAGCAATGCACAGAGACTATTGCAAAGCAATGCACAGACTATTGCAAAGCAATGCACAGACTAATGCAAAGCAATGCATAGACTATTGCAGAGCAATGCAGAGACTCTATTGCAAAGCAATGCACAGAGACTATTGCAAAGCAATGCACAGAGACTATTGCAAAGCAATGCACAGACTATTGCAAAGCAATGCACAGCGGCTATTGCAAAGCAACGCAGAGACTATTGCAAAGAAATGCACAGACTATTGCAAAGCAATGCACAGACTATTGCAAAGCAATACACAGAGACTATTGCAAAGCAATGCACAGACTATATGCAAAGCAATGCACAGAGACTATTGCAAAGCAATGCACAGACTATTGCAAAGCAATGCACAGAGACTATTGCAAAGAAATGCACAGAGACTATTGCAAAGCAATGCAGAGAGACTATTGCAAAGCAATGCACAGAGACTATTGCAAAGCAATGCACAAATGCACAGAGACTAGTGCAAAGCAATGCACAGACTATTGCAAAGCAATGCACAGACTATTGCAAAGCAATGCACAGAGATTATTGCAAAGCAATGCACAGACTATTGCAAAGCAATGCACAGACTATTGCAAAGTAATGCACAGAGAGTATTGCAAAGCAATGCACAGACTATTGCAAAGCAATGCACAGACTATTGCAAAGCAATACACAGACTATTGCAAAGCAATGCACAGACTATAGCAAAGCAATGCACAGACTATTGCAAAGCAATGCACAGAGACTATTGCAAAGCAATGCACAGATTATTGCAAAGCAATGCCCAGACTATTGCAAAGCAATGCACAGAGACTATTGCAAAGCAATGCACAGACTATTGCAATGCAATGCACAAAGACTATTGCAAAGAAATGCTCAGACTATTGCAAAGCAATGCACAGACTATTGCAAAGCAATACAAAGAGACTATTGCAAAGCAATGCACAGACTATTGCAAAGCAATGCACAGACTATTGCAAAGCAATGCACAGAGACTATTGCAAAGCAATGCACAGAGACTATTGCAAAGCAATGCACAGACTATTGCAAAGCAATGCACAGAGACTATTGCAAAGCAATGCACAGAGACTATTGCAAAGCAATGCACAGAGACTATTGCAAAGCAATGCACAGACTATTGCAAAGCAATGCGAAGACTATTGCAAAGCAATGCACAGAGACTATTGCAAAGCAATGCGCAGACTATTGCAAAGCAATGCACAGAGACTATTGCAAAGCAATGCACAGACTAATGCAATGCACAAACTATTGCAAAGCAATGCACAGAGACTATTGCAAAGAAATGCACAGACTATTGCAAAGCAATGCACAGACTATTGCAAAGCAATAAACAGACTATTGCAAAGCAATGCACAGACTATTGCAAAGCAATGCACAGAGACTATTGCAAAGAAATGCACAGACTATTGCAAAGCAATGCAGACTATTGCAAAGCAATACACAGACTATTGCAAAGCAATGCACAGACTCTAGCAAAGCAATGCACAGAGACTATTGCAAAGCAATGCACAGAATATTGCAAAGCAATGCACAGACTATTGCAAAGCAATGCACAAAGACTATTGAAAACCAATGCACAGACTATTAAAAAGCAACGCGAAGACTATTGCAAAGCAATGCACAGAGACTATTGCAAATCAATGCACAGACTATTGCAAAGCAATGCGAAGACTATTGCAAAGCAATGCACAGAGACTATTGCAAAGCAATGCACAGACTATTGCAAAGCAATGCACAGACTATTGCAAAGCAATGCACAGAGACTATTGCAAAGCAATGCACAGATTATTGCAAAGCAATGCACAGACTATTGCAAAGCAATGCACAGAGACTATTGCAAAGCAATGCACAGACTATTGCAATGCAATGCACAAAGACTATTGCAAAGAAATGCACAGACTATTGCACAGCAATGCACAGACTATTGCAAAGCAATACAAAGAGACTATTGCAAAGCAATGCACAGACTATTGCAAAGCAATGCACAGAGACTATTGCAAAGCAATGCACAGAGACTATTGCAAAGCAATGCACAGACTATTGCAAAGCAATGCACAGAGACTATTGCAAAGCAATGCACAGACTATTGCAAAGCAATGCACAGAGACTATTGCAAAGCAATGCACAGAGACTATTGCAAAGCAATGCACAGACTATTGCAATGCAATGCACAAAGACTATTGCAAAGAAATGCACAGACTATTGCAAAGCAATGTGAAGACTATTGCAAAGCAATGCACAGAGACTATTGCAAAGCAATGCACAGACTATTGCAAAGCAATGCACAGACTATTGCTAAGCAATGCACAGACTATTGCAAAGCAATGCGAAGACTATTGCAAAGCAATGCACAGAGACTATTGCAAAGCAATGCACAGACTATTGCAAAGCAATGCATAGACTACTGCAGAGCAATGCAGAGAGACTATTGCAAAGCAATGCACAGAGACTATTGCAAAGCAATGCACAGAGACTATTACAAAGCAATGCACAGACTATTGCAAAGCAATGCACAGAGACTATTGCAAAGCAACGCACAGACTATTGCAAAGAAATGCACAGACTATTGCAAAGCAATGCACAGACAATTGCAATGCAATACACAGAGACTATTGCAAAGCAATGCACAGACTATATGCAAAGCAATGCACAGAGACTATTGCAAAGCAATGCACAGACTATTGCAAAGCAATGCACAGAGACTATTGCAAAGAAATGCACAGAGACTATTGCAAAGCAATGCATAGAGACTATTGCAAAGCAATGCACAGACTATTGCAAAGCAATGCACAGACTATTGCAAAGCAATGCACAAAGATTATTGCAAAGCAATGCACAGACTATTGCAAAGCAACGCGAAGACTATTGCAAAGCAATGCACAGAGACTATTGCAAAGCAATGCACAGACTATTGCAAAGCAATGCACAAAGACTATTGCAAAGCAATGCACAGACTATTGCAAAGCAACGCGAAGACTATTGCAAAGCAATGCACAGAGACTATTGCAAAGCAATGCACAGAATATTGCAAAGCAATGCACAGAGACTATTGCAAAATAATGCACAGATTATTGCAAAGCAATGCACAGACTATTGCAGTGCAATGCAGAGAGACTATTGCAAAGCAATGGACAGACTATTGCAAAGCAATGCACAGAGACTATTGCAAAGCAATGCACAGACTATTGCAAAGCAATGCACAGAGACTATTGCAAAGCAATGCACAGACTATTGCAAAGCAATGCACAGACTATTGCAAAGCAATGCACAGAGACTATTGCAAAGCAATGCACAGACTATTGCAAAGCAATGCACAGAGAGTATTGCAAAGCAATGCACAGACTATTGCAAAGCAATGCACAGACTATTGCAAAGCAATGCACAGAGAGTATTGAAAAGCAATGCACAGACTATTGCAAAGCAATGCGAAGACTATTGCAAAGCAATGCACAGATACTATTGCAAAGCAACGCGCAGACTATTGCAAAGCAATGCACAGAGACTATTGCAAAGCAATCCACAGAGACTATTGCAAAGCAATGCACAGAGACTATTGCAAACCAATGCACAGACTATTGCAAAGCAATGCACAAAGACTATTGCAAAGCAATGCACAGACTATTGCAAAGCAACGCGAAGACTGTTGCAAAGCAATGCACAGAGACTATTGCAAAGCAATGCACAGACTATTGCAAAGCAATGCACAGACTATTGCAAAGCAATGCACAGAGACTATTGCAAAGCAATGCACAGATTATTGCAAAGCAATGCACAGACTATTGCAAAGCAATGCACAGAGACTATTGCAAAGCAATGCACAGACTATTGCAAAGCAATGCACAGAGACTATTGCAAAGCAATGCACAGATTGTGCAAAGCAATGCAGAGAGACTATTGCAAAGCAATGCAGAGAGACTATTGCAAAGCAATGCAGAGATACTATTGCAAAGCAATGCACAGAGACTATTGCAAAGCAATGCACAGACTTTTGCAAAGCAATGCACAGACTATTGCAAAGCAATGCACAGACTATTGCAAAGCAATGCATAGACTATTGCAGAGCATTGCAGAGAGACTATTGCAAAGCAATGCACAGAGACTATTGCAAAGCAATGCACAGACTATTGCAAAGCAATGCACAGAGACTATTGCAAAGCAACGCACAGACTATTGCAAAGAAATGCACAGACTATTGCAAAGCAATGCAAAGACTATTGCAAAGCAATACACAGAGACTATTGCAAAGCAATTCACAGACTATATGCAAAGCAATGCACAGAGACTATTGCAAAGCAATGCACAGACTATTGCAAAGCAATGCACAGAGACTATTGCAAAGAAATGCATAGAGACTATTGTAAAGCAATGCATAGAGACTATTGCAAAGCAATGCACAGACTATTGCAAAGCAATGCACAGACTATTGCAAAGCAATGCACAGAGACTATTGCAAAGCAATGCACAGACTATTGCAAAGCAATGCACAGAGTCTATTGCAAATCAATGCACAGACTATTGCAAAGCAATGCACAGAGACTATTGCAAAGCAATGCACAGACTATTGCAAAGCAATGCATAGACTATTGCAGAGCAATGCGGAAAGAATATTGCAGAGCAATGCACAGAGACTATTGCAAAGCAATGCACAGACTATTGCAAAGCAATGCACAGAGACTATTGCAAAGCAATGCAGAGATACTATTGCAAAGCAATGCACAGAGACTATTGTAAAGCAATGCACAGACTATTGCAAAGCAATGCACAGAGACTATTGCAAAGCAATGCACAGACTATTGCAAAGCAATGCATAGACTATTGCAGAGCAATGCAGAGAGACTATTGCAAAGGAATGCACAGAGACTATTGCAAAGCAATGCACAGAGGCTATTGCAAAGCAATGCACAGACTATTGCAAAGCAATGCACAGCGACTATTGCAAAGCAACGCACAGACTATTGCAAAGAAATGCACAGACTATTGCAAAGCAATGCACAGACTATTGCAAAGCAATACACAGAGACTATTGCAAAGCAATGCACAGACTATATGCAAAGCAATGCACAGAGACTATTGCAAAGCAATGCACAGACTATTGCAAAGCAATGCACAGAGACTATTGCAAAGAAATGCACAGAGACTATTGCAAAGCAATGCATAGAGACTATTGCAAAGCAATGCACAGACTATTGCAAAGCAATGCACAGACTATTGCAAAGCAATGCACAGATTGTGCAAAGCAATGCAGAGAGACTATTGCAAAGCAATGCACATAGACTATTGCAAAGCAATGCACAGAGACTAGTGCAAAGCAATGCACAGACTATTGCAAAGCAATGCACAGACTATTGCAAAGCAATGCACAGAGACTATTGCAAAGCAATGCACAGACTATTGTAAAGCAATGCACAGACTATTGCAAAGCAATGCACAGAGAGTATTGCAAAGCAATGCACAGACTATTGCAAAGCAATGCGAAGACTATTGCAAAGCAATGCACAGAGACTATTGCAAAGCAATGCGCAGACTATTGCAAAGCAATGCACAGAGAATTTTGCAAAGCAATGCACAGACTATTGCAACGCAATACAAAGAGACTATTGCAAAGCAATGCACAGACTATTGCAAAGCAATGCACAGAGACTATTGCAAAGCAATGCACAGAGACTATTGCAAAGCAATGCACAGACTATTGCAAAGCAATGCACAGAGACTATTGCAAAGCAATGCACAGACTATTGCAAAGCAATGCACAGAGACTATTGCAAAGCAATGCACAGAGACTATTGCAAAGCAATGCACAGACTATTGCAATGCAATGCACAAAGACTATTGCAAAGAAATGCACAGACTATTGCAAAGCAATGTGAAGACTATTGCAAAGCAATGCACAGAGACTATTGCAAAGCAATGCACAGACTATTGCAAAGCAATGCACAGACTATTGCAAAGCAATGCACAGAGACTATTGCAAAGCAATGCACAGACTATTGCAAAGCAACGCACAGACTATTGCAAAGCAATGCGCAAAGACTATTGCTAAGCAATGCACAGACTATTGCAAAGCAATGCGAAGACTATTGCAAAGCAATGCACAGAGACTATTGCAAAGCAATGCACAGACTATTGCAAAGCAATGCATAGACTTTTGCAGAGCAATGCAGAGAGACTATTGCAAAGCAATGCACAGAGACTATTGCAAAGCAATGCACAGAGACTATTACAAAGCAATGCACAGACTATTGCAAAGCAATGCACAGAGACTATTGCAAAGCAACGCACAGACTATTGCAAAGAAATGCACAGACTATTGCAAAGCAATGCACAGACTATTGCAATGCAATACACTGAGACTATTGCAAAGCAATGCACAGACTATATGCAAAGCAATGCACAGAGACTATTGCAAAGCAATGCACAGACTATTGCAAAGCAATGCACAGAGACTATTGCAAAGAAATGCACAGAGACTATTGCAAAGCAATGCATAGAGACTATTGCAAAGCAATGCACAGACTATTGCAAAGCAATGCACAGAGACTATTGCAAAGCAATGCACAGACTATTGCAAAGCAATGCACAAAGACTATTGCAAAGCAATGCACAGACTATTGCAAAGCAACGCGAAGACTATTGCAAAGCAATGCACAGAGACTATTGCAAAGCAATACACAGAATATTGCAAAGCAATGCACAGAGACTATTGCAATGCAATGCACAGATTATTGCAAAGCAATGCACAGACTATTGCAGTGCAATGCAGAGAGACTATTGCAAAGCAATGGACAGACTATTGCAAAGCAATGCACAGAGACTATTGCAAAGCAATGCACAGACTATTGCAAAGCAATGCACAGATTGTGCAAAGCAATGCAGAGAGACTATTGCAAAGCAATGCACAGAGACTATTGCAAAGCAATGCACAGAGACTATTGCAAAGCAATGCACAGACTATTGCAAAGCAATGCACAGACTATTGCAAAGCAATGCACAGAGACTATTGCAAAGCAATGCACAGACTATTGCAAAGCAATGCACAGAGAGTATTGCAAAGCAATGCACAGACTATTGCAAAGCAATGCACAGACTATTGCAAAGCAATGCACAGAGAGTAGTGCAAAGCAATGCACAGACTATTGCAAAGCAATGCACAGACTATTGCAAAGCAATGCACAGAGACTATTGCAAAGCAATGCACAGACTATTGTAAAGCAATGCACAGACTATTGCAAAGCAATGCACAGAGAGTATTGCAAAGCAATGCACAGACTATTGCAAAGCAATGCGAAGACTATTGCAAAGCAATGCACAGAGACTATTGCAAAGCAATGCGCAGACTATTGCAAAGCAATGCACAGAGACTATTGCAAAGCAATGCACAGACTATTGCAAAGCAATGCACAGACTATTGCAACGCAATACAAAGAGACTATTGCAAAGCAATGCACAGACTATTGCAAAGCAATGCACAGAGACTATTGCAAAGCAATGCACAGAGACTATTGCAAAGCAATGCACAGACTATTGCAAAGCAATGCACAGAGACTATTGCAAAGCAATGCACAGACTATTGCAAAGCAATGCACAGAGACTATTGCAAAGCAATGCACAGAGACTATTGCAAAGCAATGCACAGACTATTGCAATGCAATGCACAAAGACTATTGCAAAGAAATGCACAGACTATTGCAAAGCAATGTGAAGACTATTGCAAAGCAATGCACAGAGACTATTGCAAAGCAATGCACAGACTATTGCAAAGCAATGCACAGAGACTATTGCAAAGAAATGCACAGAGACTATTGCAAAGCAATGCATAGAGACTATTGCAAAGCAATGCACAGACTATTGCAAAGCAATGCACAGAGACTATTGCAAAGCAATGCACAGACTATTGCAAAGCAATGCACAAAGACTATTGCAAAGCAATGCACAGACTATTGCAAAGCAACGCGAAGACTATTGCAAAGCAATGCACAGAGACTATTGCAAAGCAATGCACAGAATATTGCAAAGCAATGCACAGAGACTATTGCAAAGCAATGCACAGATTATTGCAAAGCAATGCACAGACTATTGCAGTGCAATGCAGAGAGACTATTGCAAAGCAATGGACAGACTATTGCAAAGCAATGCACAGAGACTATTGCAAAGCAATGCACAGACTATTGCAAAGCAATGCACAGATTGTGCAAAGCAATGCAGAGAGACTATTGCAAAGCAATGCACAGAGACTATTGCAAAGCAATGCAGAGAGACTATTGCAAAGCAATTCACAGACTATTGCAAAGCAATGCACAGACTATTGCAAAGCAATGCACAGAGACTATTGCAAAGCAATGCACAGACTATTGCAAAGCAATGCACAGAGAGTATTGCAAAGCAATGCACAGACTATTGCAAAGCAATGCACAGACTATTGCAAAGCAATGCACAGAGACTAGTGCAAAGCAATGCACAGACTATTGCAAAGCAATGCACAGACTATTGCAAAGCAATGCACAGAGACTATTGCAAAGCAATGCACAGACTATTGTAAAGCAATGCACAGACTATTGCAAAGCAATGCACAGAGAGTATTGCAAAGCAATGCACAGACTATTGCAAAGCAATGCGAAGACTATTGCAAAGCAATGCACAGAGACTATTGCAAAGCAATGTGCAGACTATTGCAAAGCAATGCACAGAGACTATTGGAAAGCAATGCACAGACTATTGCAATGCAATGCACAAACTATTGCAAAGCAATGCACAGAGACTATTGCAAAGAAATGCACAGACTATTGCAAAGCAATGCACAGACTATTGCAAATCAATACACAGACTATTGCAAAGCAATGCACAGACTATTGCAAAGCAATGCACAGAGACTATTGCAAAGAAATGCACAGACTATTGCAAAGCAATGCACAGACTATTGCAAAGCAATACACAGACTATTGCAAAGCAATGCACAGACTATTGCAAAGCAATGCACAGAGACTATTGCAAAGCAATGCACAGACTATTGCAAAGCAATGCACAGAGACTATTGCAAAGCAATGCACAGATTATTGCAAAGCAATGCCCAGACTATTGCAAAGCAATGCACAGAGACTATTGCAAAGCAATGCACAGACTATTGCAATGCAATGCACAAAGACTATTGCAAAGAAATGCACAGACTATTGCAAAGCAATGCACAGACTATTGCAAAGCAATACAAAGAGACTATTGCAAAGCAATGCACAGACTATTGCAAAGCAATGCACAGACTATTGCAAAGCAATGCACAGAGACTATTGCAAAGCAATGCACAGAGACTATTGCAAAGCAATGCACAGACTATTGCAAAGCAATGCACAGAGACTATTGCAAAGCAATGCACAGAGACTATTGCAAAGCAATGCACAGAGACTATTGCAAAGCAATGCACAGACTATTGCAAAGCAATGCACAGAGACTATTGCAAAGCAATGCACAGAGACTATTGCAAAGCAATGCACAGACTATTGCAAAGCAATGCACAGAGACTATTGCAAAGCAATGCACAGAGACTATTGCAAAGCAATGCACATACTATTGCAAAGCAATGTGAAGACTATTGCAAAGCAATGCACAGAGACTATTGCAAAGCAATGCACAGACTATTGCAAAGCAATGCATAGACTATTGCAGAGCAATGCGGAAAGACTATTGCAGAGCAATGCACAGAGACTATTGCAAAGCAATGCACAGACTATTGCAAAGCAATGCACAGAGACTATTGCAAAGCAATGCACAGAGACTATTGCAAAGCAATGCACAGACTATTGCAAAGCAATGCACAGACTATTGCAAAGCAATGCACAGAGACTATTGCAAAGCAATGCACAGACTATTGCAAAGCAACGCACAGACTATTGCAAAGCAATGCACAAAGGCTATTGCTAAGCAATGCACAGACTATTGCAAAGCAATGCGAAGACTATTGCAAAGCAATGCACAGAGACTATTGCAAAGCAATGCACAGACTATTGCAAAGCAATGCATAGACTATTGCAGAGCAATGCAGAGAGACTATTGCAAAGCAATGCACAGAGACTATTGCAAAGCAATGCACAGAGACTATTACAAAGCAATGCACAGACTATTGCAAAGCAATGCACAGAGACTATTGCAAAGCAACGCACAGACTATTGCAAAGAAATGCACAGACTATTGCAAAGCAATGCACAGACTATTGCAATGCAATACACAGAGACTATTGCAAAGCAATGCACAGACTATATGCAAAGCAATGCACAGAGACTATTGCAAAGCAATGCACAGACTATTGCAAAGCAATGCACAGAGACTATTGCAAAGAAATGAACAGAGACTATTGCAAAGCAATGCATAGAGACTATTGCAAAGCAATGCACAGACTATTGCAAAGCAATGCACAGACTATTGCAAAGCAATGCACAAAGATTATTGCAAAGCAATGCACAGACTATTGCAAAGCAACGCGAAGACTATTGCAAAGCAATGCACAGAGACTATTGCAAAGCAATGCACAGACTATTGCAAAGCAATGCACAAAGACTATTGCAAAGCAATGCACAGACTATTGCAAAGCAACGCGAAGACTATTGCAAAGCAATGCACAGAGACTATTGCAAAGCAATGGACAGACTATTGCAAAGCAATGCACAGAGACTATTGCAAAGCAATGCACAGACTATTGCAAAGCAATGCACAGATTGTGCAAAGCAATGCAGAGAGACTATTGCAAAGCAATGCACAGAGACTATTGCAAAGCAATGCACAGAGACTATTGCAAAGCAATGCACAGACTATTGCAAAGCAATGCACAGACTATTGCAAAGCAATGCACAGAGACTATTGCAAAGCAATGCACAGACTATTGCAAAGCAATGCACAGAGAGTATTGCAAAGCAATGCACAGACTATTGCAAAGCAATGCACAGACTATTGCAAAGCAATGCACAGAGAGTATTGCAAAGCAATGCACAGACTATTGCAAAGCAATGCGAAGACTATTGCAAAGCAATGCACAGATACTATTGCAAAGCAACGCGCAGACTATTGCAAAGCAATGCACAGAGACTATTGCAAAGCAATGCACAGAGACTATTGCAAAGCAATGCACAGAGACTATTGCAAACCAATGCACAGACTATTGCAAAGCAATGCACAAAGACTATTGCAAAGCAATGCACAGACTATTGCAAAACAACGCGAAGACTATTGCAAAGCAATGCACAGAGACTATTGCAAAGCAATGCACAGACTATTGCAAAGCAATGCACAGACTATTGCAAAGCAATGCACAGAGACTATTGCAAAGCAATGCACAGATTATTGCAAAGCAATGCACAGACTATTGCAAAGCAATGCACAGAGACTATTTCAAAGCAATGCACAGACTATTGCAAAGCAATGCACAGAGACTATTGCAAAGCAATGCACAGATTGTGCAAAGCAATGCAGAGAGACTATTGCAAAGCAATGCAGAGAGACTATTGCAAAGCAATGCAGAGATACTATTGCAAAGCAATGCACAGAGACTATTGCAAAGCAATGCACAGACTTTTGCAAAGCAATGCACAGACTATTGCAAAGCAATGCACAGACTATTGCAAAGCAATGCATAGACTATTGCAGAGCATTGCAGAGAGACTATTGCAAAGCAATGCACAGAGACTATTGCAAAGCAATGCACAGACTATTGCAAAGCAATGCACAGAGACTATTGCAAAGCAACGCACAGACTATTGCAAAGAAATGCACAGACTATTGCAAAGCAATGCACAGACTATTGCAAAGCAATACACAGAGACTATTGCAAAGCAATGCACAGACTATATGCAAAGCAATGCACAGAGACTATTGCAAAGCAATGCACAGACTATTGCAAAGCAATGCACAGAGACTATTGCAAAGAAATGCATAGAGACTATTGTAAAGCAATGCATAGAGACTATTGCAAAGCAATGCACAGACTATTGCAAAGCAATGCACAGACTATTGCAAAGCAATGCACAGAGACTATTGCAAAGCAAAGCACAGACTATTGCAAAGCAATGCACAGAGTCTATTGCAAATCAATGCACAGACTATTGCAAAGCAATGCACAGAGACTATTGCAAAGCAATGCACAGACTATTGCAAAGCAATGCATAGACTATTGCAGAGCAATGCGGAAAGAATATTGCAGAGCAATGCACAGAGACTATTGCAAAGCAATGCACAGACTATTGCAAAGCAATGCACAGAGACTATTGCAAAGCAATGCAGAGATACTATTGCAAAGCAATGCACAGAGACTATTGCAAAGCAATGCACAGACTATTACAAAGCAATGCACAGAGACTATTGCAAAGCAATGCACAGACTATTGCAAAGCAATGCATAGACTATTGCAGAGCAATGCAGAGAGACTATTGCAAAGCAATGCACAGAGACTATTGCAAAGCAATGCACAGAGACTATTGCAAAGCAATGCACAGACTATTGCAAAGCAATGCACAGCGACTATTGCAAAGCAACGCACAGACTATTGCAAAGAAATGCACAGACTATTGCAAAGCAATGCACAGACTATTGCAAAGCAATACACAGAGACTATTGCAAAGCAATGCACAGACTATATGCAAAGCAATGCACAGAGACTATTGCAAAGCAATGCACAGACTATTGCAAAGCAATGCACAGAGACTATTGCAAATAAATGCACAGAGACTATTGCAAAGCAATGCATAGAGACTATTGCAAAGCAATGCACAGACTATTGCAAAGCAATGCACAGACTATTGCAAAGCAATGCACAGACTATTGCAAAGCAATGCACAGATTGTGCAAAGCAATGCAGAGAGACTATTGCAAAGCAATGCACATAGACTATTGCAAAGCAATGCACAGACTATTGCAAAGCAATGCACAGAGACTATTGCAAAGCAATGCACAGACTATTGTAAAGCAATGCACAGACTATTGCAAAGCAATGCACAGAGAGTATTGCAAAGCAATGCACAGACTATTGCAAAGCAATGCGAAGACTATTGCAAAGCAATGCACAGAGACTATTGCAAAGCAATGCGCAGACTATTGCAAAGCAATGCACAGAGACTATTGCAAAGCAATGCACAGACTATTGCAAAGCAATGCACAGACTATTGCAACGCAATACAAAGAGACTATTGCAAAGCAATGCACAGACTATTGCAAAGCAATGCACAGAGACTATTGCAAAGCAATGCACAGAGACTATTGCAAAGCAATGCACAGACTATTGCAAAGCAATGCACAGAGACTATTGCAAAGCAATGCACAGACTATTGCAAAGCAATGCACAGAGACTATTGCAAAGCAATGCACAGAGACTATTGCAAAGCAATGCACAGACTATTGCAATGCAATGCACAAAGACTATTGCAAAGAAATGCACAGAGACTATTGCAAAGCAATGCACAGACTATTGCAAAGCAATGCACAGAGACTATTGCAAAGCAATGCACAGATTATTGCAAAGCAATGCACAGAGACTATTGCAAAGCAATGCACAGAGACTATTGCAAAGCAATGCACAGACTATTGCAAAGCAATGCACAGAGACTATTGCAAAGCAATGCACAGACTATTGCAAAGCAATACACAGACTATTGCAAAGCAATGCACAGACTATAGCAAAGCAATGCACAGACTATTACAAAGCAATGCACAGAGACTATTGCAAAGCAATGCACAGACTATTGCAAAGCAATGCACAGAGACTATTGCAAAGCAATGCACAGATTATTGCAAAGCAATGCCCAGACTATTGCAAAGCAATGCACAGAGACTATTGCAAAGCAATGCACAGACTATTGCAATGCAATGCACAAAGACTATTGCAAAGCAATGCACAGACTATTGCAAAGCAATGCACAGACTATTGCAAAGCAATGCACAGAGACTATTGCAAAGCAATGCACAGAGACTATTGCAAAGCAATGCACAGACTATTGCAAAGCAATGCACAGAGACTATTGCAAAGCAATGCACAGAGACTATTGCAAAGCAATGAACAGAGACTATTGCAAAGCAATGCACAGACTATTGCAAAGCAATGCACAGAGACTATTGCAAAGCAATGCACAGACTATTGCAAAGCAATGCACAGAGACTATTGCAAAGCAATGCACAGAGACTATTGCAAAGCAATGCACATACTATTGCAAAGCAATGTGAAGACTATTGCAAAGCAATGCACAGAGACTATTGCAAAGCAATGCACAGACTATTGCAAAGCAATGCATAGACTATTGCAGAGCAATGCGGAAAGACTATTGCAGAGCAATGCACAGAGACTATTGCAAAGCAATGCACAGACTATTGCAAAGCAATGCACAGAGACTATTGCAAAGCAATGCAGAGATACTATTGCAAAGCAATGCACAGAGACTATTGCAAAGCAATGCACAGACTATTGCAAAGCAATGCACAGACTAATGCAAAGCAATGCATAGACTATTGCAGAGCAATGCAGAGACTCTATTGCAAAGCAATGCACAGAGACTATTGCAAAGCAATGCACAGAGACTATTGCAAAGCAATGCACAGACTATTGCAAAGCAATGCACAGCGGCTATTGCAAAGCAACGCAGAGACTATTGCAAAGAAATGCACAGACTATTGCAAAGCAATGCACAGACTATTGCAAAGCAATACACAGAGACTATTGCAAAGCAATGCACAGACTATATGCAAAGCAATGCACAGAGACTATTGCAAAGCAATGCACAGACTATTGCAAAGCAATGCACAGAGACTATTGCAAAGAAATGCACAGAGACTATTGCAAAGCAATGCAGAGAGACTATTGCAAAGCAATGCACAGAGACTATTGCAAAGCAATGCACAAATGCACAGAGACTAGTGCAAAGCAATGCACAGACTATTGCAAAGCAATGCACAGACTATTGCAAAGCAATGCACAGAGATTATTGCAAAGCAATGCACAGACTATTGCAAAGCAATGCACAGACTATTGCAAAGTAATGCACAGAGAGTATTGCAAAGCAATGCACAGACTATTGCAAAGCAATGCACAGACTATTGCAAAGCAATACACAGACTATTGCAAAGCAATGCACAGACTATAGCAAAGCAATGCACAGACTATTGCAAAGCAATGCACAGAGACTATTGCAAAGCAATGCACAGATTATTGCAAAGCAATACCCAGACTATTGCAAAGCAATGCACAGAGACTATTGCAAAGCAATGCACAGACTATTGCAATGCAATGCACAAAGACTATTGCAAAGAAATGCTCAGACTATTGCAAAGCAATGCACAGACTATTGCAAAGCAATACAAAGAGACTATTGCAAAGCAATGCACAGACTATTGCAAAGCAATGCACAGACTAGTGCAAAGCAATGCACAGAGACTATTGCAAAGCAATGCACAGAGACTATTGCAAAGCAATGCACAGACTATTGCAAAGCAATGCACAGAGACTATTGCAAAGCAATGCACAGAGACTATTGCAAAGCAATGCACAGAGACTATTGCAAAGCAATGCACAGACTATTGCAAAGCAATGCGAAGACTATTGCAAAGCAATGCACAGAGACTATTGCAAAGCAATGCGCAGACTATTGCAAAGCAATGCACAGAGACTATTGCAAAGCAATGCACAGACTAATGCAATGCACAAACTATTGCAAAGCAATGCACAGAGACTATTGCAAAGAAATGCACAGACTATTGCAAAGCAATGCACAGACTATTGCAAAGCAATAAACAGACTATTGCAAAGCAATGCACAGACTATTGCAAAGCAATGCACAGAGACTATTGCAAAGAAATGCACAGACTATTGCAAAGCAATGCAGACTATTGCAAAGCAATACACAGACTATTGCAAAGCAATGCACAGACTCTAGCAAAGCAATGCACAGAGACTATTGCAAAGCAATGCACAGAATATTGCAAAGCAATGCACAGACTATTGCAAAGCAATGCACAAAGACTATTGAAAACCAATGCACAGACTATTAAAAAGCAACGCGAAGACTATTGCAAAGCAATGCACAGAGACTATTGCAAATCAATGCACAGACTATTGCAAAGCAATGCGAAGACTATTGCAAAGCAATGCACAGAGACTATTGCAAAGCAATGCACAGACTATTGCAAAGCAATGCACAGACTATTGCAAAGCAATGCACAGAGACTATTGCAAAGCAATGCACAGATTATTGCAAAGCAATGCACAGACTATTGCAAAGCAATGCACAGAGACTATTGCAAAGCAATGCACAGACTATTGCAATGCAATGCACAAAGACTATTGCAAAGAAATGCACAGACTATTGCACAGCAATGCACAGACTATTGCAAAGCAATACAAAGAGACTATTGCAAAGCAATGCACAGACTATTGCAAAGCAATGCACAGAGACTATTGCAAAGCAATGCACAGAGACTATTGCAAAGCAATGCACAGACTATTGCAAAGCAATGCACAGAGACTATTGCAAAGCAATGCACAGACTATTGCAAAGCAATGCACAGAGACTATTGCAAAGCAATGCACAGAGACTATTGCAAAGCAATGCACAGACTATTGCAATGCAATGCACAAAGACTATTGCAAAGAAATGCACAGACTATTGCAAAGCAATGTGAAGACTATTGCAAAGCAATGCACAGAGACTATTGCAAAGCAATGCACAGACTATTGCAAAGCAATGCACAGACTATTGCAAAGCAATGCACAGACTATTGCTAAGCAATGCACAGACTATTGCAAAGCAATGCGAAGACTATTGCAAAGCAATGCACAGAGACTATTGCAAAGCAATGCACAGACTATTGCAAAGCAATGCATAGACTACTGCAGAGCAATGCAGAGAGACTATTGCAAAGCAATGCACAGAGACTATTGCAAAGCAATGCACAGAGACTATTACAAAGCAATGCACAGACTATTGCAAAGCAATGCACAGAGACTATTGCAAAGCAACGCACAGACTATTGCAAAGAAATGCACAGACTATTGCAAAGCAATGCACAGACTATTGCAATGCAATACACAGAGACTATTGCAAAGCAATGCACAGACTATATGCAAAGCAATGCACAGAGACTATTGCAAAGCAATGCACAGACTGTTGCAAAGCAATGCACAGAGACTATTGCAAAGAAATGCACAGAGACTATTGCAAAGCAATGCATAGAGACTATTGCAAAGCAATGCACAGACTATTGCAAAGCAATGCACAGACTATTGCAAAGCAATGCACAAAGATTATTGCAAAGCAATGCACAGACTATTGCAAAGCAACGCGAAGACTATTGCAAAGCAATGCACAGAGACTATTGCAAAGCAATGCACAGACTATTGCAAAGCAATGCACAAAGACTATTGCAAAGCAATGCACAGACTATTGCAAAGCAACGCGAAGACTATTGCAAAGCAATGCACAGAGACTATTGCAAAGCAATGCACAGAATATTGCAAAGCAATGCACAGAGACTATTGCAAAACAATGCACAGATTATTGCAAAGCAATGCACAGACTATTGCAGTGCAATGCAGAGAGACTATTGCAAAGCAATGGACAGACTATTGCAAAGCAATGCACAGAGACTATTGCAAAGCAATGCACAGACTATTGCAAAGCAATGCACAGAGACTATTGCAAAGCAATGCACAGACTATTGCAAAGCAATGCACAGACTATTGCAAAGCAATGCACAGAGACTATTGCAAAGCAATGCACAGACTATTGCAAAGCAATGCACAGAGAGTATTGCAAAGCAATGCACAGACTATTGCAAAGCAATGCACAGACTATTGCAAAGCAATGCACAGAGAGTATTGAAAAGCAATGCACAGACTATTGCAAAGCAATGCGAAGACTATTGCAAAGCAATGCACAGATACTATTGCAAAGCAACGCGCAGACTATTGCAAAGCAATGCACAGAGACTATTGCAAAGCAATCCACAGAGACTATTGCAAAGCAATGCACAGAGACTATTGCAAACCAATGCACAGACTATTGCAAAGCAATGCACAAAGACTATTGCAAAGCAATGCACAGACTATTGCAAAGCAACGCGAAGACTATTGCAAAGCAATGCACAGAGACTATTGCAAAGCAATGCACAGACTATTGCAAAGCAATGCACAGACTATTGCAAAGCAATGCACAGAGACTATTGCAAAGCAATGCACAGATTATTGCAAAGCAATGCACAGACTATTGCAAAGCAATGCACAGAGACTATTGCAAAGCAATGCACAGACTATTGCAAAGCAATGCACAGAGACTATTGCAAAGCAATGCACAGATTGTGCAAAGCAATGCAGAGAGACTATTGCAAAGCAATGCAGAGAGACTATTGCAAAGCAATGCAGAGATACTATTGCAAAGCAATGCACAGAGACTATTGCAAAGCAATGCACAGACTTTTGCAAAGCAATGCACAGACTATTGCAAAGCAATGCACAGACTATTGCAAAGCAATGCATAGACTATTGCAGAGCATTGCAGAGAGACTATTGCAAAGCAATGCACAGAGACTATTGCAAAGCAATGCACAGACTATTGCAAAGCAATGCACAGAGACTATTGCAAAGCAACGCAGAGACTATTGCAAAGAAATGCACAGACTATTGCAAAGCAATGCACAGACTATTGCAAAGCAATACACAGAGACTATTGCAAAGCAATGCACAGACTATATGCAAAGCAATGCACAGAGACTATTGCAAAGCAATGCACAGACTATTGCAAAGCAATGCACAGAGACTATTGCAAAGAAATGCACAGAGACTATTGCAAAGCAATGCAGAGAGACTATTGCAAAGCAATGCACAGAGACTATTGCAAAGCAATGCACAAATGCACAGAGACTAGTGCAAAGCAATGCACAGACTATTGCAAAGCAATGCACAGACTATTGCAAAGCAATGCACAGAGATTATTGCAAAGCAATGCACAGACTATTGCAAAGCAATGCACAGACTATTGCAAAGTAATGCACAGAGAGTATTGCAAAGCAATGCACAGACTATTGCAAAGCAATGCGAAGACTATTGCAAAGCAATGCACAGAGACTATTGCAAAGCAATGCGCAGACTATTGCAAAGCAATGCACAGAGACTATTGCAAAGCAATGCACAGACTAATGCAATGCACAAACTATTGCAAAGCAATGCACAGAGACTATTGCAAAGAAATGCACAGACTATTGCAAAGCAATGCACAGACTATTGCAAAGCAATAAACAGACTATTGCAAAGCAATGCACAGACTATTGCAAAGCAATGCACAGAGACTATTGCAAAGAAATGCACAGACTATTGCAAAGCAATGCAGACTATTGCAAAGCAATACACAGACTATTGCAAAGCAATGCACAGACTCTAGCAAAGCAATGCACAGAGACTATTGCAAAGCAATGCACAGAATATTGCAAAGCAATGCACAGACTATTGCAAAGCAATGCACAAAGACTATTGAAAACCAATGCACAGACTATTAAAAAGCAACGCGAAGACTATTGCAAAGCAATGCACAGAGACTATTGCAAATCAATGCACAGACTATTGCAAAGCAATGCGAAGACTATTGCAAAGCAATGCACAGAGACTATTGCAAAGCAATGCACAGACTATTGCAAAGCAATGCACAGACTATTGCAAAGCAATGCACAGAGACTATTGCAAAGCAATGCACAGATTATTGCAAAGCAATGCACAGACTATTGCAAAGCAATGCACAGAGACTATTGCAAAGCAATGCACAGACTATTGCAATGCAATGCACAAAGACTATTGCAAAGAAATGCACAGACTATTGCACAGCAATGCACAGACTATTGCAAAGCAATACAAAGAGACTATTGCAAAGCAATGCACAGACTATTGCAAAGCAATGCACAGAGACTATTGCAAAGCAATGCACAGAGACTATTGCAAAGCAATGCACAGACTATTGCAAAGCAATGCACAGAGACTATTGCAAAGCAATGCACAGACTATTGCAAAGCAATGCACAGAGACTATTGCAAAGCAATGCACAGAGACTATTGCAAAGCAATGCACAGACTATTGCAATGCAATGCACAAAGACTATTGCAAAGAAATGCACAGACTATTGCAAAGCAATGTGAAGACTATTGCAAAGCAATGCACAGAGACTATTGCAAAGCAATGCACAGACTATTGCAAAGCAATGCACAGACTATTGCTAAGCAATGCACAGACTATTGCAAAGCAATGCGAAGACTATTGCAAAGCAATGCACAGAGACTATTGCAAAGCAATGCACAGACTATTGCAAAGCAATGCATAGACTACTGCAGAGCAATGCAGAGAGACTATTGCAAAGCAATGCACAGAGACTATTGCAAAGCAATGCACAGAGACTATTACAAAGCAATGCACAGACTATTGCAAAGCAATGCACAGAGACTATTGCAAAGCAACGCACAGACTATTGCAAAGAAATGCACAGACTATTGCAAAGCAATGCACAGACTATTGCAATGCAATACACAGAGACTATTGCAAAGCAATGCACAGACTATATGCAAAGCAATGCACAGAGACTATTGCAAAGCAATGCACAGACTATTGCAAAGCAATGCACAGAGACTATTGCAAAGAAATGCACAGAGACTATTGCAAAGCAATGCATAGAGACTATTGCAAAGCAATGCACAGACTATTGCAAAGCAATGCACAGACTATTGCAAAGCAATGCACAAAGATTATTGCAAAGCAATGCACAGACTATTGCAAAGCAACGCGAAGACTATTGCAAAGCAATGCACAGAGACTATTGCAAAGCAATGCACAGACTATTGCAAAGCAATGCACAAAGACTATTGCAAAGCAATGCACAGACTATTGCAAAGCAACGCGAAGACTATTGCAAAGCAATGCACAGAGAATATTGCAAAGCAATGCACAGACTATTGCAAAGCAATGCACAGACTATTGCAAAGCAATGCACAAAGACTATTGCAAAGCAATGCACAGACTATTGCATTGCACAGACTATTGCAAAGCAACACAAAGTCTATTGCAAAGCAATGCACAGAGACTATTTTAAAGCAATGCACAGACTATTGCAAAGCCATGCACAGACTATTGCAAAGCAATGCCCAGAGACTATTGCAAAGCAATGCACAGATTATTGCAAAGCAATGCACAGAGACTATTGCAAAGCAATGCACAGACTATTGCAAAGCAATGCACAGAGACTATTGCAAAGCAATGCACAGATTATTGCAAAGCAATGCACAGACTATTGCAAAGCAATGCACAGAGACTATTGCAAAGCAATGCACAGACTATTGCAAAGCAATGCACAGAGACTATTGCAAAGCAATGCACAGATTGTGCAAAGCAATGCAGAGAGACTATTGCAAAGCAATGCAGAGAGACTATTGCAAAGCAATGCAGAGATACTATTGCAAAGCAATGCACAGAGACTATTGCAAAGCAATGCACAGACTTTTGCAAAGCAATGCACAGACTATTGCAAAGCAATGCACAGACTATTGCAAAGCAATGCATAGACTATTGCAGAGCATTGCAGAGAGACTATTGCAAAGCAATGCACAGAGACTATTGCAAAGCAATGCACAGACTATTGCAAAGCAATGCACAGAGACTATTGCAAAGCAACGCAGAGACTATTGCAAAGAAATGCACAGACTATTGCAAAGCAATGCACAGACTATTGCAAAGCAATACACAGAGACTATTGCAAAGCAATGCACAGACTATATGCAAAGCAATGCACAGAGACTATTGCAAAGCAATGCACAGACTATTGCAAAGCAATGCACAGAGACTATTGCAAAGAAATGCACAGAGACTATTGCAAAGCAATGCAGAGAGACTATTGCAAAGCAATGCACAGAGACTATTGCAAAGCAATGCACAAATGCACAGAGACTAGTGCAAAGCAATGCACAGACTATTGCAAAGCAATGCACAGACTATTGCAAAGCAATGCACAGAGATTATTGCAAAGCAATGCACAGACTATTGCAAAGCAATGCACAGACTATTGCAAAGTAATGCACAGAGAGTATTGCAAAGCAATGCACAGACTATTGCAAAGCAATGCGAAGACTATTGCAAAGCAATGCACAGAGACTATTGCAAAGCAATGCGCAGACTATTGCAAAGCAATGCACAGAGACTATTGCAAAGCAATGCACAGACTAATGCAATGCACAAACTATTGCAAAGCAATGCACAGAGACTATTGCAAAGAAATGCACAGACTATTGCAAAGCAATGCACAGACTATTGCAAAGCAATAAACAGACTATTGCAAAGCAATGCACAGACTATTGCAAAGCAATGCACAGAGACTATTGCAAAGAAATGCACAGACTATTGCAAAGCAATGCAGACTATTGCAAAGCAATACACAGACTATTGCAAAGCAATGCACAGACTCTAGCAAAGCAATGCACAGAGACTATTGCAAAGCAATGCACAGAATATTGCAAAGCAATGCACAGACTATTGCAAAGCAATGCACAAAGACTATTGAAAACCAATGCACAGACTATTAAAAAGCAACGCGAAGACTATTGCAAAGCAATGCACAGAGACTATTGCAAATCAATGCACAGACTATTGCAAAGCAATGCGAAGACTATTGCAAAGCAATGCACAGAGACTATTGCAAAGCAATGCACAGACTATTGCAAAGCAATGCACAGACTATTGCAAAGCAATGCACAGAGACTATTGCAAAGCAATGCACAGATTATTGCAAAGCAATGCACAGACTATTGCAAAGCAATGCACAGAGACTATTGCAAAGCAATGCACAGACTATTGCAATGCAATGCACAAAGACTATTGCAAAGAAATGCACAGACTATTGCACAGCAATGCACAGACTATTGCAAAGCAATACAAAGAGACTATTGCAAAGCAATGCACAGACTATTGCAAAGCAATGCACAGAGACTATTGCAAAGCAATGCACAGAGACTATTGCAAAGCAATGCACAGACTATTGCAAAGCAATGCACAGAGACTATTGCAAAGCAATGCACAGACTATTGCAAAGCAATGCACAGAGACTATTGCAAAGCAATGCACAGAGACTATTGCAAAGCAATGCACAGACTATTGCAATGCAATGCACAAAGACTATTGCAAAGAAATGCACAGACTATTGCAAAGCAATGTGAAGACTATTGCAAAGCAATGCACAGAGACTATTGCAAAGCAATGCACAGACTATTGCAAAGCAATGCACAGACTATTGCTAAGCAATGCACAGACTATTGCAAAGCAATGCGAAGACTATTGCAAAGCAATGCACAGAGACTATTGCAAAGCAATGCACAGACTATTGCAAAGCAATGCATAGACTACTGCAGAGCAATGCAGAGAGACTATTGCAAAGCAATGCACAGAGACTATTGCAAAGCAATGCACAGAGACTATTACAAAGCAATGCACAGACTATTGCAAAGCAATGCACAGAGACTATTGCAAAGCAACGCACAGACTATTGCAAAGAAATGCACAGACTATTGCAAAGCAATGCACAGACTATTGCAATGCAATACACAGAGACTATTGCAAAGCAATGCACAGACTATATGCAAAGCAATGCACAGAGACTATTGCAAAGCAATGCACAGACTATTGCAAAGCAATGCACAGAGACTATTGCAAAGAAATGCACAGAGACTATTGCAAAGCAATGCATAGAGACTATTGCAAAGCAATGCACAGACTATTGCAAAGCAATGCACAGACTATTGCAAAGCAATGCACAAAGATTATTGCAAAGCAATGCACAGACTATTGCAAAGCAACGCGAAGACTATTGCAAAGCAATGCACAGAGACTATTGCAAAGCAATGCACAGACTATTGCAAAGCAATGCACAAAGACTATTGCAAAGCAATGCACAGACTATTGCAAAGCAACGCGAAGACTATTGCAAAGCAATGCACAGAGACTATTGCAAAGCAATGCACAGAGACTATTGCAAAGCAATGCACAGAGACTATTGCAAAACAATGCACAGATTATTGCAAAGCAATGCACAGACTATTGCAGTGCAATGCAGAGAGACTATTGCAAAGCAATGGACAGACTATTGCAAAGCAATGCACAGAGACTATTGCAAAGCAATGCACAGACTATTGCAAAGCAATGCACAGAGACTATTGCAAAGCAATGCACAGACTATTGCAAAGCAATGCACAGACTATTGCAAAGCAATGCACAGAGACTATTGCAAAGCAATGCACAGACTATTGCAAAGCAATGCACAGAGAGTATTGCAAAGCAATGCACAGACTATTGCAAAGCAATGCACAGACTATTGCAAAGCAATGCACAGAGAGTATTGAAAAGCAATGCACAGACTATTGCAAAGCAATGCGAAGACTATTGCAAAGCAATGCACAGATACTATTGCAAAGCAACGCGCAGACTATTGCAAAGCAATGCACAGAGACTATTGCAAAGCAATCCACAGAGACTATTGCAAAGCAATGCACAGAGACTATTGCAAACCAATGCACAGACTATTGCAAAGCAATGCACAAAGACTATTGCAAAGCAATGCACAGACTATTGCAAAGCAACGCGAAGACTATTGCAAAGCAATGCACAGAGACTATTGCAAAGCAATGCACAGACTATTGCAAAGCAATGCACAGACTATTGCAAAGCAATGCACAGAGACTATTGCAAAGCAATGCACAGATTATTGCAAAGCAATGCACAGACTATTGCAAAGCAATGCACAGAGACTATTGCAAAGCAATGCACAGACTATTGCAAAGCAATGCACAGAGACTATTGCAAAGCAATGCACAGATTGTGCAAAGCAATGCAGAGAGACTATTGCAAAGCAATGCAGAGAGACTATTGCAAAGCAATGCAGAGATACTATTGCAAAGCAATGCACAGAGACTATTGCAAAGCAATGCACAGACTTTTGCAAAGCAATGCACAGACTATTGCAAAGCAATGCACAGACTATTGCAAAGCAATGCATAGACTATTGCAGAGCATTGCAGAGAGACTATTGCAAAGCAATGCACAGAGACTATTGCAAAGCAATGCACAGACTATTGCAAAGCAATGCACAGAGACTATTGCAAAGCAACGCACAGACTATTGCAAAGAAATGCACAGACTATTGCAAAGCAATGCAAAGACTATTGCAAAGCAATACACAGAGACTATTGCAAAGCAATTCACAGACTATATGCAAAGCAATGCACAGAGACTATTGCAAAGCAATGCACAGACTATTGCAAAGCAATGCACAGAGACTATTGCAAAGAAATGCATAGAGACTATTGTAAAGCAATGCATAGAGACTATTGCAAAGCAATGCACAGACTATTGCAAAGCAATGCACAGACTATTGCAAAGCAATGCACAGAGACTATTGCAAAGCAATGCACAGACTATTGCAAAGCAATGCACAGAGTCTATTGCAAATCAATGCACAGACTATTGCAAAGCAATGCACAGAGACTATTGCAAAGCAATGCACAGACTATTGCAAAGCAATGCATAGACTATTGCAGAGCAATGCGGAAAGAATATTGCAGAGCAATGCACAGAGACTATTGCAAAGCAATGCACAGACTATTGCAAAGCAATGCACAGAGACTATTGCAAAGCAATGCAGAGATACTATTGCAAAGCAATGCACAGAGACTATTGTAAAGCAATGCACAGACTATTGCAAAGCAATGCACAGAGACTATTGCAAAGCAATGCACAGACTATTGCAAAGCAATGCATAGACTATTGCAGAGCAATGCAGAGAGACTATTGCAAAGGAATGCACAGAGACTATTGCAAAGCAATGCACAGAGGCTATTGCAAAGCAATGCACAGACTATTGCAAAGCAATGCACAGCGACTATTGCAAAGCAACGCACAGACTATTGCAAAGAAATGCACAGACTATTGCAAAGCAATGCACAGACTATTGCAAAGCAATACACAGAGACTATTGCAAAGCAATGCACAGACTATATGCAAAGCAATGCACAGAGACTATTGCAAAGCAATGCACAGACTATTGCAAAGCAATGCACAGAGACTATTGCAAAGAAATGCACAGAGACTATTGCAAAGCAATGCATAGAGACTATTGCAAAGCAATGCACAGACTATTGCAAAGCAATGCACAGACTATTGCAAAGCAATGCACAGATTGTGCAAAGCAATGCAGAGAGACTATTGCAAAGCAATGCACATAGACTATTGCAAAGCAATGCACAGAGACTAGTGCAAAGCAATGCACAGACTATTGCAAAGCAATGCACAGACTATTGCAAAGCAATGCACAGAGACTATTGCAAAGCAATGCACAGACTATTGTAAAGCAATGCACAGACTATTGCAAAGCAATGCACAGAGAGTATTGCAAAGCAATGCACAGACTATTGCAAAGCAATGCGAAGACTATTGCAAAGCAATGCACAGAGACTATTGCAAAGCAATGCGCAGACTATTGCAAAGCAATGCACAGAGAATTTTGCAAAGCAATGCACAGACTATTGCAACGCAATACAAAGAGACTATTGCAAAGCAATGCACAGACTATTGCAAAGCAATGCACAGAGACTATTGCAAAGCAATGCACAGAGACTATTGCAAAGCAATGCACAGACTATTGCAAAGCAATGCACAGAGACTATTGCAAAGCAATGCACAGACTATTGCAAAGCAATGCACAGAGACTATTGCAAAGCAATGCACAGAGACTATTGCAAAGCAATGCACAGACTATTGCAATGCAATGCACAAAGACTATTGCAAAGAAATGCACAGACTATTGCAAAGCAATGTGAAGACTATTGCAAAGCAATGCACAGAGACTATTGCAAAGCAATGCACAGACTATTGCAAAGCAATGCACAGACTATTGCAAAGCAATGCACAGAGACTATTGCAAAGCAATGCACAGACTATTGCAAAGCAACGCACAGACTATTGCAAAGCAATGCGCAAAGACTATTGCTAAGCAATGCACAGACTATTGCAAAGCAATGCGAAGACTATTGCAAAGCAATGCACAGAGACTATTGCAAAGCAATGCACAGACTATTGCAAAGCAATGCATAGACTTTTGCAGAGCAATGCAGAGAGACTATTGCAAAGCAATGCACAGAGACTATTGCAAAGCAATGCACAGAGACTATTACAAAGCAATGCACAGACTATTGCAAAGCAATGCACAGAGACTATTGCAAAGCAACGCACAGACTATTGCAAAGAAATGCACAGACTATTGCAAAGCAATGCACAGACTATTGCAATGCAATACACTGAGACTATTGCAAAGCAATGCACAGACTATATGCAAAGCAATGCACAGAGACTATTGCAAAGCAATGCACAGACTATTGCAAAGCAATGCACAGAGACTATTGCAAAGAAATGCACAGAGACTATTGCAAAGCAATGCATAGAGACTATTGCAAAGCAATGCACAGACTATTGCAAAGCAATGCACAGAGACTATTGCAAAGCAATGCACAGACTATTGCAAAGCAATGCACAAAGACTATTGCAAAGCAATGCACAGACTATTGCAAAGCAACGCGAAGACTATTGCAAAGCAATGCACAGAGACTATTGCAAAGCAATACACAGAATATTGCAAAGCAATGCACAGAGACTATTGCAATGCAATGCACAGATTATTGCAAAGCAATGCACAGACTATTGCAGTGCAATGCAGAGAGACTATTGCAAAGCAATGGACAGACTATTGCAAAGCAATGCACAGAGACTATTGCAAAGCAATGCACAGACTATTGCAAAGCAATGCACAGATTGTGCAAAGCAATGCAGAGAGACTATTGCAAAGCAATGCACAGAGACTATTGCAAAGCAATGCACAGAGACTATTGCAAAGCAATGCACAGACTATTGCAAAGCAATGCACAGACTATTGCAAAGCAATGCACAGAGACTATTGCAAAGCAATGCACAGACTATTGCAAAGCAATGCACAGAGAGTATTGCAAAGCAATGCACAGACTATTGCAAAGCAATGCACAGACTATTGCAAAGCAATGCACAGAGACTAGTGCAAAGCAATGCACAGACTATTGCAAAGCAATGCACAGACTATTGCAAAGCAATGCACAGAGACTATTGCAAAGCAATGCACAGACTATTGTAAAGCAATGCACAGACTATTGCAAAGCAATGCACAGAGAGTATTGCAAAGCAATGCACAGACTATTGCAAAGCAATGCGAAGACTATTGCAAAGCAATGCACAGAGACTATTGCAAAGCAATGCGCAGACTATTGCAAAGCAATGCACAGAGACTATTGCAAAGCAATGCACAGACTATTGCAAAGCAATGCACAGACTATTGCAACGCAATACAAAGAGACTATTGCAAAGCAATGCACAGACTATTGCAAAGCAATGCACAGAGACTATTGCAAAGCAATGCACAGAGACTATTGCAAAGCAATGCACAGACTATTGCAAAGCAATGCACAGAGACTATTGCAAAGCAATGCACAGACTATTGCAAAGCAATGCACAGAGACTATTGCAAAGCAATGCACAGAGACTATTGCAAAGCAATGCACAGACTATTGCAATGCAATGCACAAAGACTATTGCAAAGAAATGCACAGACTATTGCAAAGCAATGTGAAGACTATTGCAAAGCAATGCACAGAGACTATTGCAAAGCAATGCACAGACTATTGCAAAGCAATGCACAGAGACTATTGCAAAGAAATGCACAGAGACTATTGCAAAGCAATGCATAGAGACTATTGCAAAGCAATGCACAGACTATTGCAAAGCAATGCACAGAGACTATTGCAAAGCAATGCACAGACTATTGCAAAGCAATGCACAAAGACTATTGCAAAGCAATGCACAGACTATTGCAAAGCAACGCGAAGACTATTGCAAAGCAATGCACAGAGACTATTGCAAAGCAATGCACAGAATATTGCAAAGCAATGCACAGAGACTATTGCAAAGCAATGCACAGATTATTGCAAAGCAATGCACAGACTATTGCAGTGCAATGCAGAGAGACTATTGCAAATCAATGGACAGACTATTGCAAAGCAATGCACAGAGACTATTGCAAAGCAATGCACAGACTATTGCAAAGCAATGCACAGATTGTGCAAAGCAATGCAGAGAGACTATTGCAAAGCAATGCACAGAGACTATTGCAAAGCAATGCAGAGAGACTATTGCAAAGCAATTCACAGACTATTGCAAAGCAATGCACAGACTATTGCAAAGCAATGCACAGAGACTATTGCAAAGCAATGCACAGACTATTGCAAAGCAATGCACAGAGAGTATTGCAAAGCAATGCACAGACTATTGCAAAGCAATGCACAGACTATTGCAAAGCAATGCACAGAGACTAGTGCAAAGCAATGCACAGACTATTGCAAAGCAATGCACAGACTATTGCAAAGCAATGCACAGAGACTATTGCAAAGCAATGCACAGACTATTGTAAAGCAATGCACAGACTATTGCAAAGCAATGCACAGAGAGTATTGCAAAGCAATGCACAGACTATTGCAAAGCAATGCGAAGACTATTGCAAAGCAATGCACAGAGACTATTGCAAAGCAATGTGCAGACTATTGCAAAGCAATGCACAGAGACTATTGGAAAGCAATGCACAGACTATTGCAATGCAATGCACAAACTATTGCAAAGCAATGCACAGAGACTATTGCAAAGAAATGCACAGACTATTGCAAAGCAATGCACAGACTATTGCAAATCAATACACAGACTATTGCAAAGCAATGCACAGACTATTGCAAAGCAATGCACAGAGACTATTGCAAAGAAATGCACAGACTATTGCAAAGCAATGCACAGACTATTGCAAAGCAATACACAGACTATTGCAAAGCAATGCACAGACTATTGCAAAGCAATGCACAGAGACTATTGCAAAGCAATGCACAGACTATTGCAAAGCAATGCACAGAGACTATTGCAAAGCAATGCACAGATTATTGCAAAGCAATGCCCAGACTATTGCAAAGCAATGCACAGAGACTATTGCAAAGCAATGCACAGACTATTGCAATGCAATGCACAAAGACTATTGCAAAGAAATGCACAGACTATTGCAAAGCAATGCACAGACTATTGCAAAGCAATACAAAGAGACTATTGCAAAGCAATGCACAGACTATTGCAAAGCAATGCACAGACTATTGCAAAGCAATGCACAGAGACTATTGCAAAGCAATGCACAGAGACTATTGCAAAGCAATGCACAGACTATTGCAAAGCAATGCACAGAGACTATTGCAAAGCAATGCACAGAGACTATTGCAAAGCAATGCACAGAGACTATTGCAAAGCAATGCACAGACTATTGCAAAGCAATGCACAGAGACTATTGCAAAGCAATGCACAGAGACTATTGCAAAGCAATGCACAGACTATTGCAAAGCAATGCACAGAGACTATTGCAAAGCAATGCACAGAGACTATTGCAAAGCAATGCACATACTATTGCAAAGCAATGTGAAGACTATTGCAAAGCAATGCACAGAGACTATTGCAAAGCAATGCACAGACTATTGCAAAGCAATGCATAGACTATTGCAGAGCAATGCGGAAAGACTATTGCAGAGCAATGCACAGAGACTATTGCAAAGCAATGCACAGACTATTGCAAAGCAATGCACAGAGACTATTGCAAAGCAATGCAGAGATACTATTGCAAAGCAATGCACAGAGACTATTGCAAAGCAATGCACAGACTATTGCAAAGCAATGCACAGACTAATGCAAAGCAATGCATAGACTATTGCAGAGCAATGCAAAGAGACTATTGCAAAGCAATGCACAGAGACTATTGCAAAGCAATGCACAGAGACTATTGCAAAGCAATGCACAGACTATTGCAAAGCAATGCACAGCGGCTATTGCAAAGCAACGCACAGACTATTGCAAAGAAATGCACAGACTATTGCAAAGCAATGCACAGACTATTGCAAAGCAATGCACAAAGATTATTGCAAAGCAATGCACAGACTATTGCAAAGCAACGCGAAGACTATTGCAAAGCAATGCACAGAGACTATTGCAAAGCAATGCACAGACTATTGCAAAGCAATGCACAAAGACTATTGCAAAGCAATGCACAGACTATTGCAAAGCAACGCGAAGACTATTGCAAAGCAATGCACAGAGACTATTGCAAAGCAATGCACAGAATATTGCAAAGCAATGCACAGAGACTATTGCAAAACAATGCACAGATTATTGCAAAGCAATGCACAGACTATTGCAGTGCAATGCAGAGAGACTATTGCAAAGCAATGGACAGACTATTGCAAAGCAATGCACAGAGACTATTGCAAAGCAATGCACAGACTATTGCAAAGCAATGCACAGAGACTATTGCAAAGCAATGCACAGACTATTGCAAAGCAATGCACAGACTATTGCAAAGCAATGCACAGAGACTATTGCAAAGCAATGCACAGACTATTGCAAAGCAATGCACAGAGAGTATTGCAAAGCAATGCACAGACTATTGCAAAGCAATGCACAGACTATTGCAAAGCAATGCACAGAGAGTATTGAAAAGCAATGCACAGACTATTGCAAAGCAATGCGAAGACTATTGCAAAGCAATGCACAGATACTATTGCAAAGCAACGCGCAGACTATTGCAAAGCAATGCACAGAGACTATTGCAAAGCAATCCACAGAGACTATTGCAAAGCAATGCACAGAGACTATTGCAAACCAATGCACAGACTATTGCAAAGCAATGCACAAAGACTATTGCAAAGCAATGCACAGACTATTGCAAAGCAACGCGAAGACTATTGCAAAGCAATGCACAGAGACTATTGCAAAGCAATGCACAGACTATTGCAAAGCAATGCACAGAGACTATTGCAAAGCAATGCACAGATTATTGCAAAGCAATGCACAGACTATTGCAAAGCAATGCACAGAGACTATTGCAAAGCAATGCACAGACTATTGCAAAGCAATGCACAGAGACTATTGCAAAGCAATGCACAGATTGTGCAAAGCAATGCAGAGAGACTATTGCAAAGCAATGCAGAGAGACTATTGCAAAGCAATGCAGAGATACTATTGCAAAGCAATGCACAGAGACTATTGCAAAGCAATGCACAGACTTTTGCAAAGCAATGCACAGACTATTGCAAAGCAATGCACAGACTATTGCAAAGCAATGCATAGACTATTGCAGAGCATTGCAGAGAGACTATTGCAAAGCAATGCACAGAGACTATTGCAAAGCAATGCACAGACTATTGCAAAGCAATGCACAGAGACTATTGCAAAGCAACGCACAGACTATTGCAAAGAAATGCACAGACTATTGCAAAGCAATGCAAAGACTATTGCAAAGCAATACACAGAGACTATTGCAAAGCAATTCACAGACTATATGCAAAGCAATGCACAGAGACTATTGCAAAGCAATGCACAGACTATTGCAAAGCAATGCACAGAGACTATTGCAAAGAAATGCATAGAGACTATTGTAAAGCAATGCATAGAGACTATTGCAAAGCAATGCACAGACTATTGCAAAGCAATGCACAGACTATTGCAAAGCAATGCACAGAGACTATTGCAAAGCAATGCACAGACTATTGCAAAGCAATGCACAGAGTCTATTGCAAATCAATGCACAGACTATTGCAAAGCAATGCACAGAGACTATTGCAAAGCAATGCACAGACTATTGCAAAGCAATGCATAGACTATTGCAGAGCAATGCGGAAAGAATATTGCAGAGCAATGCACAGAGACTATTGCAAATCAATGCACAGACTATTGCAAAGCAATGCACAGAGACTATTGCAAAGCAATGCAGAGATACTATTGCAAAGCAATGCACAGAGACTATTGTAAAGCAATGCACAGACTATTGCAAAGCAATGCACAGAGACTATTGCAAAGCAATGCACAGACTATTGCAAAGCAATGCATAGACTATTGCAGAGCAATGCAGAGAGACTATTGCAAAGGAATGCACAGAGACTATTGCAAAGCAATGCACAGAGGCTATTGCAAAGCAATGCACAGACTATTGCAAAGCAATGCACAGCGACTATTGCAAAGCAACGCACAGACTATTGCAAAGAAATGCACAGACTATTGCAAAGCAATGCACAGACTATTGCAAAGCAATACACAGAGACTATTGCAAAGCAATGCACAGACTATATGCAAAGCAATGCACAGAGACTATTGCAAAGCAATGCACAGACTATTGCAAAGCAATGCACAGAGACTATTGCAAAGAAATGCACAGAGACTATTGCAAAGCAATGCATAGAGACTATTGCAAAGCAATGCACAGACTATTGCAAAGCAATGCACAGATTGTGCAAAGCAATGCAGAGAGACTATTGCAAAGCAATGCACATAGACTATTGCAAAGCAATGCACAGAGACTAGTGCAAAGCAATGCACAGACTATTGCAAAGCAATGCACAGACTATTGCAAAGCAATGCACAGAGACTATTGCAAAGCAATGCACAGACTATTGTAAAGCAATGCACAGACTATTGCAAAGCAATGCACAGAGAGTATTGCAAAGCAATGCACAGACTATTGCAAAGCAATGCGAAGACTATTGCAAAGCAATGCACAGAGACTATTGCAAAGCAATGCGCAGACTATTGCAAAGCAATGCACAGAGACTATTGCAAAGCAATGCACAGACTATTGCAACGCAATACAAAGAGACTATTGCAAAGCAATGCACAGACTATTGCAAAGCAATGCACAGAGACTATTGCAAAGCAATGCACAGAGACTATTGCAAAGCAATGCACAGACTATTGCAAAGCAATGCACAGAGACTATTGCAAAGCAATGCACAGACTATTGCAAAGCAATGCACAGAGACTATTGCAAAGCAATGCACAGAGACTATTGCAAAGCAATGCACAGACTATTGCAATGCAATGCACAAAGACTATTGCAAAGAAATGCACAGACTATTGCAAAGCAATGTGAAGACTATTGCAAAGCAATGCACAGAGACTATTGCAAAGCAATGCACAGACTATTGCAAAGCAATGCACAGACTATTGCAAAGCAATGCACAGAGACTATTGCAAAGCAATGCACAGACTATTGCAAAGCAACGCACAGACTATTGCAAAGCAATGCGCAAAGACTATTGCTAAGCAATGCACAGACTATTGCAAAGCAATGCGAAGACTATTGCAAAGCAATGCACAGAGACTATTGCAAAGCAATGCACAGACTATTGCAAAGCAATGCATAGACTTTTGCAGAGCAATGCAGAGAGACTATTGCAAAGCAATGCACAGAGACTATTGCAAAGCAATGCACAGAGACTATTACAAAGCAATGCACAGACTATTGCAAAGCAATGCACAGAGACTATTGCAAAGCAACGCACAGACTATTGCAAAGAAATGCACAGACTATTGCAAAGCAATGCACAGACTATTGCAATGCAATACACTGAGACTATTGCAAAGCAATGCACAGACTATATGCAAAGCAATGCACAGAGACTATTGCAAAGCAATGCACAGACTATTGCAAAGCAATGCACAGAGACTATTGCAAAGAAATGCACAGAGACTATTGCAAAGCAATGCATAGAGACTATTGCAAAGCAATGCACAGACTATTGCAAAGCAATGCACAGAGACTATTGCAAAGCAATGCACAGACTATTGCAAAGCAATGCACAAAGACTATTGCAAAGCAATGCACAGACTATTGCAAAGCAACGCGAAGACTATTGCAAAGCAATGCACAGAGACTATTGCAAAGCAATGCACAGAATATTGCAAAGCAATGCACAGAGACTATTGCAATGCAATGCACAGATTATTGCAAAGCAATGCACAGACTATTGCAGTGCAATGCAGAGAGACTATTGCAAAGCAATGGACAGACTATTGCAAAGCAATGCACAGAGACTATTGCAAAGCAATGCACAGACTATTGCAAAGCAATGCACAGATTGTGCAAAGCAATGCAGAGAGACTATTGCAAAGCAATGCACAGAGACTATTGCAAAGCAATGCACAGAGACTATTGCAAAGCAATGCACAGACTATTGCAAAGCAATGCACAGACTATTGCAAAGCAATGCACAGAGACTATTGCAAAGCAATGCACAGACTATTGCAAAGCAATGCACAGAGAGTATTGCAAAGCAATGCACAGACTATTGCAAAGCAATGCACAGACTATTGCAAAGCAATGCACAGAGACTAGTGCAAAGCAATGCACAGACTATTGCAAAGCAATGCACAGACTATTGCAAAGCAATGCACAGAGACTATTGCAAAGCAATGCACAGACTATTGTAAAGCAATGCACAGACTATTGCAAAGCAATGCACAGAGAGTATTGCAAAGCAATGCACAGACTATTGCAAAGCAATGCGAAGACTATTGCAAAGCAATGCACAGAGACTATTGCAAAGCAATGCGCAGACTATTGCAAAGCAATGCACAGAGACTATTGCAAAGCAATGCACAGACTATTGCAAAGCAATGCACAGACTATTGCAACGCAATACAAAGAGACTATTGCAAAGCAATGCACAGACTATTGCAAAGCAATGCACAGAGACTATTGCAAAGCAATGCACAGAGACTATTGCAAAGCAATGCACAGACTATTGCAAAGCAATGCACAGAGACTATTGCAAAGCAATGCACAGACTATTGCAAAGCAATGCACAGAGACTATTGCAAAGCAATGCACAGAGACTATTGCAAAGCAATGCACAGACTATTGCAATGCAATGCACAAAGACTATTGCAAAGAAATGCACAGACTATTGCAAAGCAATGTGAAGACTATTGCAAAGCAATGCACAGAGACTATTGCAAAGCAATGCACAGACTATTGCAAAGCAATGCACAGAGACTATTGCAAAGAAATGCACAGAGACTATTGCAAAGCAATGCATAGAGACTATTGCAAAGCAATGCACAGACTATTGCAAAGCAATGCACAGAGACTATTGCAAAGCAATGCACAGACTATTGCAAAGCAATGCACAAAGACTATTGCAAAGCAATGCACAGACTATTGCAAAGCAACGCGAAGACTATTGCAAAGCAATGCACAGAGACTATTGCAAAGCAATGCACAGAATATTGCAAAGCAATGCACAGAGACTATTGCAAAGCAATGCACAGATTATTGCAAAGCAATGCACAGACTATTGCAGTGCAATGCAGAGAGACTATTGCAAAGCAATGGACAGACTATTGCAAAGCAATGCACAGAGACTATTGCAAAGCAATGCACAGACTATTGCAAAGCAATGCACAGATTGTGCAAAGCAATGCAGAGAGACTATTGCAAAGCAATGCACAGAGACTATTGCAAAGCAATGCAGAGAGACTATTGCAAAGCAATGCACAGACTATTGCAAAGCAATGCACAGACTATTGCAAAGCAATGCACAGAGACTATTGCAAAGCAATGCACAGACTATTGCAAAGCAATGCACAGAGAGTATTGCAAAGCAATGCACAGACTATTGCAAAGCAATGCACAGACTATTGCAAAGCAATGCACAGAGACTAGTGCAAAGCAATGCACAGACTATTGCAAAGCAATGCACAGACTATTGCAAAGCAATGCACAGAGACTATTGCAAAGCAATGCACAGACTATTGTAAAGCAATGCACAGACTATTGCAAAGCAATGCACAGAGAGTATTGCAAAGCAATGCACAGACTATTGCAAAGCAATGCGAAGACTATTGCAAAGCAATGCACAGAGACTATTGCAAAGCAATGTGCAGACTATTGCAAAGCAATGCACAGAGACTATTGGAAAGCAATGCACAGACTATTGCAATGCAATGCACAAACTATTGCAAAGCAATGCACAGAGACTATTGCAAAGAAATGCACAGACTATTGCAAAGCAATGCACAGACTATTGCAAATCAATACACAGACTATTGCAAAGCAATGCACAGACTATTGCAAAGCAATGCACAGAGACTATTGCAAAGAAATGCACAGACTATTGCAAAGCAATGCACAGACTATTGCAAAGCAATACACAGACTATTGCAAAGCAATGCACAGACTATTGCAAAGCAATGCACAGAGACTATTGCAAAGCAATGCACAGACTATTGCAAAGCAATGCACAGAGACTATTGCAAAGCAATGCACAGATTATTGCAAAGCAATGCCCAGACTATTGCAAAGCAATGCACAGAGACTATTGCAAAGCAATGCACAGACTATTGCAATGCAATGCACAAAGACTATTGCAAAGAAATGCACAGACTATTGCAAAGCAATGCACAGACTATTGCAAAGCAATACAAAGAGACTATTGCAAAGCAATGCACAGACTATTGCAAAGCAATGCACAGACTATTGCAAAGCAATGCACAGAGACTATTGCAAAGCAATGCACAGAGACTATTGCAAAGCAATGCACAGACTATTGCAAAGCAATGCACAGAGACTATTGCAAAGCAATGCACAGAGACTATTGCAAAGCAATGCACAGAGACTATTGCAAAGCAATGCACAGACTATTGCAAAGCAATGCACAGAGACTATTGCAAAGCAATGCACAGACTATTGCAAAGCAATGCACAGAGACTATTGCAAAGCAATGCACAGAGACTATTGCAAAGCAATGCACATACTATTGCAAAGCAATGTGAAGACTATTGCAAAGCAATGCACAGAGACTATTGCAAAGCAATGCACAGACTATTGCAAAGCAATGCATAGACTATTGCAGAGCAATGCGGAAAGACTATTGCAGAGCAATGCACAGAGACTATTGCAAAGCAATGCACAGACTATTGCAAAGCAATGCACAGAGACTATTGCAAAGCAATGCAGAGATACTATTGCAAAGCAATGCACAGAGACTATTGCAAAGCAATGCACAGACTATTGCAAAGCAATGCACAGACTAATGCAAAGCAATGCATAGACTATTGCAGAGCAATGCAAAGAGACTATTGCAAAGCAATGCACAGAGACTATTGCAAAGCAATGCACAGAGACTATTGCAAAGCAATGCACAGACTATTGCAAAGCAATGCACAGCGGCTATTGCAAAGCAACGCACAGACTATTGCAAAGAAATGCACAGACTATTGCAAAGCAATGCACAGACTATTGCAAAGCAATACACAGAGACTATTGCAAAGCAATGCACAGACTATATGCAAAGCAATGCACAGAGACTATTGCAAAGTAATGCACAGACTATTGCAAAGCAATGCACAGAGACTATTGCAAAGAAATGCACAGAGACTATTGCAAAGCAATGCATAGAGACTATTGCAAAGCAATGCACAGACTATTGCAAAGCAATGCACAGATTGTGCAAAGCAATGCAGAGAGACTATTGCAAAGCAATGCACAGAGACTATTGCAAAGCAATGCACAAATGCACAGAGACTAGTGCAAAGCAATGCACAGACTATTGCAAAGCAATGCACAGACTATTGCAAAGCAATGCACAGAGATTATTGCAAAGCAATGCACAGACTATTGCAAAGCAATGCACAGACTATTGCAAAGTAATGCACAGAGAGTATTGCAAAGCAATGCACAGACTATTGCAAAGCAATGCGAAGACTATTGCAAAGCAATGCACAGAGACTATTGCAAAGCAATGCGCAGACTATTGCAAAGCAATGCACAGAGACTATTGCAAAGCAATGCACAGACTAATGCAATGCACAAACTATTGCAAAGCAATGCACAGAGACTATTGCAAAGAAATGCACAGACTATTGCAAAGCAATGCACAGACTATTGCAAAGCAATAAACAGACTATTGCAAAGCAATGCACAGACTATTGCAAAGCAATGCACAGAGACTATTGCAAAGAAATGCACAGACTATTGCAAAGCAATGCAGACTATTGCAAAGCAATACACAGACTATTGCAAAGCAATGCACAGACTCTAGCAAAGCAATGCACAGAGACTATTGCAAAGCAATGCACAGAATATTGCAAAGCAATGCACAGACTATTGCAAAGCAATGCACAAAGACTATTGAAAACCAATGCACAGACTATTAAAAAGCAACGCGAAGACTATTGCAAAGCAATGCACAGAGACTATTGCAAATCAATGCACAGACTATTGCAAAGCAATGCGAAGACTATTGCAAAGCAATGCACAGAGACTATTGCAAAGCAATGCACAGACTATTGCAAAGCAATGCACAGACTATTGCAAAGCAATGCACAGAGACTATTGCAAAGCAATGCACAGATTATTGCAAAGCAATGCACAGACTATTGCAAAGCAATGCACAGAGACTATTGCAAAGCAATGCACAGACTATTGCAATGCAATGCACAAAGACTATTGCAAAGAAATGCACAGACTATTGCAAAGCAATGCACAGACTATTGCAAAGCAATACAAAGAGACTATTACAAAGCAATGCACAGACTATTGCAAAGCAATGCACAGAGACTATTGCAAAGCAATGCACAGAGACTATTGCAAAGCAATGCACAGACTATTGCAAAGCAATGCACAGAGACTATTGCAAAGCAATGCACAGACTATTGCAAAGCAATGCACAGAGACTATTGCAAAGCAATGCACAGAGACTATTGCAAAGCAATGCACAGACTATTGCAAAGCAATGCACAGACTATTGCAAAGCAATGCAGACTATTGCAAAGCAATGCACAGAGAGTATTGCAAAGCAATGCACAGACTATTGCAAAGCAATGCGAAGACTACTGCAAAGCAATGCACAGAGACTATTGCAAAGCAATGCGCAGACTATTGCAAAGCAATGCACAGAGAATTTTGCAAAGCAATGCACAGACTATTGCAATGCAATGCACAAACTATTGCAAAGCAATGCAGAGAGACTATTGCAAAGAAATGCACAGACTATTGCAAAGCAATGCACAGACTATTGCAAAGCAATACACAGACTATTGCAAAGCAATGCACAGACTATTGCAAAGCAATGCACAGAGACTATTGCAAAGAAATGCACAGACTATTGCAAAGCAATGCACAGACTATTGCAAAGCAATACACAGACTATTGCAAAGCAATGCACAGACTATAGCAAAGCAATGCACAGAGACTATTGCAAAGCAATGCACAGAATATTGCAAAGCAATGCACAGACTATTGCAAAGCAATGCACAAAGACTATTGAAAACCAATGCACAGACTAATAAAAAGCAACGCGAAGACTATTGCAAAGCAATGCACAGAGACTATTGCAAATCAATGCACAGACTATTGCAAAGCAATGCGAAGACTATTGCAAAGCAATGCACAGAGACTATTGCAAAGCAATGCACAGACTATTGCAAAGCAATGCACAGACTATTGCAAAGCAATGCACAGACTATTGCAAAGCAATGCACAGAGACTATTGCAAAGCAATGCACAGATTATTGCAAAGCAATGCACAGACTATTGCAAAGCAATGCACAGAGAATATTGCAAAGCAATGCACAGACTATTGCAATGCAATGCACAAAGACTATTGCAAAGAAATGCACAGACTATTGCAAAGCAATGCACAGACTATTGCAAAGCAATACAAAGAGAGTATTGCAAAGCAATGCACAGACTATTGTAAAGCAATGCGAAGACTACTGCAAAGCAATGCACAGAGACTATTGCAAAGCAATGCGCAGACTATTGCAAAGCAATGCACAGAGAATTTTGCAAAGCAATGCACGGACTATTGCAATGCAATGCACAAACTATTGCAAAGCAATGCACAGAGACTATTGCAAAGAAATGCACAGACTATTGCAAAGCAATGCACATACTATTGCAAAGCAATGTGAAGACTATTGCAAAGCAATGCACAGAGACTATTGCAAAGCAATGCACAGACTATTGCAAAGCAATGCATAGACTATTGCAGAGCAATGCGGAAAGACTATTGCAGAGCAATGCACAGAGACTATTGCAAAGCAATGCACAGACTATTGCAAAGCAATGCACAGAGACTATTGCAAAGCAATGCAGAGATACTATTGCAAAGCAATGCACAGAGACTATTGCAAAGCAATGCACAGACTATTGCAAAGCAATGCACAGACTAATGCAAAGCAATGCATAGACTATTGCAGAGCAATGCAGAGAGACTATTGCAAAGCAATGCACAGAGACTATTGCAAAGCAATGCATAGAGACTATTGCAAAGCAATGCACAGACTATTGCAAAGCAATGCACAGCGGCTATTGCAAAGCAACGCACAGACTATTGCAAAGAAATGCACAGACTATTGCAAAGCAATGCACAGACTATTGCAAAGCAATACACAGAGACTATTGCAAAGCAATGCACAGACTATATGCAAAGCAATGCACAGAGACTATTGCAAAGTAATGCACAGACTATTGCAAAGCAATGCACAGAGACTATTGCAAAGAAATGCACAGAGACTATTGCAAAGCAATGCATAGAGACTATTGCAAAGCAATGCACAGACTATTGCAAAGCAATGCACAGATTGTGCAAAGCAATGCAGAGAGACTATTGCAAAGCAATGCACAGAGACTATTGCAAAGCAATGCACAAATGCACAGAGACTAGTGCAAAGCAATGCACAGACTATTGCAAAGCAATGCACAGACTATTGCAAAGCAATGCACAGAGATTATTGCAAAGCAATGCACAGACTATTGCAAAGCAATGCACAGACTATTGCAAAGTAATGCACAGAGAGTATTGCAAAGCAATGCACAGACTATTGCAAAGCAATGCGAAGACTATTGCAAAGCAATGCACAGAGACTATTGCAAAGCAATGCGCAGACTATTGCAAAGCAATGCACAGAGACTATTGCAAAGCAATGCACAGACTAATGCAATGCACAAACTATTGCAAAGCAATGCACAGAGACTATTGCAAAGAAATGCACAGACTATTGCAAAGCAATGCACAGACTATTGCAAAGCAATAAACAGACTATTGCAAAGCAATGCACAGACTATTGCAAAGCAATGCACAGAGACTATTGCAAAGAAATGCACAGACTATTGCAAAGCAATGCAGACTATTGCAAAGCAATACACAGACTATTGCAAAGCAATGCACAGAGATTATTGCAAAGCAATGCACAGACTATTGCAAAGCAATGCACAGACTATTGCAAAGTAATGCACAGAGAGTATTGCAAAGCAATGCACAGACTATTGCAAAGCAATGCGAAGACTATTGCAAAGCAATGCACAGAGACTATTGCAAAGCAATGCGCAGACTATTGCAAAGCAATGCACAGAGACTATTGCAAAGCAATGCACAGACTAATGCAATGCACAAACTATTGCAAAGCAATGCACAGAGACTATTGCAAAGAAATGCACAGACTATTGCAAAGCAATGCACAGACTATTGCAAAGCAATAAACAGACTATTGCAAAGCAATGCACAGACTATTGCAAAGCAATGCACAGAGACTATTGCAAAGAAATGCACAGACTATTGCAAAGCAATGCACAGAGATTATTGCAAAGCAATGCACAGACTATTGCAAAGCAATGCACAGACTATTGCAAAGTAATGCACAGAGAGTATTGCAAAGCAATGCACAGACTATTGCAAAGCAATGCGAAGACTATTGCAAAGCAATGCACAGAGACTATTGCAAAGCAATGCGCAGACTATTGCAAAGCAATGCACAGAGACTATTGCAAAGCAATGCACAGACTAATGCAATGCACAAACTATTGCAAAGCAATGCACAGAGACTATTGCAAAGAAATGCACAGACTATTGCAAAGCAATGCACAGACTATTGCAAAGCAATAAACAGACTATTGCAAAGCAATGCACAGACTATTGCAAAGCAATGCACAGAGACTATTGCAAAGAAATGCACAGACTATTGCAAAGCAATGCAGACTATTGCAAAGCAATACACAGACTATTGCAAAGCAATGCACAGACTCTAGCAAAGCAATGCACAGAGACTATTGCAAAGCAATGCACAGAATATTGCAAAGCAATGCACAGACTATTGCAAAGCAATGCACAAAGACTATTGAAAACCAATGCACAGACTATTAAAAAGCAACGCGAAGACTATTGCAAAGCAATGCACAGAGACTATTGCAAATCAATGCACAGACTATTGCAAAGCAATGCGAAGACTATTGCAAAGCAATGCACAGAGACTATTGCAAAGCAATGCACAGACTATTGCAAAGCAATGCACAGACTATTGCAAAGCAATGCACAGAGACTATTGCAAAGCAATGCACAGATTATTGCAAAGCAATGCACAGACTATTGCAAAGCAATGCACAGAGACTATTGCAAAGCAATGCACAGACTATTGCAATGCAATGCACAAAGACTATTGCAAAGAAATGCACAGACTATTGCAAAGCAATGCACAGACTATTGCAAAGCAATACAAAGAGACTATTACAAAGCAATGCACAGACTATTGCACAGCAATGCACAGAGACTATTGCAAAGCAATGCACAGAGACTATTGCAAAGCAATGCACAGACTATTGCAAAGCAATGCACAGAGACTATTGCAAAGCAATGCACAGACTATTGCAAAGCAATGCACAGAGACTATTGCAAAGCAATGCACAGAGACTATTGCAAAGCAATGCACAGACTATTGCAAAGCAATGCACAGACTATTGCAAAGCAATGCAGACTATTGCAAAGCAATGCACAGAGAGTATTGCAAAGCAATGCACAGACTATTGCAAAGCAATGCGAAGACTACTGCAAAGCAATGCACAGAGACTATTGCAAAGCAATGCGCAGACTATTGCAAAGCAATGCACAGAGAATTTTGCAAAGCAATGCACAGACTATTGCAATGCAATGCACAAACTATTGCAAAGCAATGCAGAGAGACTATTGCAAAGAAATGCACAGACTATTGCAAAGCAATGCACAGACTATTGCAAAGCAATACACAGACTATTGCAAAGCAATGCACAGACTATTGCAAAGCAATGCACAGAGACTATTGCAAAGAAATGCACAGACTATTGCAAAGCAATGCACAGACTATTGCAAAGCAATACACAGACTATTGCAAAGCAATGCACAGACTATAGCAAAGCAATGCACAGAGACTATTGCAAAGCAATGCACAGAATATTGCAAAGCAATGCACAGACTATTGCAAAGCAATGCACAAAGACTATTGAAAACCAATGCACAGACTAATAAAAAGCAACGCGAAGACTATTGCAAAGCAATGCACAGAGACTATTGCAAATCAATGCACAGACTATTGCAAAGCAATGCGAAGACTATTGCAAAGCAATGCACAGAGACTATTGCAAAGCAATGCACAGACTATTGCAAAGCAATGCACAGACTATTGCAAAGCAATGCACAGAGACTATTGCAAAGCAATGCACAGATTATTGCAAAGCAATGCACAGACTATTGCAAAGCAATGCACAGAGAATATTGCAAAGCAATGCACAGACTATTGCAATGCAATGCACAAAGACTATTGCAAAGAAATGCACAGACTATTGCAAAGCAATGCACAGACTATTGCAAAGCAATACAAAGAGAGTATTGCAAAGCAATGCACAGACTATTGTAAAGCAATGCGAAGACTACTGCAAAGCAATGCACAGAGACTATTGCAAAGCAATGCGCAGACTATTGCAAAGCAATGCACAGAGAATTTTGCAAAGCAATGCACGGACTATTGCAATGCAATGCACAAACTATTGCAAAGCAATGCACAGAGACTATTGCAAAGAAATGCACAGACTATTGCAAAGCAATGCACATACTATTGCAAAGCAATGTGAAGACTATTGCAAAGCAATGCACAGAGACTATTGCAAAGCAATGCACAGACTATTGCAAAGCAATGCATAGACTATTGCAGAGCAATGCGGAAAGACTATTGCAGAGCAATGCACAGAGACTATTGCAAAGCAATGCACAGACTATTGCAAAGCAATGCACAGAGACTATTGCAAAGCAATGCAGAGATACTATTGCAAAGCAATGCACAGAGACTATTGCAAAGCAATGCACAGACTATTGCAAAGCAATGCACAGACTAATGCAAAGCAATGCATAGACTATTGCAGAGCAATGCAGAGAGACTATTGCAAAGCAATGCACAGAGACTATTGCAAAGCAATGCACAGAGACTATTGCAAAGCAATGCACAGACTATTGCAAAGCAATGCACAGCGGCTATTGCAAAGCAACGCACAGACTATTGCAAAGAAATGCACAGACTATTGCAAAGCAATGCACAGACTATTGCAAAGCAATACACAGAGACTATTGCAAAGCAATGCACAGACTATATGCAAAGCAATGCACAGAGACTATTGCAAAGTAATGCACAGACTATTGCAAAGCAATGCACAGAGACTATTGCAAAGAAATGCACAGAGACTATTGCAAAGCAATGCATAGAGACTATTGCAAAGCAATGCACAGACTATTGCAAAGCAATGCACAGATTGTGCAAAGCAATGCAGAGAGACTATTGCAAAGCAATGCACAGAGACTATTGCAAAGCAATGCACAAATGCACAGAGACTAGTGCAAAGCAATGCACAGACTATTGCAAAGCAATGCACAGACTATTGCAAAGCAATGCACAGAGATTATTGCAAAGCAATGCACAGACTATTGCAAAGCAATGCACAGACTATTGCAAAGTAATGCACAGAGAGTATTGCAAAGCAATGCACAGACTATTGCAAAGCAATGCGAAGACTATTGCAAAGCAATGCACAGAGACTATTGCAAAGCAATGCGCAGACTATTGCAAAGCAATGCACAGAGACTATTGCAAAGCAATGCACAGACTAATGCAATGCACAAACTATTGCAAAGCAATGCACAGAGACTATTGCAAAGAAATGCACAGACTATTGCAAAGCAATGCACAGACTATTGCAAAGCAATAAACAGACTATTGCAAAGCAATGCACAGACTATTGCAAAGCAATGCACAGAGACTATTGCAAAGAAATGCACAGACTATTGCAAAGCAATGCAGACTATTGCAAAGCAATACACAGACTATTGCAAAGCAATGCACAGACTCTAGCAAAGCAATGCACAGAGACTATTGCAAAGCAATGCACAGAATATTGCAAAGCAATGCACAGACTATTGCAAAGCAATGCACAAAGACTATTGAAAACCAATGCACAGACTATTAAAAAGCAACGCGAAGACTATTGCAAAGCAATGCACAGAGACTATTGCAAATCAATGCACAGACTATTGCAAAGCAATGCGAAGACTATTGCAAAGCAATGCACAGAGACTATTGCAAAGCAATGCACAGACTATTGCAAAGCAATGCACAGACTATTGCAAAGCAATGCACAGAGACTATTGCAAAGCAATGCACAGATTATTGCAAAGCAATGCACAGACTATTGCAAAGCAATGCACAGAGACTATTTCAAAGCAATGCACAGACTATTGCAAAGCAATGCACAGAGACTATTGCAAAGCAATGCACAGATTGTGCAAAGCAATGCAGAGAGACTATTGCAAAGCAATGCAGAGAGACTATTGCAAAGCAATGCAGAGATACTATTGCAAAGCAATGCACAGAGACTATTGCAAAGCAATGCACAGACTTTTGCAAAGCAATGCACAGACTATTGCAAAGCAATGCACAGACTATTGCAAAGCAATGCATAGACTATTGCAGAGCATTGCAGAGAGACTATTGCAAAGCAATGCACAGAGACTATTGCAAAGCAATGCACAGACTATTGCAAAGCAATGCACAGAGACTATTGCAAAGCAACGCACAGACTATTGCAAAGAAATGCACAGACTATTGCAAAGCAATGCACAGACTATTGCAAAGCAATACACAGAGACTATTGCAAAGCAATGCACAGACTATATGCAAAGCAATGCACAGAGACTATTGCAAAGCAATGCACAGACTATTGCAAAGCAATGCACAGAGACTATTGCAAAGAAATGCATAGAGACTATTGTAAAGCAATGCATAGAGACTATTGCAAAGCAATGCACAGAGACTATTGCAAAGCAATGCACAGACTATTGCAAAGCAATGCACAGACTATTGCAAAGCAATGCACAGAGACTATTGCAAAGCAATGCAAAGACTATTGCAAAGCAATACACAGAGACTATTGCAAAGCAATGCACAGACTATATGCAAAGCAATGCACAGAGACTATTGCAAAGCAATGCACAGACTATTGCAAAGCAATGCACAGAGACTATTGCAAAGAAATGCATAGAGACTATTGTAAAGCAATGCATAGAGACTATTGCAAAGCAATGCACAGACTATTGCAAAGCAATGCACAGACTATTGCAAAGCAATGCACAGAGACTATTGCAAAGCAATGCACAGACTATTGCAAAGCAATGCACAGAGTCTATTGCAAATCAATGCACAGACTATTGCAAAGCAATGCACAGAGACTATTGCAAAGCAATGCACAGACTATTGCAAAGCAATGCATAGACTATTGCAGAGCAATGCGGAAAGAATATTGCAGAGCAATGCACAGAGACTATTGCAAAGCAATGCACAGACCATTGCAAAGCAATGCACAGAGACTATTGCAAAGCAATGCAGAGATACTATTGCAAAGCAATGCACAGAGACTATTGCAAAGCAATGCACAGATTATTGCAAAGCAATGCACAGACTATTGCAAAGCAATGCACAGAGACTATTGCAAAGCAATGCACAGACTATTGCAATGCAATGCACAAAGACTATTGCAAAGAAATGCACAGACTATTGCAAAGCAATGCACAGACTATTGCAAAGCAATACAAAGAGACTATTGCAAAGCAATGCACAGACTATTGCAAAGCAATGCACAGAGACTATTGCAAAGCAATGCACAGAGACTATTGCAAAGCAATGCACAGACTATTGCAAAGCAATGCACAGAGACTATTGCAAAGCAATGCACAGACTATTGCAAAGCAATGCACAGAGACTATTGCAAAGCAATGCACAGAGACTATTGCAAAGCAATGCACAGACTATTGCAAAGCAATGCACAGACTATTGCAAAGCAATGCACAGAGACTATTGCAAAGCAATGCACAGACTATTGCAAAGCAACGCACAGACTATTGCAAAGCAATGCACAAAGGCTATTGCTAAGCAATGCACAGACTATTGCAAAGCAATGTGAAGACTATTGCAAAGCAATGCACAGAGACTATTGCAAAGCAATGCACAGACTATTGCAAAGCAATGCATAGACTATTGCAGAGCAATGCAGAGAGACTATTGCAAAGCAATGCACAGAGACTATTGCAAAGCAATGCACAGAGACTATTACAAAGCAACGCACAGACTATTGCAAAGCAATGCACAGAGACTATTGCAAAGCAACGCACAGACTATTGCAAAGAAATGCACAGACTATTGCAAAGCAATGCACAGACTATTGCAATGCAATACACAGAGACTATTGCAAAGCAATGCACAGACTATATGCAAAGCAATGCACAGAGTCTATTGCAAAGCAATGCACAGACTATTGCAAAGCAATGCACAGAGACTATTGCAAAGAAATGAACAGAGACTATTGCAAAGCAATGCATAGAGACTATTGCAAAGCAATGCACAGACTATTGCAAAGCAATGCACAGACTATTGCAAAGCAATGCACAAAGATTATTGCAAAGCAATGCACAGACTATTGCAAAGCAACGCGAAGACTATTGCAAAGCAATGCACAGAGACTATTGCAAAGCAATGCACAGACTATTGCAAAGCAATGCACAAAGACTATTGCAAAGCAATGCACAGACTATTGCAAAGCAACGCGAAGACTATTGCAAAGCAATGCACAGAGACTATTGCAAAGCATTGCACAGAATATTGCAAAGCAATGCACAGAGACTATTGCAAAGCAATGCACAGATTATTGCAAAGCAATGCACAGACTATTGCAGTGCAATGCAGAGAGACTATTGCAAAGCAATGGACAGACTATTGCAAAGCAATGCACAGAGACTATTGCAAAGCAATGCACAGACTATTGCAAAGCAATGCACAGATTGTGCAAAGCAATGCAGAGAGACTATTGCAAAGCAATGCACAGAGACTATTGCAAAGCAATGCACAGAGACTATTGCAAAGCAATGCACAGACTATTGCAAAGCAATGCACAGACTATTGCAAAGCAATGCACAGAGACTATTGCAAAGCAATGCACAGACTATTGCAAAGCAATGCACAGAGAGTATTGCAAAGCAATGCACAGACTATTGCAAAGCAATGCACAGACTATTGCAAAGCAATGCACAGAGAGTATTGCAAAGCAATGCACAGACTATTGCAAAGCAATGCGAAGACTATTGCAAAGCAATGCACAGATACTATTGCAAAGCAACGCGCAGACTATTGCAAAGCAATGCACAGAGACTATTGCAAAGCAATGCACAGAGACTATTGCAAAGCAATGCACAGAGACTATTGCAAACCAATGCACAGACTATTGCAAAGCAATGCACAAAGACTATTGCAAAGCAATGCACAGACTATTGCAAAACAACGCGAAGACTATTGCAAAGCAATGCACAGAGACTATTGCAAAGCAATGCACAGACTATTGCAAAGCAATGCACAGACTATTGCAAAGCAATGCACAGAGACTATTGCAAAGCAATGCACAGATTATTGCAAAGCAATGCACAGACTATTGCAAAGCAATGCACAGAGACTATTTCAAAGCAATGCACAGACTATTGCAAAGCAATGCACAGAGACTATTGCAAAGCAATGCACAGATTGTGCAAAGCAATGCAGAGAGACTATTGCAAAGCAATGCAGAGAGACTATTGCAAAGCAATGCAGAGATACTATTGCAAAGCAATGCACAGAGACTATTGCAAAGCAATGCACAGACTTTTGCAAAGCAATGCACAGACTATTGCAAAGCAATGCACAGACTATTGCAAAGCAATGCATAGACTATTGCAGAGCATTGCAGAGAGACTATTGCAAAGCAATGCACAGAGACTATTGCAAAGCAATGCACAGACTATTGCAAAGCAATGCACAGAGACTATTGCAAAGCAACGCACAGACTATTGCAAAGAAATGCACAGACTATTGCAAAGCAATGCACAGACTATTGCAAAGCAATACACAGAGACTATTGCAAAGCAATGCACAGACTATATGCAAAGCAATGCACAGAGACTATTGCAAAGCAATGCACAGACTATTGCAAAGCAATGCACAGAGACTATTGCAAAGAAATGCATAGAGACTATTGTAAAGCAATGCATAGAGACTATTGCAAAGCAATGCACAGACTATTGCAAAGCAATGCACAGACTATTGCAAAGCAATGCACAGAGACTATTGCAAAGCAAAGCACAGACTATTGCAAAGCAATGCACAGAGTCTATTGCAAATCAATGCACAGACTATTGCAAAGCAATGCACAGAGACTATTGCAAAGCAATGCACAGACTATTGCAAAGCAATGCATAGACTATTGCAGAGCAATGCGGAAAGAATATTGCAGAGCAATGCACAGAGACTATTGCAAAGCAATGCACAGACTATTGCAAAGCAATGCACAGAGACTATTGCAAAGCAATGCAGAGATACTATTGCAAAGCAATGCACAGAGACTATTGCAAAGCAATGCACAGACTATTACAAATCAATGCACAGAGACTATTGCAAAGCAATGCACAGACTATTGCAAAGCAATGCATAGACTATTGCAGAGCAATGCAGAGAGACTATTGCAAAGCAATGCACAGAGACTATTGCAAAGCAATGCACAGAGACTATTGCAAAGCAATGCACAGACTATTGCAAAGCAATGCACAGCGACTATTGCAAAGCAACGCACAGACTATTGCAAAGAAATGCACAGACTATTGCAAAGCAATGCACAGACTATTGCAAAGCAATACACAGAGACTATTGCAAAGCAATGCACAGACTATATGCAAAGCAATGCACAGAGACTATTGCAAAGCAATGCACAGACTATTGCAAAGCAATGCACAGACTATTGCAAAGCAATGCACAGAATGTGCAAAGCAATGCAGAGAGACTATTGCAAAGCAATGCACATAGACTATTGCAAAGCAATGCACAGACTATTGCAAAGCAATGCACAGAGACTATTGCAAAGCAATGCACAGACTATTGTAAAGCAATGCACAGACTATTGCAAAGCAATGCACAGAGAGTATTGCAAAGCAATGCACAGACTATTGCAAAGCAATGCGAAGACTATTGCAAAGCAATGCACAGAGACTATTGCAAAGCAATGCGCAGACTATTGCAAAGCAATGCACAGAGACTATTGCAAAGCAATGCACAGACTATTGCAAAGCAATGCACAGACTATTGCAACGCAATACAAAGAGACTATTGCAAAGCAATGCACAGACTATTGCAAAGCAATGCACAGAGACTATTGCAAAGCAATGCACAGAGACTATTGCAAAGCAATGCACAGACTATTGCAAAGCAATGCACAGAGACTATTGCAAAGCAATGCACAGACTATTGCAAAGCAATGCACAGAGACTATTGCAAAGCAATGCACAGAGACTATTGCAAAGCAATGCACAGACTATTGCAATGCAATGCACAAAGACTATTGCAAAGAAATGCACAGAGACTATTGCAAAGCAATGCACAGACTATTGCAAAGCAATGCACAGAGACTATTGCAAAGCAATGCACAGATTATTGCAAAGCAATGCACAGAGACTATTGCAAAGCAATGCACAGAGACTATTGCAAAGCAATGCACAGACTATTGCAAAGCAATGCACAGAGACTATTGCAAAGCAATGCACAGACTATTGCAAAGCAATACACAGACTATTGCAAAGCAATGCACAGACTATAGCAAAGCAATGCACAGACTATTACAAAGCAATGCACAGAGACTATTGCAAAGCAATGCACAGACTATTGCAAAGCAATGCACAGAGACTATTGCAAAGCAATGCACAGATTATTGCAAAGCAATGCCCAGACTATTGCAAAGCAATGCACAGAGACTATTGCAAAGCAATGCACAGACTATTGCAATGCAATGCACAAAGACTATTGCAAAGCAATGCACAGACTATTGCAAAGCAATGCACAGACTATTGCAAAGCAATGCACAGAGACTATTGCAAAGCAATGCACAGAGACTATTGCAAAGCAATGCACAGACTATTGCAAAGCAATGCACAGAGACTATTGCAAAGCAATGCACAGAGACTATTGCAAAGCAATGCACAGAGACTATTGCAAAGCAATGCACAGACTATTGCAAAGCAATGCACAGAGACTATTGCAAAGCAATGCACAGACTATTGCAAAGCAATGCACAGAGACTATTGCAAAGCAATGCACAGAGACTATTGCAAAGCAATGCACATACTATTGCAAAGCAATGTGAAGACTATTGCAAAGCAATGCACAGAGACTATTGCAAAGCAATGCACAGACTATTGCAAAGCAATGCATAGACTATTGCAGAGCAATGCGGAAAGACTATTGCAGAGCAATGCACAGAGACTATTGCAAAGCAATGCACAGACTATTGCAAAGCAATGCACAGAGACTATTGCAAAGCAATGCAGAGATACTATTGCAAAGCAATGCACAGAGACTATTGCAAAGCAATGCACAGACTATTGCAAAGCAATGCACAGACTAATGCAAAGCAATGCATAGACTATTGCAGAGCAATGCAGAGACTCTATTGCAAAGCAATGCACAGAGACTATTGCAAAGCAATGCACAGAGACTATTGCAAAGCAATGCACAGACTATTGCAAAGCAATGCACAGCGGCTATTGCAAAGCAACGCAGAGACTATTGCAAAGAAATGCACAGACTATTGCAAAGCAATGCACAGACTATTGCAAAGCAATACACAGAGACTATTGCAAAGCAATGCACAGACTATATGCAAAGCAATGCACAGAGACTATTGCAAAGCAATGCACAGACTATTGCAAAGCAATGCACAGAGACTATTGCAAAGAAATGCACAGAGACTATTGCAAAGCAATGCAGAGAGACTATTGCAAAGCAATGCACAGAGACTATTGCAAAGCAATGCACAAATGCACAGAGACTAGTGCAAAGCAATGCACAGACTATTGCAAAGCAATGCACAGACTATTGCAAAGCAATGCACAGAGATTATTGCAAAGCAATGCACAGACTATTGCAAAGCAATGCACAGACTATTGCAAAGTAATGCACAGAGAGTATTGCAAAGCAATGCACAGACTATTGCAAAGCAATGCGAAGACTATTGCAAAGCAATGCACAGAGACTATTGCAAAGCAATGCGCAGACTATTGCAAAGCAATGCACAGAGACTATTGCAAAGCAATGCACAGACTAATGCAATGCACAAACTATTGCAAAGCAATGCACAGAGACTATTGCAAAGAAATGCACAGACTATTGCAAAGCAATGCACAGACTATTGCAAAGCAATAAACAGACTATTGCAAAGCAATGCACAGACTATTGCAAAGCAATGCACAGAGACTATTGCAAAGAAATGCACAGACTATTGCAAAGCAATGCAGACTATTGCAAAGCAATACACAGACTATTGCAAAGCAATGCACAGACTCTAGCAAAGCAATGCACAGAGACTATTGCAAAGCAATGCACAGAATATTGCAAAGCAATGCACAGACTATTGCAAAGCAATGCACAAAGACTATTGAAAACCAATGCACAGACTATTAAAAAGCAACGCGAAGACTATTGCAAAGCAATGCACAGAGACTATTGCAAATCAATGCACAGACTATTGCAAAGCAATGCGAAGACTATTGCAAAGCAATGCACAGAGACTATTGCAAAGCAATGCACAGACTATTGCAAAGCAATGCACAGACTATTGCAAAGCAATGCACAGAGACTATTGCAAAGCAATGCACAGATTATTGCAAAGCAATGCACAGACTATTGCAAAGCAATGCACAGAGACTATTGCAAAGCAATGCACAGACTATTGCAATGCAATGCACAAAGACTATTGCAAAGAAATGCACAGACTATTGCACAGCAATGCACAGACTATTGCAAAGCAATACAAAGAGACTATTGCAAAGCAATGCACAGACTATTGCAAAGCAATGCACAGAGACTATTGCAAAGCAATGCACAGAGACTATTGCAAAGCAATGCACAGACTATTGCAAAGCAATGCACAGAGACTATTGTAAAGCAATGCACAGACTATTGCAAAGCAATGCACAGAGACTATTGCAAAGCAATGCACAGAGACTATTGCAAAGCAATGCACAGACTATTGCAATGCAATGCACAAAGACTATTGCAAAGAAATGCACAGACTATTGCAAAGCAATGTGAAGACTATTGCAAAGCAATGCACAGAGACTATTGCAAAGCAATGCACAGACTATTGCAAAGCAATGCACAGACTATTGCTAAGCAATGCACAGACTATTGCAAAGCAATGCGAAGACTATTGCAAAGCAATGCACAGAGACTATTGCAAAGCAATGCACAGACTATTGCAAAGCAATGCATAGACTACTGCAGAGCAATGCAGAGAGACTATTGCAAAGCAATGCACAGAGACTATTGCAAAGCAATGCACAGAGACTATTACAAAGCAATGCACAGACTATTGCAAAGCAATGCACAGAGACTATTGCAAAGCAACGCACAGACTATTGCAAAGAAATGCACAGACTATTGCAAAGCAATGCACAGACTATTGCAATGCAATACACAGAGACTATTGCAAAGCAATGCACAGACTATATGCAAAGCAATGCACAGAGACTATTGCAAAGCAATGCACAGACTATTGCAAAGCAATGCACAGAGACTATTGCAAAGAAATGCACAGAGACTATTGCAAAGCAATGCATAGAGACTATTGCAAAGCAATGCACAGACTATTGCAAAGCAATGCACAGACTATTGCAAAGCAATGCACAAAGATTATTGCAAAGCAATGCACAGACTATTGCAAAGCAACGCGAAGACTATTGCAAAGCAATGCACAGAGACTATTGCAAAGCAATGCACAGACTATTGCAAAGCAATGCACAAAGACTATTGCAAAGCAATGCACAGACTATTGCAAAGCAACGCGAAGACTATTGCAAAGCAATGCACAGAGACTATTGCAAAGCAATGCACAGAATATTGCAAAGCAATGCACAGAGACTATTGCAAAACAATGCACAGATTATTGCAAAGCAATGCACAGACTATTGCAGTGCAATGCAGAGAGACTATTGCAAAGCAATGGACAGACTATTGCAAAGCAATGCACAGAGACTATTGCAAAGCAATGCACAGACTATTGCAAAGCAATGCACAGAGACTATTGCAAAGCAATGCACAGACTATTGCAAAGCAATGCACAGACTATTGCAAAGCAATGCACAGAGACTATTGCAAAGCAATGCACAGACTATTGCAAAGCAATGCACAGAGAGTATTGCAAAGCAATGCACAGACTATTGCAAAGCAATGCACAGACTATTGCAAAGCAATGCACAGAGAGTATTGAAAAGCAATGCACAGACTATTGCAAAGCAATGCGAAGACTATTGCAAAGCAATGCACAGATACTATTGCAAAGCAACGCGCAGACTATTGCAAAGCAATGCACAGAGACTATTGCAAAGCAATCCACAGAGACTATTGCAAAGCAATGCACAGAGACTATTGCAAACCAATGCACAGACTATTGCAAAGCAATGCACAAAGACTATTGCAAAGCAATGCACAGACTATTGCAAAGCAACGCGAAGACTATTGCAAAGCAATGCACAGAGACTATTGCAAAGCAATGCACAGACTATTGCAAAGCAATGCACAGACTATTGCAAAGCAATGCACAGAGACTATTGCAAAGCAATGCACAGATTATTGCAAAGCAATGCACAGACTATTGCAAAGCAATGCACAGAGACTATTGCAAAGCAATGCACAGACTATTGCAAAGCAATGCACAGAGACTATTGCAAAGCAATGCACAGATTGTGCAAAGCAATGCAGAGAGACTATTGCAAAGCAATGCAGAGAGACTATTGCAAAGCAATGCAGAGATACTATTGCAAAGCAATGCACAGAGACTATTGCAAAGCAATGCACAGACTTTTGCAAAGCAATGCACAGACTATTGCAAAGCAATGCACAGACTATTGCAAAGCAATGCATAGACTATTGCAGAGCATTGCAGAGAGACTATTGCAAAGCAATGCACAGAGACTATTGCAAAGCAATGCACAGACTATTGCAAAGCAATGCACAGAGACTATTGCAAAGCAACGCACAGACTATTGCAAAGAAATGCACAGACTATTGCAAAGCAATGCAAAGACTATTGCAAAGCAATACACAGAGACTATTGCAAAGCAATTCACAGACTATATGCAAAGCAATGCACAGAGACTATTGCAAAGCAATGCACAGACTATTGCAAAGCAATGCACAGAGACTATTGCAAAGAAATGCATAGAGACTATTGTAAAGCAATGCATAGAGACTATTGCAAAGCAATGCACAGACTATTGCAAAGCAATGCACAGACTATTGCAAAGCAATGCACAGAGACTATTGCAAAGCAATGCACAGACTATTGCAAAGCAATGCACAGAGTCTATTGCAAATCAATGCACAGACTATTGCAAAGCAATGCACAGAGACTATTGCAAAGCAATGCACAGACTATTGCAAAGCAATGCATAGACTATTGCAGAGCAATGCGGAAAGAATATTGCAGAGCAATGCACAGAGACTATTGCAAAGCAATGCACAGACTATTGCAAAGCAATGCACAGAGACTATTGCAAAGCAATGCAGAGATACTATTGCAAAGCAATGCACAGAGACTATTGTAAAGCAATGCACAGACTATTGCAAAGCAATGCACAGAGACTATTGCAAAGCAATGCACAGACTATTGCAAAGCAATGCATAGACTATTGCAGAGCAATGCAGAGAGACTATTGCAAAGGAATGCACAGAGACTATTGCAAAGCAATGCACAGAGGCTATTGCAAAGCAATGCACAGACTATTGCAAAGCAATGCACAGCGACTATTGCAAAGCAACGCACAGACTATTGCAAAGAAATGCACAGACTATTGCAAAGCAATGCACAGACTATTGCAAAGCAATACACAGAGACTATTGCAAAGCAATGCACAGACTATATGCAAAGCAATGCACAGAGACTATTGCAAAGCAATGCACAGACTATTGCAAAGCAATGCACAGAGACTATTGCAAAGAAATGCACAGAGACTATTGCAAAGCAATGCATAGAGACTATTGCAAAGCAATGCACAGACTATTGCAAAGCAATGCACAGACTATTGCAAAGCAATGCACAGATTGTGCAAAGCAATGCAGAGAGACTATTGCAAAGCAATGCACATAGACTATTGCAAAGCAATGCACAGAGACTAGTGCAAAGCAATGCACAGACTATTGCAAAGCAATGCACAGACTATTGCAAAGCAATGCACAGAGACTATTGCAAAGCAATGCACAGACTATTGTAAAGCAATGCACAGACTATTGCAAAGCAATGCACACAGAGTATTGCAAAGCAATGCACAGACTATTGCAAAGCAATGCGAAGACTATTGCAAAGCAATGCACAGAGACTATTGCAAAGCAATGCGCAGACTATTGCAAAGCAATGCACAGAGACTATTGCTAAGCAATGCACAGACTATTGCAACGCAATACAAAGAGACTATTGCAAAGCAATGCACAGACTATTGCAAAGCAATGCACAGAGACTATTGCAAAGCAATGCACAGAGACTATTGCAAAGCAATGCACAGACTATTGCAAAGCAATGCACAGAGACTATTGCAAAGCAATGCACAGACTATTGCAAAGCAATGCACAGAGACTATTGCAAAGCAATGCACAGAGACTATTGCAAAGCAATGCACAGACTATTGCAATGCAATGCACAAAGACTATTGCAAAGAAATGCACAGACTATTGCAAAGCAATGTGAAGACTATTGCAAAGCAATGCACAGAGACTATTGCAAAGCAATGCACAGACTATTGCAAAGCAATGCACAGACTATTGCAAAGCAATGCACAGAGACTATTGCAAAGCAATGCACAGACTATTGCAAAGCAACGCACAGACTATTGCAAAGCAATGCGCAAAGACTATTGCTAAGCAATGCACAGACTATTGCAAAGCAATGCACAGACTATTGCAAAGCAATGCAAAGACTATTGCAAAGCAATGCACAGACTATTGCAAAGCAACGCGAAGACTATTGCAAAGCAATGCACAGAGACTATTGCAAAGCAATGCACAGACTATTGCAAAGCAATGCACAGACTATTGCAAAGCAATGCACAGAGACTATTGCAAAGCAATGCACAGATTATTGCAAAGCAATGCACAGACTATTGCAAAGCAATGCACAGAGACTATTGCAAAGCAATGCACAGACTATTGCAAAGCAATGCACAGAGACTATTGCAAAGCAATGCACAGATTGTGCAAAGCAATGCAGAGAGACTATTGCAAAGCAATGCAGAGAGACTATTGCAAAGCAATGCAGAGATACTATTGCAAAGCAATGCACAGAGACTATTGCAAAGCAATGCACAGACTTTTGCAAAGCAATGCACAGACTATTGCAAAGCAATGCACAGACTATTGCAAAGCAATGCATAGACTATTGCAGAGCATTGCAGAGAGACTATTGCAAAGCAATGCACAGAGACTATTGCAAAGCAATGCACAGACTATTGCAAAGCAATGCACAGAGACTATTGCAAAGCAACGCACAGACTATTGCAAAGAAATGCACAGACTATTGCAAAGCAATGCAAAGACTATTGCAAAGCAATACACAGAGACTATTGCAAAGCAATTCACAGACTATATGCAAAGCAATGCACAGAGACTATTGCAAAGCAATGCACAGACTATTGCAAAGCAATGCACAGAGACTATTGCAAAGAAATGCATAGAGACTATTGTAAAGCAATGCATAGAGACTATTGCAAAGCAATGCACAGACTATTGCAAAGCAATGCACAGACTATTGCAAAGCAATGCACAGAGACTATTGCAAAGCAATGCACAGACTATTGCAAAGCAATGCACAGAGTCTATTGCAAATCAATGCACAGACTATTGCAAAGCAATGCACAGAGACTATTGCAAAGCAATGCACAGACTATTGCAAAGCAATGCATAGACTATTGCAGAGCAATGCGGAAAGAATATTGCAGAGCAATGCACAGAGACTATTGCAAAGCAATGCACAGACTATTGCAAAGCAATGCACAGAGACTATTGCAAAGCAATGCAGAGATACCATTGCAAAGCAATGCACAGAGACTATTGTAAAGCAATGCACAGACTATTGCAAAGCAATGCACAGAGACTATTGCAAAGCAATGCACAGACTATTGCAAAGCAATGCATAGACTATTGCAGAGCAATGCAGAGAGACTATTGCAAAGGAATGCACAGAGAATATTGCAAAGCAATGCACAGAGGCTATTGCAAAGCAATGCACAGACTATTGCAAAGCAATGCACAGCGACTATTGCAAAGCAACGCACAGACTATTGCAAAGAAATGCACAGACTATTGCAAAGCAATGCACAGACTATTGCAAAGCAATACACAGAGACTATTGCAAAGCAATGCACAGACTATATGCAAAGCAATGCACAGAGACTATTGCAAAGCAATGCACAGACTATTGCAAAGCAATGCACAGAGACTATTGCAAAGAAATGCACAGAGACTATTGCAAAGCAATGCATAGAGACTATTGCAAAGCAATGCACAGACTATTGCAAAGCAATGCACAGACTATTGCAAAGCAATGCACAGATTGTGCAAAGCAATGCAGAGAGACTATTGCAAAGCAATGCACATAGACTATTGCAAAGCAATGCACAGAGACTAGTGCAAAGCAATGCACAGACTATTGCAAAGCAATGCACAGACTATTGCAAAGCAATGCACAGAGACTATTGCAAAGCAATGCACAGACTATTGTAAAGCAATGCACAGACTATTGCAAAGCAATGCACAGAGAGTATTGCAAAGAAATGCACAGACTATTGCAAAGCAATGTGAAGACTATTGCAAAGCAATGCACAGAGACTATTGCAAAGCAATGCACAGACTATTGCAAAGCAATGCACAGATTGTGCAAAGCAATGCAGAGAGACTATTGCAAAGCAATGCACAGAGACTATTGCAAAGCAATGCACAGACTATTGCAAAGCAATGCACAGAGACTATTGCAAAGCAATGCACAGACTATTGCAAAGCAATGCACAGAGACTATTGCAAAGCAATGCACAGAGACTATTGCAAAGCAATGCACAGACTATTGCAATGCAATGCACAAAGACTATTGCAAAGAAATGCACAGACTATTGCAAAGCAATGTGAAGACTATTGCAAAGCAATGCACAGAGACTATTGCAAAGCAATGCACAGACTATTGCAAAGCAATGCACAGACTATTGCAAAGCAATGCACAGAGACTATTGCAAAGCAATGCACAGACTATTGCAAAGCAACGCACAGACTATTGCAAAGCAATGCGCAAAGACTATTGCTAAGCAATGCACAGACTATTGCAAAGCAATGCGAAGACTATTGCAAAGCAATGCACAGAGACTATTGCAAAGCAATGCACAGACTATTGCAAAGCAATGCATAGACTTTTGCAGAGCAATGCAGAGAGACTATTGCAAAGCAATGCACAGAGACTATTGCAAAGCAATGCACAGAGACTATTACAAAGCAATGCACAGACTATTGCAAAGCAATGCACAGAGACTATTGCAAAGCAACGCACAGACTATTGCAAAGAAATGCACAGACTATTGCAAAGCAATGCACAGACTATTGCAATGCAATACACTGAGACTATTGCAAAGCAATGCACAGACTATATGCAAAGCAATGCACAGAGACTATTGCAAAGCAATGCACAGACTATTGCAAAGCAATGCACAGAGACTATTGCAAAGAAATGCACAGAGACTATTGCAAAGCAATGCATAGAGACTATTGCAAAGCAATGCACAGACTATTGCAAAGCAATGCACAGAGACTATTGCAAAGCAATGCACAGACTATTGCAAAGCAATGCACAAAGACTATTGCAAAGCAATGCACAGACTATTGCAAAGCAACGCGAAGACTATTGCAAAGCAATGCACAGAGACTATTGCAAAGCAATGCACAGAATATTGCAAAGCAATGCACAGAGACTATTGCAATGCAATGCACAGATTATTGCAAAGCAATGCACAGACTATTGCAGTGCAATGCAGAGAGACTATTGCAAAGCAATGGACAGACTATTGCAAAGCAATGCACAGAGACTATTGCAAAGCAATGCACAGACTATTGCAAAGCAATGCACAGATTGTGCAAAGCAATGCAGAGAGACTATTGCAAAGCAATGCACAGAGACTATTGCAAAGCAATGCACAGAGACTATTGCAAAGCAATGCACAGACTATTGCAAAGCAATGCACAGACTATTGCAAAGCAATGCACAGAGACTATTGCAAAGCAATGCACAGACTATTGCAAAGCAATGCACAGAGAGTATTGCAAAGCAATGCACAGACTATTGCAAAGCAATGCACAGACTATTGCAAAGCAATGCACAGAGACTAGTGCAAAGCAATGCACAGACTATTGCAAAGCAATGCACAGACTATTGCAAAGCAATGCACAGAGACTATTGCAAAGCAATGCACAGACTATTGTAAAGCAATGCACAGACTATTGCAAAGCAATGCACAGAGAGTATTGCAAAGCAATGCACAGACTATTGCAAAGCAATGCGAAGACTATTGCAAAGCAATGCACAGAGACTATTGCAAAGCAATGCGCAGACTATTGCAAAGCAATGCACAGAGACTATTGCAAAGCAATGCACAGACTATTGCAAAGCAATGCACAGACTATTGCAACGCAATACAAAGAGACTATTGCAAAGCAATGCACAGACTATTGCAAAGCAATGCACAGAGACTATTGCAAAGCAATGCACAGAGACTATTGCAAAGCAATGCACAGACTATTGCAAAGCAATGCACAGAGACTATTGCAAAGCAATGCACAGACTATTGCAAAGCAATGCACAGAGACTATTGCAAAGCAATGCACAGAGACTATTGCAAAGCAATGCACAGACTATTGCAATGCAATGCACAAAGACTATTGCAAAGAAATGCACAGACTATTGCAAAGCAATGTGAAGACTATTGCAAAGCAATGCACAGAGACTATTGCAAAGCAATGCACAGACTATTGCAAAGCAATGCACAGAGACTATTGCAAAGAAATGCACAGAGACTATTGCAAAGCAATGCATAGAGACTATTGCAAAGCAATGCACAGACTATTGCAAAGCAATGCACAGAGACTATTGCAAAGCAATGCACAGACTATTGCAAAGCAATGCACAAAGACTATTGCAAAGCAATGCACAGACTATTGCAAAGCAACGCGAAGACTATTGCAAAGCAATGCACAGAGACTATTGCAAAGCAATGCACAGAATATTGCAAAGCAATGCACAGAGACTATTGCAAAGCAATGCACAGATTATTGCAAAGCAATGCACAGACTATTGCAGTGCAATGCAGAGAGACTATTGCAAAGCAATGGACAGACTATTGCAAAGCAATGCACAGAGACTATTGCAAAGCAATGCACAGACTATTGCAAAGCAATGCACAGATTGTGCAAAGCAATGCAGAGAGACTATTGCAAAGCAATGCACAGAGACTATTGCAAAGCAATGCAGAGAGACTATTGCAAAGCAATGCACAGACTATTGCAAAGCAATGCACAGACTATTGCAAAGCAATGCACAGAGACTATTGCAAAGCAATGCACAGACTATTGCAAAGCAATGCACAGAGAGTATTGCAAAGCAATGCACAGACTATTGCAAAGCAATGCACAGACTATTGCAAAGCAATGCACAGAGACTAGTGCAAAGCAATGCACAGACTATTGCAAAGCAATGCACAGACTATTGCAAAGCAATGCACAGAGACTATTGCAAAGCAATGCACAGACTATTGTAAAGCAATGCACAGACTATTGCAAAGCAATGCACAGAGAGTATTGCAAAGCAATGCACAGACTATTGCAAAGCAATGCGAAGACTATTGCAAAGCAATGCACAGAGACTATTGCAAAGCAATGCGCAGACTATTGCAAAGCAATGCACAGAGACTATTGCAAAGCAATGCACAGACTATTGCAAAGCAATGCACAGACTATTGCAACGCAATACAAAGAGACTATTGCAAAGCAATGCACAGACTATTGCAAAGCAATGCACAGAGACTATTGCAAAGCAATGCACAGAGACTATTGCAAAGCAATGCACAGACTATTGCAAAGCAATGCACAGAGACTATTGCAAAGCAATGCACAGACTATTGCAAAGCAATGCACAGAGACTATTGCAAAGCAATGCACAGAGACTATTGCAAAGCAATGCACAGACTATTGCAATGCAATGCACAAAGACTATTGCAAAGAAATGCACAGACTATTGCAAAGCAATGTGAAGACTATTGCAAAGCAATGCACAGAGACTATTGCAAAGCAATGCACAGACTATTGCAAAGCAATGCACAGACTATTGCAAAGCAATGCACAGAGACTATTGCAAAGCAATGCACAGACTATTGCAAAGCAACGCACAGACTATTGCAAAGCAATGCGCAAAGACTATTGCTAAGCAATGCACAGACTATTGCAAAGCAATGCGAAGACTATTGCAAAGCAATGCACAGAGACTATTGCAAAGCAATGCACAGACTATTGCAAAGCAATGCATAGACTTTTGCAGAGCAATGCAGAGAGACTATTGCAAAGCAATGCACAGAGACTATTGCAAAGCAATGCACAGAGACTATTACAAAGCAATGCACAGACTATTGCAAAGCAATGCACAGAGACTATTGCAAAGCAACGCACAGACTATTGCAAAGAAATGCACAGACTATTGCAAAGCAATGCACAGACTATTGCAATGCAATACACAGAGACTATTACAAAGCAATGCACAGACTATATGCAAAGCAATGCACAGAGACTATTGCAAAGCAATGCACAGACTATTGCAAAGCAATGCACAGAGACTATTGCAAAGAAATGCACAGAGACTATTGCAAAGCAATGCATAGAGACTATTGCAAAGCAATGCACAGACTATTGCAAAGCAATGCACAGAGACTATTGCAAAGCAATGCACAGACTATTGCAAAGCAATGCACAAAGACTATTGCAAAGCAATGCACAGACTATTGCAAAGCAACGCGAAGACTATTGCAAAGCAATGCACAGAGACTATTGCAAAGCAATGCACAGAATATTGCAAAGCAATGCACAGAGACTATTGCAAAGCAATGCACAGATTATTGCAAAGCAATGCACAGACTATTGCAGTGCAATGCAGAGAGACTATTGCAAAGCAATGGACAGACTATTGCAAAGCAATGCACAGAGACTATTGCAAAGCAATGCACAGACTATTGCAAAGCAATGCACAGATTGTGCAAAGCAATGCAGAGAGACTATTGCAAAGCAATGCACAGAGACTATTGCAAAGCAATGCACAGAGACTATTGCAAAGCAATGCACAGACTATTGCAAAGCAATGCACAGACTATTGCAAAGCAATGCACAGAGACTATTGCAAAGCAATGCACAGACTATTGCAATGCAATGCACAAAGACTATTGCAAAGAAATGCACAGACTATTGCAAAGCAATGTGAAGACTATTGCAAAGCAATGCACAGAGACTATTGCAAAGCAATGCACAGACTATTGCAAAGCAATGCACAGACTATTGCAAAGCAATGCACAGAGACTATTGCAAAGCAATGCACAGACTATTGCAAAGCAACGCACAGACTATTGCAAAGCAATGCGCAAAGACTATTGCTAAGCAATGCACAGACTATTGCAAAGCAATGCGAAGACTATTGCAAAGCAATGCACAGAGACTATTGCAAAGCAATGCACAGACTATTGCAAAGCAATGCATAGACTTTTGCAGAGCAATGCAGAGAGACTATTGCAAAGCAATGCACAGAGACTATTGCAAAGCAATGCACAGAGACTATTACAAAGCAATGCACAGACTATTGCAAAGCAATGCACAGAGACTATTGCAAAGCAACGCACAGACTATTGCAAAGAAATGCACAGACTATTGCAAAGCAATGCACAGACTATTGCAATGCAATACACAGAGACTATTACAAAGCAATGCACAGACTATATGCAAAGCAATGCACAGAGACTATTGCAAAGCAATGCACAGACTATTGCAAAGCAATGCACAGAGACTATTGCAAAGAAATGCACAGAGACTATTGCAAAGCAATGCATAGAGACTATTGCAAAGCAATGCACAGACTATTGCAAAGCAATGCACAGAGACTATTGCAAAGCAATGCACAGACTATTGCAAAGCAATGCACAAAGACTATTGCAAAGCAATGCACAGACTATTGCAAAGCAACGCGAAGACTATTGCAAAGCAATGCACAGAGACTATTGCAAAGCAATGCACAGAATATTGCAAAGCAATGCACAGAGACTATTGCAAAGCAATGCACAGATTATTGCAAAGCAATGCACAGACTATTGCAGTGCAATGCAGAGAGACTATTGCAAAGCAATGGACAGACTATTGCAAAGCAATGCACAGAGACTATTGCAAAGCAATGCACAGACTATTGCAAAGCAATGCACAGATTGTGCAAAGCAATGCAGAGAGACTATTGCAAAGCAATGCACAGAGACTATTGCAAAGCAATGCACAGAGACTATTGCAAAGCAATGCACAGACTATTGCAAAGCAATGCACAGACTATTGCAAAGCAATGCACAGAGACTATTGCAAAGAAATGCACAGACTATTGCAAAGCAATGCACAGAGAGTATTGCAAAGCAATGCACAGACTATTGCAAAGCAATGCACAGACTATTGCAAAGCAATGCACAGAGAGTATTGCAAAGCAATGCACAGACTATTGCAAAGCAATGCGAAGACTATTGCAAAGCAATGCACAGATACTATTGCAAAGCAACGCGCAGACTATTGCAAAGCAATGCACAGAGACTATTGCAAAGCAATGCACAGACTATTGCAAAGCAATGCACAGAGACTATTGCAAACCAATGCACAGACTATTGCAAAGCAATGCACAAAGACTATTGCAAAGCAATGCACAGACTATTGCAAAGCAACGCGAAGACTATTGCAAAGCAATGCACAGAGACTATTGCAAAGCAATGCACAGACTATTGCAAAGCAATGCACAAACTATTGCAAAGCAATGCATAGACTATTGCAGAGCATTGCAGAGAGACTATTGCAAAGCAATGCACAGAGACTATTGCAAAGCAATGCACAGACTTTTGCAAAGCAATGCACAGACTATTGCAAAGCAATGCACAGACTATTGCAAAGCAATGCATAGACTATTGCAGAGCATTGCAGAGAGACTATTGCAAAGCAATGCACAGAGACTATTGCAAAGCAATGCACAGACTATTGCAAAGCAATGCACAGAGACTATTGCAAAGCAATGCACAGACTATTGCAAAGAAATGCACAGACTATTGCAAAGCAATGCACAGACTATTGCAAAGCAATACACAGAGACTATTGCAAAGCAATGCACAGACTATATGCAAAGCAATGCACAGAGACTATTGCAAAGCAATGCACAGACTATTGCAAAGCAATGCACAGAGACTATTGCAAAGAAATGCATAGAGACTATTGTAAAGCAATGCATAGAGACTATTGCAAAGCAATGCACAGACTATTGCAAAGCAATGCACAGAGACTATTGCAAAGCAATGCACAGATTATTGCAAAGCAATGCACAGACTATTGCAAAGCAATGCACAGAGACTATTGCAAAGCAATGCACAGAGACTATTGCAAAGCAATGCACAGATTATTGCAAAGCAATGCACAGACTATTGCAAAGCAATGCACAGAGACTATTGCAAAGCAATGCACAGACTATTGCAAAGCAACACACAGAGACTATTGCAAAGCAATGCACAGATTATGCAAAGCAATGCAGAGACTATTGCAAAGCAATGCAGAGAGACTATTGCAAAGCAATGCAGAGATACTATTGCAAAGCAATGCACAGAGACTATTGCAAAGCAATGCACAGACTTTTGCAAAGCAATGCACAGACTATTGCAAAGCAATGCACAGACTATTGCAAAGCAATGCATAGACTATTGCAGAGCATTGCAGAGAGACTATTGCAAAGCAATGCACAGAGACTATTGCAAAGCAATGCACAGACTATTGCAAAGCAATGCACAGAGACTATTGCAAAGCAACGCACAGACTATTGCAAAGAAATGCACAGACTATTGCAAAGCAATGCACAGACTATTGCAAAGCAATACACAGAGACTATTGCAAAGCAATGCACAGACTATATGCAAAGCAATGCATAGAGACTATTGCAAAGCAATGCACAGACTATTGCAAAGCAATGCACAGACTATTGCAAAGCAATGCACAGAGACTATTGCAAAGCAATGCACAGACTATTGCAAAGCAATGCACAGAGTCTATTGCAAATCAATGCACAGACTATTGCAAAGCAATGCACAGAGACTATTGCAAAGCAATGCACAGACTATTGCAAAGCAATGCACAGAGACTATTGCAAAGCAATGCACAGAGACTATTGCAAAGCAATGCACAGACTATTGCAATGCAATGCACAAAGACTATTGCAAAGAAATGCACAGACTATTGCAAAGCAATGTGAAGACTATTGCAAAGCAATGCACAGAGACTATTGCAAAGCAATGCACAGACTATTGCAAAGCAATGCACAGACTATTGCAAAGCAATGCACAGAGACTATTGCAAAGCAATGCACAGACTATTGCAAAGCAACGCACAGACTATTGCAAAGCAATGCGCAAAGACTATTGCTAAGCAATGCACAGACTATTGCAAAGCAATGCACAGAGACTATTGCAAAGCAATGCATAGACTATTGCAAAGCAATGCATAGACTATTGCAGAGCAATGCAGAGAGACTATTGCAAAGCAATGCACAGAGACTATTGCAAAGCAATGCACAGAGACTATTACAAAGCAATGCACAGACTATTGCAAAGCAATGCACAGAGACTATTGCAAAGCAACGCACAGACTATTGCAAAGAAATGCACAGACTATTGCAAAGCAATGCACAGACTATTGCAATGCAATACACAGAGACTATTGCAAAGCAATGCACAGACTATATGCAAAGCAATGCACAGAGACTATTGCAAAGCAATGCACAGACTATTGCAAAGCAATGCACAGAGACTATTGCAAAGAAATGCACAGACTATTGCAAAGCAATGCACAGGGACTATTGCAAAGCAATGCACGGACTATTGCAAAGCAATGCACAGACTATTGCAAAGCAATGCACAGACTATTGCAAAGCAATGCACAGAGACTATTGCAAAGCAATGCACAGATTATTGCAAAGCAATGCACAGACTATTGCAAAGCAATGCACAGAGAATATTGCAAAGCAATGCACAGACTATTGCAATGCAATGCACAAAGACTATTGCAAAGAAATGCACAGACTATTGCAAAGCAATGCACAGACTATTGCAAAGCAATACAAAGAGAGTATTGCAAAGCAATGCACAGACTATTGTAAAGCAATGCGAAGACTACTGCAAAGCAATGCACAGAGACTATTGCAAAGCAATGCGCAGACTATTGCAAAGCAATGCACAGAGAATTTTGCAAAGCAATGCACGGACTATTGCAATGCAATGCACAAACTATTGCAAAGCAATGCACAGAGACTATTGCAAAGAAACGCACAGACTATTGCAAAGCAATGCACATACTATTGCAAAGCAATGTGAAGACTATTGCAAAGCAATGCACAGAGACTATTGCAAAGCAATGCACAGACTATTGCAAAGCAATGCATAGACTATTGCAGAGCAATGCGGAAAGACTATTGCAGAGCAATGCACAGAGACTATTGCAAAGCAATGCACAGACTATTGCAAAGCAATGCACAGAGACTATTGCAAAGCAATGCAGAGATACTATTGCAAAGCAATGCACAGAGACTATTGCAAAGCAATGCACAGACTATTGCAAAGCAATGCACAGACTAATGCAAAGCAATGCATAGACTATTGCAGAGCAATGCAGAGAGACTATTGCAAAGCAATGCACAGAGACTATTGCAAAGCAATGCACAGAGACTATTGCAAAGCAATGCACAGACTATTGCAAAGCAATGCACAGCGGCTATTGCAAAGCAACGCACAGACTATTGCAAAGAAATGCACAGACTATTGCAAAGCAATGCACAGACTATTGCAAAGCAATACACAGAGACTATTGCAAAGCAATGCACAGACTATATGCAAAGCAATGCACAGAGACTATTGCAAAGTAATGCACAGACTATTGCAAAGCAATGCACAGAGACTATTGCAAAGAAATGCACAGAGACTATTGCAAAGCAATGCATAGAGACTATTGCAAAGCAATGCACAGACTATTGCAAAGCAATGCACAGATTGTGCAAAGCAATGCAGAGAGACTATTGCAAAGCAATGCACAGAGACTATTGCAAAGCAATGCACAAATGCACAGAGACTAGTGCAAAGCAATGCACAGACTATTGCAAAGCAATGCACAGACTATTGCAAAGCAATGCACAGAGATTATTGCAAAGCAATGCACAGACTATTGCAAAGCAATGCACAGACTATTGCAAAGTAATGCACAGAGAGTATTGCAAAGCAATGCACAGACTATTGCAAAGCAATGCGAAGACTATTGCAAAGCAATGCACAGAGACTATTGCAAAGCAATGCGCAGACTATTGCAAAGCAATGCACAGAGACTATTGCAAAGCAATGCACAGACTAATGCAATGCACAAACTATTGCAAAGCAATGCACAGAGACTATTGCAAAGAAATGCACAGACTATTGCAAAGCAATGCACAGACTATTGCAAAGCAATAAACAGACTATTGCAAAGCAATGCACAGACTATTGCAAAGCAATGCACAGAGACTATTGCAAAGAAATGCACAGACTATTGCAAAGCAATGCAGACTATTGCAAAGCAATACACAGACTATTGCAAAGCAATGCACAGAGATTATTGCAAAGCAATGCACAGACTATTGCAAAGCAATGCACAGACTATTGCAAAGTAATGCACAGAGAGTATTGCAAAGCAATGCACAGACTATTGCAAAGCAATGCGAAGACTATTGCAAAGCAATGCACAGAGACTATTGCAAAGCAATGCGCAGACTATTGCAAAGCAATGCACAGAGACTATTGCAAAGCAATGCACAGACTAATGCAATGCACAAACTATTGCAAAGCAATGCACAGAGACTATTGCAAAGAAATGCACAGACTATTGCAAAGCAATGCACAGACTATTGCAAAGCAATAAACAGACTATTGCAAAGCAATGCACAGACTATTGCAAAGCAATGCACAGAGACTATTGCAAAGAAATGCACAGACTATTGCAAAGCAATGCACAGAGATTATTGCAAAGCAATGCACAGACTATTGCAAAGCAATGCACAGACTATTGCAAAGTAATGCACAGAGAGTATTGCAAAGCAATGCACAGACTATTGCAAAGCAATGCGAAGACTATTGCAAAGCAATGCACAGAGACTATTGCAAAGCAATGCGCAGACTATTGCAAAGCAATGCACAGAGACTATTGCAAAGCAATGCACAGACTAATGCAATGCACAAACTATTGCAAAGCAATGCACAGAGACTATTGCAAAGAAATGCACAGACTATTGCAAAGCAATGCACAGACTATTGCAAAGCAATAAACAGACTATTGCAAAGCAATGCACAGACTATTGCAAAGCAATGCACAGAGACTATTGCAAAGAAATGCACAGACTATTGCAAAGCAATGCAGACTATTGCAAAGCAATACACAGACTATTGCAAAGCAATGCACAGACTCTAGCAAAGCAATGCACAGAGACTATTGCAAAGCAATGCACAGAATATTGCAAAGCAATGCACAGACTATTGCAAAGCAATGCACAAAGACTATTGAAAACCAATGCACAGACTATTAAAAAGCAACGCGAAGACTATTGCAAAGCAATGCACAGAGACTATTGCAAATCAATGCACAGACTATTGCAAAGCAATGCGAAGACTATTGCAAAGCAATGCACAGAGACTATTGCAAAGCAATGCACAGACTATTGCAAAGCAATGCACAGACTATTGCAAAGCAATGCACAGAGACTATTGCAAAGCAATGCACAGATTATTGCAAAGCAATGCACAGACTATTGCAAAGCAATGCACAGAGACTATTGCAAAGCAATGCACAGACTATTGCAATGCAATGCACAAAGACTATTGCAAAGAAATGCACAGACTATTGCAAAGCAATGCACAGACTATTGCAAAGCAATACAAAGAGACTATTACAAAGCAATGCACAGACTATTGCACAGCAATGCACAGAGACTATTGCAAAGCAATGCACAGAGACTATTGCAAAGCAATGCACAGACTATTGCAAAGCAATGCACAGAGACTATTGCAAAGCAATGCACAGACTATTGCAAAGCAATGCACAGAGACTATTGCAAAGCAATGCACAGAGACTATTGCAAAGCAATGCACAGACTATTGCAAAGCAATGCACAGACTATTGCAAAGCAATGCAGACTATTGCAAAGCAATGCACAGAGAGTATTGCAAAGCAATGCACAGACTATTGCAAAGCAATGCGAAGACTACTGCAAAGCAATGCACAGAGACTATTGCAAAGCAATGCGCAGACTATTGCAAAGCAATGCACAGAGAATTTTGCAAAGCAATGCACAGACTATTGCAATGCAATGCACAAACTATTGCAAAGCAATGCAGAGAGACTATTGCAAAGAAATGCACAGACTATTGCAAAGCAATGCACAGACTATTGCAAAGCAATACACAGACTATTGCAAAGCAATGCACAGACTATTGCAAAGCAATGCACAGAGACTATTGCAAAGAAATGCACAGACTATTGCAAAGCAATGCACAGACTATTGCAAAGCAATACACAGACTATTGCAAAGCAATGCACAGACTATAGCAAAGCAATGCACAGAGACTATTGCAAAGCAATGCACAGAATATTGCAAAGCAATGCACAGACTATTGCAAAGCAATGCACAAAGACTATTGAAAACCAATGCACAGACTAATAAAAAGCAACGCGAAGACTATTGCAAAGCAATGCACAGAGACTATTGCAAATCAATGCACAGACTATTGCAAAGCAATGCGAAGACTATTGCAAAGCAATGCACAGAGACTATTGCAAAGCAATGCACAGACTATTGCAAAGCAATGCACAGACTATTGCAAAGCAATGCACAGAGACTATTGCAAAGCAATGCACAGATTATTGCAAAGCAATGCACAGACTATTGCAAAGCAATGCACAGAGAATATTGCAAAGCAATGCACAGACTATTGCAATGCAATGCACAAAGACTATTGCAAAGAAATGCACAGACTATTGCAAAGCAATGCACAGACTATTGCAAAGCAATACAAAGAGAGTATTGCAAAGCAATGCACAGACTATTGTAAAGCAATGCGAAGACTACTGCAAAGCAATGCACAGAGACTATTGCAAAGCAATGCGCAGACTATTGCAAAGCAATGCACAGAGAATTTTGCAAAGCAATGCACGGACTATTGCAATGCAATGCACAAACTATTGCAAAGCAATGCACAGAGACTATTGCAAAGAAATGCACAGACTATTGCAAAGCAATGCACATACTATTGCAAAGCAATGTGAAGACTATTGCAAAGCAATGCACAGAGACTATTGCAAAGCAATGCACAGACTATTGCAAAGCAATGCATAGACTATTGCAGAGCAATGCGGAAAGACTATTGCAGAGCAATGCACAGAGACTATTGCAAAGCAATGCACAGACTATTGCAAAGCAATGCACAGAGACTATTGCAAAGCAATGCAGAGATACTATTGCAAAGCAATGCACAGAGACTATTGCAAAGCAATGCACAGACTATTGCAAAGCAATGCACAGACTAATGCAAAGCAATGCATAGACTATTGCAGAGCAATGCAGAGAGACTATTGCAAAGCAATGCACAGAGACTATTGCAAAGCAATGCACAGAGACTATTGCAAAGCAATGCACAGACTATTGCAAAGCAATGCACAGCGGCTATTGCAAAGCAACGCACAGACTATTGCAAAGAAATGCACAGACTATTGCAAAGCAATGCACAGACTATTGCAAAGCAATACACAGAGACTATTGCAAAGCAATGCACAGACTATATGCAAAGCAATGCACAGAGACTATTGCAAAGTAATGCACAGACTATTGCAAAGCAATGCACAGAGACTATTGCAAAGAAATGCACAGAGACTATTGCAAAGCAATGCATAGAGACTATTGCAAAGCAATGCACAGACTATTGCAAAGCAATGCACAGATTGTGCAAAGCAATGCAGAGAGACTATTGCAAAGCAATGCACAGAGACTATTGCAAAGCAATGCACAAATGCACAGAGACTAGTGCAAAGCAATGCACAGACTATTGCAAAGCAATGCACAGACTATTGCAAAGCAATGCACAGAGATTATTGCAAAGCAATGCACAGACTATTGCAAAGCAATGCACAGACTATTGCAAAGTAATGCACAGAGAGTATTGCAAAGCAATGCACAGACTATTGCAAAGCAATGCGAAGACTATTGCAAAGCAATGCACAGAGACTATTGCAAAGCAATGCGCAGACTATTGCAAAGCAATGCACAGAGACTATTGCAAAGCAATGCACAGACTAATGCAATGCACAAACTATTGCAAAGCAATGCACAGAGACTATTGCAAAGAAATGCACAGACTATTGCAAAGCAATGCACAGACTATTGCAAAGCAATAAACAGACTATTGCAAAGCAATGCACAGACTATTGCAAAGCAATGCACAGAGACTATTGCAAAGAAATGCACAGACTATTGCAAAGCAATGCAGACTATTGCAAAGCAATACACAGACTATTGCAAAGCAATGCACAGACTCTAGCAAAGCAATGCACAGAGACTATTGCAAAGCAATGCACAGAATATTGCAAAGCAATGCACAGACTATTGCAAAGCAATGCACAAAGACTATTGAAAACCAATGCACAGACTATTAAAAAGCAACGCGAAGACTATTGCAAAGCAATGCACAGAGACTATTGCAAATCAATGCACAGACTATTGCAAAGCAATGCGAAGACTATTGCAAAGCAATGCACAGAGACTATTGCAAAGCAATGCACAGACTATTGCAAAGCAATGCACAGACTATTGCAAAGCAATGCACAGAGACTATTGCAAAGCAATGCACAGATTATTGCAAAGCAATGCACAGACTATTGCAAAGCAATGCACAGAGACTATTTCAAAGCAATGCACAGACTATTGCAAAGCAATGCACAGAGACTATTGCAAAGCAATGCACAGATTGTGCAAAGCAATGCAGAGAGACTATTGCAAAGCAATGCAGAGAGACTATTGCAAAGCAATGCAGAGATACTATTGCAAAGCAATGCACAGAGACTATTGCAAAGCAATGCACAGACTTTTGCAAAGCAATGCACAGACTATTGCAAAGCAATGCACAGACTATTGCAAAGCAATGCATAGACTATTGCAGAGCATTGCAGAGAGACTATTGCAAAGCAATGCACAGAGACTATTGCAAAGCAATGCACAGACTATTGCAAAGCAATGCACAGAGACTATTGCAAAGCAACGCACAGACTATTGCAAAGAAATGCACAGACTATTGCAAAGCAATGCACAGACTATTGCAAAGCAATACACAGAGACTATTGCAAAGCAATGCACAGACTATATGCAAAGCAATGCACAGAGACTATTGCAAAGCAATGCACAGACTATTGCAAAGCAATGCACAGAGACTATTGCAAAGAAATGCATAGAGACTATTGTAAAGCAATGCATAGAGACTATTGCAAAGCAATGCACAGAGACTATTGCAAAGCAATGCACAGACTATTGCAAAGCAATGCACAGACTATTGCAAAGCAATGCACAGAGACTATTGCAAAGCAATGCAAAGACTATTGCAAAGCAATACACAGAGACTATTGCAAAGCAATGCACAGACTATATGCAAAGCAATGCACAGAGACTATTGCAAAGCAATGCACAGACTATTGCAAAGCAATGCACAGAGACTATTGCAAAGAAATGCATAGAGACTATTGTAAAGCAATGCATAGAGACTATTGCAAAGCAATGCACAGACTATTGCAAAGCAATGCACAGACTATTGCAAAGCAATGCACAGAGACTATTGCAAAGCAATGCACAGACTATTGCAAAGCAATGCACAGAGTCTATTGCAAATCAATGCACAGACTATTGCAAAGCAATGCACAGAGACTATTGCAAAGCAATGCACAGACTATTGCAAAGCAATGCATAGACTATTGCAGAGCAATGCGGAAAGAATATTGCAGAGCAATGCACAGAGACTATTGCAAAGCAATGCACAGACCATTGCAAAGCAATGCACAGAGACTATTGCAAAGCAATGCAGAGATACTATTGCAAAGCAATGCACAGAGACTATTGCAAAGCAATGCACAGATTATTGCAAAGCAATGCACAGACTATTGCAAAGCAATGCACAGAGACTATTGCAAAGCAATGCACAGACTATTGCAATGCAATGCACAAAGACTATTGCAAAGAAATGCACAGACTATTGCAAAGCAATGCACAGACTATTGCAAAGCAATACAAAGAGACTATTGCAAAGCAATGCACAGACTATTGCAAAGCAATGCACAGAGACTATTGCAAAGCAATGCACAGAGACTATTGCAAAGCAATGCACAGACTATTGCAAAGCAATGCACAGAGACTATTGCAAAGCAATGCACAGACTATTGCAAAGCAATGCACAGAGACTATTGCAAAGCAATGCACAGAGACTATTGCAAAGCAATGCACAGACTATTGCAAAGCAATGCACAGACTATTGCAAAGCAATGCACAGAGACTATTGCAAAGCAATGCACAGACTATTGCAAAGCAACGCACAGACTATTGCAAAGCAATGCACAAAGGCTATTGCTAAGCAATGCACAGACTATTGCAAAGCAATGTGAAGACTATTGCAAAGCAATGCACAGAGACTATTGCAAAGCAATGCACAGACTATTGCAAAGCAATGCATAGACTATTGCAGAGCAATGCAGAGAGACTATTGCAAAGCAATGCACAGAGACTATTGCAAAGCAATGCACAGAGACTATTACAAAGCAACGCACAGACTATTGCAAAGCAATGCACAGAGACTATTGCAAAGCAACGCACAGACTATTGCAAAGAAATGCACAGACTATTGCAAAGCAATGCACAGACTATTGCAATGCAATACACAGAGACTATTGCAAAGCAATGCACAGACTATATGCAAAGCAATGCACAGAGTCTATTGCAAAGCAATGCACAGACTATTGCAAAGCAATGCACAGAGACTATTGCAAAGAAATGAACAGAGACTATTGCAAAGCAATGCATAGAGACTATTGCAAAGCAATGCACAGACTATTGCAAAGCAATGCACAGACTATTGCAAAGCAATGCACAAAGATTATTGCAAAGCAATGCACAGACTATTGCAAAGCAACGCGAAGACTATTGCAAAGCAATGCACAGAGACTATTGCAAAGCAATGCACAGACTATTGCAAAGCAATGCACAAAGACTATTGCAAAGCAATGCACAGACTATTGCAAAGCAACGCGAAGACTATTGCAAAGCAATGCACAGAGACTATTGCAAAGCATTGCACAGAATATTGCAAAGCAATGCACAGAGACTATTGCAAAGCAATGCACAGATTATTGCAAAGCAATGCACAGACTATTGCAGTGCAATGCAGAGAGACTATTGCAAAGCAATGGACAGACTATTGCAAAGCAATGCACAGAGACTATTGCAAAGCAATGCACAGACTATTGCAAAGCAATGCACAGATTGTGCAAAGCAATGCAGAGAGACTATTGCAAAGCAATGCACAGAGACTATTGCAAAGCAATGCACAGAGACTATTGCAAAGCAATGCACAGACTATTGCAAAGCAATGCACAGACTATTGCAAAGCAATGCACAGAGACTATTGCAAAGCAATGCACAGACTATTGCAAAGCAATGCACAGAGAGTATTGCAAAGCAATGCACAGACTATTGCAAAGCAATGCACAGACTATTGCAAAGCAATGCACAGAGAGTATTGCAAAGCAATGCACAGACTATTGCAAAGCAATGCGAAGACTATTGCAAAGCAATGCACAGATACTATTGCAAAGCAACGCGCAGACTATTGCAAAGCAATGCACAGAGACTATTGCAAAGCAATGCACAGAGACTATTGCAAAGCAATGCACAGAGACTATTGCAAACCAATGCACAGACTATTGCAAAGCAATGCACAAAGACTATTGCAAAGCAATGCACAGACTATTGCAAAACAACGCGAAGACTATTGCAAAGCAATGCACAGAGACTATTGCAAAGCAATGCACAGACTATTGCAAAGCAATGCACAGACTATTGCAAAGCAATGCACAGAGACTATTGCAAAGCAATGCACAGATTATTGCAAAGCAATGCACAGACTATTGCAAAGCAATGCACAGAGACTATTTCAAAGCAATGCACAGACTATTGCAAAGCAATGCACAGAGACTATTGCAAAGCAATGCACAGATTGTGCAAAGCAATGCAGAGAGACTATTGCAAAGCAATGCAGAGAGACTATTGCAAAGCAATGCAGAGATACTATTGCAAAGCAATGCACAGAGACTATTGCAAAGCAATGCACAGACTTTTGCAAAGCAATGCACAGACTATTGCAAAGCAATGCACAGACTATTGCAAAGCAATGCATAGACTATTGCAGAGCATTGCAGAGAGACTATTGCAAAGCAATGCACAGAGACTATTGCAAAGCAATGCACAGACTATTGCAAAGCAATGCACAGAGACTATTGCAAAGCAACGCACAGACTATTGCAAAGAAATGCACAGACTATTGCAAAGCAATGCACAGACTATTGCAAAGCAATACACAGAGACTATTGCAAAGCAATGCACAGACTATATGCAAAGCAATGCACAGAGACTATTGCAAAGCAATGCACAGACTATTGCAAAGCAATGCACAGAGACTATTGCAAAGAAATGCATAGAGACTATTGTAAAGCAATGCATAGAGACTATTGCAAAGCAATGCACAGACTATTGCAAAGCAATGCACAGACTATTGCAAAGCAATGCACAGAGACTATTGCAAAGCAAAGCACAGACTATTGCAAAGCAATGCACAGAGTCTATTGCAAATCAATGCACAGACTATTGCAAAGCAATGCACAGAGACTATTGCAAAGCAATGCACAGACTATTGCAAAGCAATGCATAGACTATTGCAGAGCAATGCGGAAAGAATATTGCAGAGCAATGCACAGAGACTATTGCAAAGCAATGCACAGACTATTGCAAAGCAATGCACAGAGACTATTGCAAAGCAATGCAGAGATACTATTGCAAAGCAATGCACAGAGACTATTGCAAAGCAATGCACAGACTATTACAAATCAATGCACAGAGACTATTGCAAAGCAATGCACAGACTATTGCAAAGCAATGCATAGACTATTGCAGAGCAATGCAGAGAGACTATTGCAAAGCAATGCACAGAGACTATTGCAAAGCAATGCACAGAGACTATTGCAAAGCAATGCACAGACTATTGCAAAGCAATGCACAGCGACTATTGCAAAGCAACGCACAGACTATTGCAAAGAAATGCACAGACTATTGCAAAGCAATGCACAGACTATTGCAAAGCAATACACAGAGACTATTGCAAAGCAATGCACAGACTATATGCAAAGCAATGCACAGAGACTATTGCAAAGCAATGCACAGACTATTGCAAAGCAATGCACAGACTATTGCAAAGCAATGCACAGAATGTGCAAAGCAATGCAGAGAGACTATTGCAAAGCAATGCACATAGACTATTGCAAAGCAATGCACAGACTATTGCAAAGCAATGCACAGAGACTATTGCAAAGCAATGCACAGACTATTGTAAAGCAATGCACAGACTATTGCAAAGCAATGCACAGAGAGTATTGCAAAGCAATGCACAGACTATTGCAAAGCAATGCGAAGACTATTGCAAAGCAATGCACAGAGACTATTGCAAAGCAATGCGCAGACTATTGCAAAGCAATGCACAGAGACTATTGCAAAGCAATGCACAGACTATTGCAAAGCAATGCACAGACTATTGCAACGCAATACAAAGAGACTATTGCAAAGCAATGCACAGACTATTGCAAAGCAATGCACAGAGACTATTGCAAAGCAATGCACAGAGACTATTGCAAAGCAATGCACAGACTATTGCAAAGCAATGCACAGAGACTATTGCAAAGCAATGCACAGACTATTGCAAAGCAATGCACAGAGACTATTGCAAAGCAATGCACAGAGACTATTGCAAAGCAATGCACAGACTATTGCAATGCAATGCACAAAGACTATTGCAAAGAAATGCACAGAGACTATTGCAAAGCAATGCACAGACTATTGCAAAGCAATGCACAGAGACTATTGCAAAGCAATGCACAGATTATTGCAAAGCAATGCACAGAGACTATTGCAAAGCAATGCACAGAGACTATTGCAAAGCAATGCACAGACTATTGCAAAGCAATGCACAGAGACTATTGCAAAGCAATGCACAGACTATTGCAAAGCAATACACAGACTATTGCAAAGCAATGCACAGACTATAGCAAAGCAATGCACAGACTATTACAAAGCAATGCACAGAGACTATTGCAAAGCAATGCACAGACTATTGCAAAGCAATGCACAGAGACTATTGCAAAGCAATGCACAGATTATTGCAAAGCAATGCCCAGACTATTGCAAAGCAATGCACAGAGACTATTGCAAAGCAATGCACAGACTATTGCAATGCAATGCACAAAGACTATTGCAAAGCAATGCACAGACTATTGCAAAGCAATGCACAGACTATTGCAAAGCAATGCACAGAGACTATTGCAAAGCAATGCACAGAGACTATTGCAAAGCAATGCACAGACTATTGCAAAGCAATGCACAGAGACTATTGCAAAGCAATGCACAGAGACTATTGCAAAGCAATGCACAGAGACTATTGCAAAGCAATGCACAGACTATTGCAAAGCAATGCACAGAGACTATTGCAAAGCAATGCACAGACTATTGCAAAGCAATGCACAGAGACTATTGCAAAGCAATGCACAGAGACTATTGCAAAGCAATGCACATACTATTGCAAAGCAATGTGAAGACTATTGCAAAGCAATGCACAGAGACTATTGCAAAGCAATGCACAGACTATTGCAAAGCAATGCATAGACTATTGCAGAGCAATGCGGAAAGACTATTGCAGAGCAATGCACAGAGACTATTGCAAAGCAATGCACAGACTATTGCAAAGCAATGCACAGAGACTATTGCAAAGCAATGCAGAGATACTATTGCAAAGCAATGCACAGAGACTATTGCAAAGCAATGCACAGACTATTGCAAAGCAATGCACAGACTAATGCAAAGCAATGCATAGACTATTGCAGAGCAATGCAGAGACTCTATTGCAAAGCAATGCACAGAGACTATTGCAAAGCAATGCACAGAGACTATTGCAAAGCAATGCACAGACTATTGCAAAGCAATGCACAGCGGCTATTGCAAAGCAACGCAGAGACTATTGCAAAGAAATGCACAGACTATTGCAAAGCAATGCACAGACTATTGCAAAGCAATACACAGAGACTATTGCAAAGCAATGCACAGACTATATGCAAAGCAATGCACAGAGACTATTGCAAAGCAATGCACAGACTATTGCAAAGCAATGCACAGAGACTATTGCAAAGAAATGCACAGAGACTATTGCAAAGCAATGCAGAGAGACTATTGCAAAGCAATGCACAGAGACTATTGCAAAGCAATGCACAAATGCACAGAGACTAGTGCAAAGCAATGCACAGACTATTGCAAAGCAATGCACAGACTATTGCAAAGCAATGCACAGAGATTATTGCAAAGCAATGCACAGACTATTGCAAAGCAATGCACAGACTATTGCAAAGTAATGCACAGAGAGTATTGCAAAGCAATGCACAGACTATTGCAAAGCAATGCGAAGACTATTGCAAAGCAATGCACAGAGACTATTGCAAAGCAATGCGCAGACTATTGCAAAGCAATGCACAGAGACTATTGCAAAGCAATGCACAGACTAATGCAATGCACAAACTATTGCAAAGCAATGCACAGAGACTATTGCAAAGAAATGCACAGACTATTGCAAAGCAATGCACAGACTATTGCAAAGCAATAAACAGACTATTGCAAAGCAATGCACAGACTATTGCAAAGCAATGCACAGAGACTATTGCAAAGAAATGCACAGACTATTGCAAAGCAATGCAGACTATTGCAAAGCAATACACAGACTATTGCAAAGCAATGCACAGACTCTAGCAAAGCAATGCACAGAGACTATTGCAAAGCAATGCACAGAATATTGCAAAGCAATGCACAGACTATTGCAAAGCAATGCACAAAGACTATTGAAAACCAATGCACAGACTATTAAAAAGCAACGCGAAGACTATTGCAAAGCAATGCACAGAGACTATTGCAAATCAATGCACAGACTATTGCAAAGCAATGCGAAGACTATTGCAAAGCAATGCACAGAGACTATTGCAAAGCAATGCACAGACTATTGCAAAGCAATGCACAGACTATTGCAAAGCAATGCACAGAGACTATTGCAAAGCAATGCACAGATTATTGCAAAGCAATGCACAGACTATTGCAAAGCAATGCACAGAGACTATTGCAAAGCAATGCACAGACTATTGCAATGCAATGCACAAAGACTATTGCAAAGAAATGCACAGACTATTGCACAGCAATGCACAGACTATTGCAAAGCAATACAAAGAGACTATTGCAAAGCAATGCACAGACTATTGCAAAGCAATGCACAGAGACTATTGCAAAGCAATGCACAGAGACTATTGCAAAGCAATGCACAGACTATTGCAAAGCAATGCACAGAGACTATTGTAAAGCAATGCACAGACTATTGCAAAGCAATGCACAGAGACTATTGCAAAGCAATGCACAGAGACTATTGCAAAGCAATGCACAGACTATTGCAATGCAATGCACAAAGACTATTGCAAAGAAATGCACAGACTATTGCAAAGCAATGTGAAGACTATTGCAAAGCAATGCACAGAGACTATTGCAAAGCAATGCACAGACTATTGCAAAGCAATGCACAGACTATTGCTAAGCAATGCACAGACTATTGCAAAGCAATGCGAAGACTATTGCAAAGCAATGCACAGAGACTATTGCAAAGCAATGCACAGACTATTGCAAAGCAATGCATAGACTACTGCAGAGCAATGCAGAGAGACTATTGCAAAGCAATGCACAGAGACTATTGCAAAGCAATGCACAGAGACTATTACAAAGCAATGCACAGACTATTGCAAAGCAATGCACAGAGACTATTGCAAAGCAACGCACAGACTATTGCAAAGAAATGCACAGACTATTGCAAAGCAATGCACAGACTATTGCAATGCAATACACAGAGACTATTGCAAAGCAATGCACAGACTATATGCAAAGCAATGCACAGAGACTATTGCAAAGCAATGCACAGACTATTGCAAAGCAATGCACAGAGACTATTGCAAAGAAATGCACAGAGACTATTGCAAAGCAATGCATAGAGACTATTGCAAAGCAATGCACAGACTATTGCAAAGCAATGCACAGACTATTGCAAAGCAATGCACAAAGATTATTGCAAAGCAATGCACAGACTATTGCAAAGCAACGCGAAGACTATTGCAAAGCAATGCACAGAGACTATTGCAAAGCAATGCACAGACTATTGCAAAGCAATGCACAAAGACTATTGCAAAGCAATGCACAGACTATTGCAAAGCAACGCGAAGACTATTGCAAAGCAATGCACAGAGACTATTGCAAAGCAATGCACAGAATATTGCAAAGCAATGCACAGAGACTATTGCAAAACAATGCACAGATTATTGCAAAGCAATGCACAGACTATTGCAGTGCAATGCAGAGAGACTATTGCAAAGCAATGGACAGACTATTGCAAAGCAATGCACAGAGACTATTGCAAAGCAATGCACAGACTATTGCAAAGCAATGCACAGAGACTATTGCAAAGCAATGCACAGACTATTGCAAAGCAATGCACAGACTATTGCAAAGCAATGCACAGAGACTATTGCAAAGCAATGCACAGACTATTGCAAAGCAATGCACAGAGAGTATTGCAAAGCAATGCACAGACTATTGCAAAGCAATGCACAGACTATTGCAAAGCAATGCACAGAGAGTATTGAAAAGCAATGCACAGACTATTGCAAAGCAATGCGAAGACTATTGCAAAGCAATGCACAGATACTATTGCAAAGCAACGCGCAGACTATTGCAAAGCAATGCACAGAGACTATTGCAAAGCAATCCACAGAGACTATTGCAAAGCAATGCACAGAGACTATTGCAAACCAATGCACAGACTATTGCAAAGCAATGCACAAAGACTATTGCAAAGCAATGCACAGACTATTGCAAAGCAACGCGAAGACTATTGCAAAGCAATGCACAGAGACTATTGCAAAGCAATGCACAGACTATTGCAAAGCAATGCACAGACTATTGCAAAGCAATGCACAGAGACTATTGCAAAGCAATGCACAGATTATTGCAAAGCAATGCACAGACTATTGCAAAGCAATGCACAGAGACTATTGCAAAGCAATGCACAGACTATTGCAAAGCAATGCACAGAGACTATTGCAAAGCAATGCACAGATTGTGCAAAGCAATGCAGAGAGACTATTGCAAAGCAATGCAGAGAGACTATTGCAAAGCAATGCAGAGATACTATTGCAAAGCAATGCACAGAGACTATTGCAAAGCAATGCACAGACTTTTGCAAAGCAATGCACAGACTATTGCAAAGCAATGCACAGACTATTGCAAAGCAATGCATAGACTATTGCAGAGCATTGCAGAGAGACTATTGCAAAGCAATGCACAGAGACTATTGCAAAGCAATGCACAGACTATTGCAAAGCAATGCACAGAGACTATTGCAAAGCAACGCACAGACTATTGCAAAGAAATGCACAGACTATTGCAAAGCAATGCAAAGACTATTGCAAAGCAATACACAGAGACTATTGCAAAGCAATTCACAGACTATATGCAAAGCAATGCACAGAGACTATTGCAAAGCAATGCACAGACTATTGCAAAGCAATGCACAGAGACTATTGCAAAGAAATGCATAGAGACTATTGTAAAGCAATGCATAGAGACTATTGCAAAGCAATGCACAGACTATTGCAAAGCAATGCACAGACTATTGCAAAGCAATGCACAGAGACTATTGCAAAGCAATGCACAGACTATTGCAAAGCAATGCACAGAGTCTATTGCAAATCAATGCACAGACTATTGCAAAGCAATGCACAGAGACTATTGCAAAGCAATGCACAGACTATTGCAAAGCAATGCATAGACTATTGCAGAGCAATGCGGAAAGAATATTGCAGAGCAATGCACAGAGACTATTGCAAAGCAATGCACAGACTATTGCAAAGCAATGCACAGAGACTATTGCAAAGCAATGCAGAGATACTATTGCAAAGCAATGCACAGAGACTATTGTAAAGCAATGCACAGACTATTGCAAAGCAATGCACAGAGACTATTGCAAAGCAATGCACAGACTATTGCAAAGCAATGCATAGACTATTGCAGAGCAATGCAGAGAGACTATTGCAAAGGAATGCACAGAGACTATTGCAAAGCAATGCACAGAGGCTATTGCAAAGCAATGCACAGACTATTGCAAAGCAATGCACAGCGACTATTGCAAAGCAACGCACAGACTATTGCAAAGAAATGCACAGACTATTGCAAAGCAATGCACAGACTATTGCAAAGCAATACACAGAGACTATTGCAAAGCAATGCACAGACTATATGCAAAGCAATGCACAGAGACTATTGCAAAGCAATGCACAGACTATTGCAAAGCAATGCACAGAGACTATTGCAAAGAAATGCACAGAGACTATTGCAAAGCAATGCATAGAGACTATTGCAAAGCAATGCACAGACTATTGCAAAGCAATGCACAGACTATTGCAAAGCAATGCACAGATTGTGCAAAGCAATGCAGAGAGACTATTGCAAAGCAATGCACATAGACTATTGCAAAGCAATGCACAGAGACTAGTGCAAAGCAATGCACAGACTATTGCAAAGCAATGCACAGACTATTGCAAAGCAATGCACAGAGACTATTGCAAAGCAATGCACAGACTATTGTAAAGCAATGCACAGACTATTGCAAAGCAATGCACAGAGAGTATTGCAAAGCAATGCACAGACTATTGCAAAGCAATGCGAAGACTATTGCAAAGCAATGCACAGAGACTATTGCAAAGCAATGCGCAGACTATTGCAAAGCAATGCACAGAGACTATTGCTAAGCAATGCACAGACTATTGCAACGCAATACAAAGAGACTATTGCAAAGCAATGCACAGACTATTGCAAAGCAATGCACAGAGACTATTGCAAAGCAATGCACAGAGACTATTGCAAAGCAATGCACAGACTATTGCAAAGCAATGCACAGAGACTATTGCAAAGCAATGCACAGACTATTGCAAAGCAATGCACAGAGACTATTGCAAAGCAATGCACAGAGACTATTGCAAAGCAATGCACAGACTATTGCAATGCAATGCACAAAGACTATTGCAAAGAAATGCACAGACTATTGCAAAGCAATGTGAAGACTATTGCAAAGCAATGCACAGAGACTATTGCAAAGCAATGCACAGACTATTGCAAAGCAATGCACAGACTATTGCAAAGCAATGCACAGAGACTATTGCAAAGCAATGCACAGACTATTGCAAAGCAACGCACAGACTATTGCAAAGCAATGCGCAAAGACTATTGCTAAGCAATGCACAGACTATTGCAAAGCAATGCACAGACTATTGCAAAGCAATGCAAAGACTATTGCAAAGCAATGCACAGACTATTGCAAAGCAACGCGAAGACTATTGCAAAGCAATGCACAGAGACTATTGCAAAGCAATGCACAGACTATTGCAAAGCAATGCACAGACTATTGCAAAGCAATGCACAGAGACTATTGCAAAGCAATGCACAGATTATTGCAAAGCAATGCACAGACTATTGCAAAGCAATGCACAGAGACTATTGCAAAGCAATGCACAGACTATTGCAAAGCAATGCACAGAGACTATTGCAAAGCAATGCACAGATTGTGCAAAGCAATGCAGAGAGACTATTGCAAAGCAATGCAGAGAGACTATTGCAAAGCAATGCAGAGATACTATTGCAAAGCAATGCACAGAGACTATTGCAAAGCAATGCACAGACTTTTGCAAAGCAATGCACAGACTATTGCAAAGCAATGCACAGACTATTGCAAAGCAATGCATAGACTATTGCAGAGCATTGCAGAGAGACTATTGCAAAGCAATGCACAGAGACTATTGCAAAGCAATGCACAGACTATTGCAAAGCAATGCACAGAGACTATTGCAAAGCAACGCACAGACTATTGCAAAGAAATGCACAGACTATTGCAAAGCAATGCAAAGACTATTGCAAAGCAATACACAGAGACTATTGCAAAGCAATTCACAGACTATATGCAAAGCAATGCACAGAGACTATTGCAAAGCAATGCACAGACTATTGCAAAGCAATGCACAGAGACTATTGCAAAGAAATGCATAGAGACTATTGTAAAGCAATGCATAGAGACTATTGCAAAGCAATGCACAGACTATTGCAAAGCAATGCACAGACTATTGCAAAGCAATGCACAGAGACTATTGCAAAGCAATGCACAGACTATTGCAAAGCAATGCACAGAGTCTATTGCAAATCAATGCACAGACTATTGCAAAGCAATGCACAGAGACTATTGCAAAGCAATGCACAGACTATTGCAAAGCAATGCATAGACTATTGCAGAGCAATGCGGAAAGAATATTGCAGAGCAATGCACAGAGACTATTGCAAAGCAATGCACAGACTATTGCAAAGCAATGCACAGAGACTATTGCAAAGCAATGCAGAGATACCATTGCAAAGCAATGCACAGAGACTATTGTAAAGCAATGCACAGACTATTGCAAAGCAATGCACAGAGACTATTGCAAAGCAATGCACAGACTATTGCAAAGCAATGCATAGACTATTGCAGAGCAATGCAGAGAGACTATTGCAAAGGAATGCACAGAGAATATTGCAAAGCAATGCACAGAGGCTATTGCAAAGCAATGCACAGACTATTGCAAAGCAATGCACAGCGACTATTGCAAAGCAACGCACAGACTATTGCAAAGAAATGCACAGACTATTGCAAAGCAATGCACAGACTATTGCAAAGCAATACACAGAGACTATTGCAAAGCAATGCACAGACTATATGCAAAGCAATGCACAGAGACTATTGCAAAGCAATGCACAGACTATTGCAAAGCAATGCACAGAGACTATTGCAAAGAAATGCACAGAGACTATTGCAAAGCAATGCATAGAGACTATTGCAAAGCAATGCACAGACTATTGCAAAGCAATGCACAGACTATTGCAAAGCAATGCACAGATTGTGCAAAGCAATGCAGAGAGACTATTGCAAAGCAATGCACATAGACTATTGCAAAGCAATGCACAGAGACTAGTGCAAAGCAATGCACAGACTATTGCAAAGCAATGCACAGACTATTGCAAAGCAATGCACAGAGACTATTGCAAAGCAATGCACAGACTATTGTAAAGCAATGCACAGACTATTGCAAAGCAATGCACAGAGAGTATTGCAAAGAAATGCACAGACTATTGCAAAGCAATGTGAAGACTATTGCAAAGCAATGCACAGAGACTATTGCAAAGCAATGCACAGACTATTGCAAAGCAATGCACAGATTGTGCAAAGCAATGCAGAGAGACTATTGCAAAGCAATGCACAGAGACTATTGCAAAGCAATGCACAGACTATTGCAAAGCAATGCACAGAGACTATTGCAAAGCAATGCACAGACTATTGCAAAGCAATGCACAGAGACTATTGCAAAGCAATGCACAGAGACTATTGCAAAGCAATGCACAGACTATTGCAATGCAATGCACAAAGACTATTGCAAAGAAATGCACAGACTATTGCAAAGCAATGTGAAGACTATTGCAAAGCAATGCACAGAGACTATTGCAAAGCAATGCACAGACTATTGCAAAGCAATGCACAGACTATTGCAAAGCAATGCACAGAGACTATTGCAAAGCAATGCACAGACTATTGCAAAGCAACGCACAGACTATTGCAAAGCAATGCGCAAAGACTATTGCTAAGCAATGCACAGACTATTGCAAAGCAATGCGAAGACTATTGCAAAGCAATGCACAGAGACTATTGCAAAGCAATGCACAGACTATTGCAAAGCAATGCATAGACTTTTGCAGAGCAATGCAGAGAGACTATTGCAAAGCAATGCACAGAGACTATTGCAAAGCAATGCACAGAGACTATTACAAAGCAATGCACAGACTATTGCAAAGCAATGCACAGAGACTATTGCAAAGCAACGCACAGACTATTGCAAAGAAATGCACAGACTATTGCAAAGCAATGCACAGACTATTGCAATGCAATACACTGAGACTATTGCAAAGCAATGCACAGACTATATGCAAAGCAATGCACAGAGACTATTGCAAAGCAATGCACAGACTATTGCAAAGCAATGCACAGAGACTATTGCAAAGAAATGCACAGAGACTATTGCAAAGCAATGCATAGAGACTATTGCAAAGCAATGCACAGACTATTGCAAAGCAATGCACAGAGACTATTGCAAAGCAATGCACAGACTATTGCAAAGCAATGCACAAAGACTATTGCAAAGCAATGCACAGACTATTGCAAAGCAACGCGAAGACTATTGCAAAGCAATGCACAGAGACTATTGCAAAGCAATGCACAGAATATTGCAAAGCAATGCACAGAGACTATTGCAATGCAATGCACAGATTATTGCAAAGCAATGCACAGACTATTGCAGTGCAATGCAGAGAGACTATTGCAAAGCAATGGACAGACTATTGCAAAGCAATGCACAGAGACTATTGCAAAGCAATGCACAGACTATTGCAAAGCAATGCACAGATTGTGCAAAGCAATGCAGAGAGACTATTGCAAAGCAATGCACAGAGACTATTGCAAAGCAATGCACAGAGACTATTGCAAAGCAATGCACAGACTATTGCAAAGCAATGCACAGACTATTGCAAAGCAATGCACAGAGACTATTGCAAAGCAATGCACAGACTATTGCAAAGCAATGCACAGAGAGTATTGCAAAGCAATGCACAGACTATTGCAAAGCAATGCACAGACTATTGCAAAGCAATGCACAGAGACTAGTGCAAAGCAATGCACAGACTATTGCAAAGCAATGCACAGACTATTGCAAAGCAATGCACAGAGACTATTGCAAAGCAATGCACAGACTATTGTAAAGCAATGCACAGACTATTGCAAAGCAATGCACAGAGAGTATTGCAAAGCAATGCACAGACTATTGCAAAGCAATGCGAAGACTATTGCAAAGCAATGCACAGAGACTATTGCAAAGCAATGCGCAGACTATTGCAAAGCAATGCACAGAGACTATTGCAAAGCAATGCACAGACTATTGCAAAGCAATGCACAGACTATTGCAACGCAATACAAAGAGACTATTGCAAAGCAATGCACAGACTATTGCAAAGCAATGCACAGAGACTATTGCAAAGCAATGCACAGAGACTATTGCAAAGCAATGCACAGACTATTGCAAAGCAATGCACAGAGACTATTGCAAAGCAATGCACAGACTATTGCAAAGCAATGCACAGAGACTATTGCAAAGCAATGCACAGAGACTATTGCAAAGCAATGCACAGACTATTGCAATGCAATGCACAAAGACTATTGCAAAGAAATGCACAGACTATTGCAAAGCAATGTGAAGACTATTGCAAAGCAATGCACAGAGACTATTGCAAAGCAATGCACAGACTATTGCAAAGCAATGCACAGAGACTATTGCAAAGAAATGCACAGAGACTATTGCAAAGCAATGCATAGAGACTATTGCAAAGCAATGCACAGACTATTGCAAAGCAATGCACAGAGACTATTGCAAAGCAATGCACAGACTATTGCAAAGCAATGCACAAAGACTATTGCAAAGCAATGCACAGACTATTGCAAAGCAACGCGAAGACTATTGCAAAGCAATGCACAGAGACTATTGCAAAGCAATGCACAGAATATTGCAAAGCAATGCACAGAGACTATTGCAAAGCAATGCACAGATTATTGCAAAGCAATGCACAGACTATTGCAGTGCAATGCAGAGAGACTATTGCAAAGCAATGGACAGACTATTGCAAAGCAATGCACAGAGACTATTGCAAAGCAATGCACAGACTATTGCAAAGCAATGCACAGATTGTGCAAAGCAATGCAGAGAGACTATTGCAAAGCAATGCACAGAGACTATTGCAAAGCAATGCAGAGAGACTATTGCAAAGCAATGCACAGACTATTGCAAAGCAATGCACAGACTATTGCAAAGCAATGCACAGAGACTATTGCAAAGCAATGCACAGACTATTGCAAAGCAATGCACAGAGAGTATTGCAAAGCAATGCACAGACTATTGCAAAGCAATGCACAGACTATTGCAAAGCAATGCACAGAGACTAGTGCAAAGCAATGCACAGACTATTGCAAAGCAATGCACAGACTATTGCAAAGCAATGCACAGAGACTATTGCAAAGCAATGCACAGACTATTGTAAAGCAATGCACAGACTATTGCAAAGCAATGCACAGAGAGTATTGCAAAGCAATGCACAGACTATTGCAAAGCAATGCGAAGACTATTGCAAAGCAATGCACAGAGACTATTGCAAAGCAATGCGCAGACTATTGCAAAGCAATGCACAGAGACTATTGCAAAGCAATGCACAGACTATTGCAAAGCAATGCACAGACTATTGCAACGCAATACAAAGAGACTATTGCAAAGCAATGCACAGACTATTGCAAAGCAATGCACAGAGACTATTGCAAAGCAATGCACAGAGACTATTGCAAAGCAATGCACAGACTATTGCAAAGCAATGCACAGAGACTATTGCAAAGCAATGCACAGACTATTGCAAAGCAATGCACAGAGACTATTGCAAAGCAATGCACAGAGACTATTGCAAAGCAATGCACAGACTATTGCAATGCAATGCACAAAGACTATTGCAAAGAAATGCACAGACTATTGCAAAGCAATGTGAAGACTATTGCAAAGCAATGCACAGAGACTATTGCAAAGCAATGCACAGACTATTGCAAAGCAATGCACAGACTATTGCAAAGCAATGCACAGAGACTATTGCAAAGCAATGCACAGACTATTGCAAAGCAACGCACAGACTATTGCAAAGCAATGCGCAAAGACTATTGCTAAGCAATGCACAGACTATTGCAAAGCAATGCGAAGACTATTGCAAAGCAATGCACAGAGACTATTGCAAAGCAATGCACAGACTATTGCAAAGCAATGCATAGACTTTTGCAGAGCAATGCAGAGAGACTATTGCAAAGCAATGCACAGAGACTATTGCAAAGCAATGCACAGAGACTATTACAAAGCAATGCACAGACTATTGCAAAGCAATGCACAGAGACTATTGCAAAGCAACGCACAGACTATTGCAAAGAAATGCACAGACTATTGCAAAGCAATGCACAGACTATTGCAATGCAATACACAGAGACTATTACAAAGCAATGCACAGACTATATGCAAAGCAATGCACAGAGACTATTGCAAAGCAATGCACAGACTATTGCAAAGCAATGCACAGAGACTATTGCAAAGAAATGCACAGAGACTATTGCAAAGCAATGCATAGAGACTATTGCAAAGCAATGCACAGACTATTGCAAAGCAATGCACAGAGACTATTGCAAAGCAATGCACAGACTATTGCAAAGCAATGCACAAAGACTATTGCAAAGCAATGCACAGACTATTGCAAAGCAACGCGAAGACTATTGCAAAGCAATGCACAGAGACTATTGCAAAGCAATGCACAGAATATTGCAAAGCAATGCACAGAGACTATTGCAAAGCAATGCACAGATTATTGCAAAGCAATGCACAGACTATTGCAGTGCAATGCAGAGAGACTATTGCAAAGCAATGGACAGACTATTGCAAAGCAATGCACAGAGACTATTGCAAAGCAATGCACAGACTATTGCAAAGCAATGCACAGATTGTGCAAAGCAATGCAGAGAGACTATTGCAAAGCAATGCACAGAGACTATTGCAAAGCAATGCACAGAGACTATTGCAAAGCAATGCACAGACTATTGCAAAGCAATGCACAGACTATTGCAAAGCAATGCACAGAGACTATTGCAAAGCAATGCACAGACTATTGCAATGCAATGCACAAAGACTATTGCAAAGAAATGCACAGACTATTGCAAAGCAATGTGAAGACTATTGCAAAGCAATGCACAGAGACTATTGCAAAGCAATGCACAGACTATTGCAAAGCAATGCACAGACTATTGCAAAGCAATGCACAGAGACTATTGCAAAGCAATGCACAGACTATTGCAAAGCAACGCACAGACTATTGCAAAGCAATGCGCAAAGACTATTGCTAAGCAATGCACAGACTATTGCAAAGCAATGCGAAGACTATTGCAAAGCAATGCACAGAGACTATTGCAAAGCAATGCACAGACTATTGCAAAGCAATGCATAGACTTTTGCAGAGCAATGCAGAGAGACTATTGCAAAGCAATGCACAGAGACTATTGCAAAGCAATGCACAGAGACTATTACAAAGCAATGCACAGACTATTGCAAAGCAATGCACAGAGACTATTGCAAAGCAACGCACAGACTATTGCAAAGAAATGCACAGACTATTGCAAAGCAATGCACAGACTATTGCAATGCAATACACAGAGACTATTACAAAGCAATGCACAGACTATATGCAAAGCAATGCACAGAGACTATTGCAAAGCAATGCACAGACTATTGCAAAGCAATGCACAGAGACTATTGCAAAGAAATGCACAGAGACTATTGCAAAGCAATGCATAGAGACTATTGCAAAGCAATGCACAGACTATTGCAAAGCAATGCACAGAGACTATTGCAAAGCAATGCACAGACTATTGCAAAGCAATGCACAAAGACTATTGCAAAGCAATGCACAGACTATTGCAAAGCAACGCGAAGACTATTGCAAAGCAATGCACAGAGACTATTGCAAAGCAATGCACAGAATATTGCAAAGCAATGCACAGAGACTATTGCAAAGCAATGCACAGATTATTGCAAAGCAATGCACAGACTATTGCAGTGCAATGCAGAGAGACTATTGCAAAGCAATGGACAGACTATTGCAAAGCAATGCACAGAGACTATTGCAAAGCAATGCACAGACTATTGCAAAGCAATGCACAGATTGTGCAAAGCAATGCAGAGAGACTATTGCAAAGCAATGCACAGAGACTATTGCAAAGCAATGCACAGAGACTATTGCAAAGCAATGCACAGACTATTGCAAAGCAATGCACAGACTATTGCAAAGCAATGCACAGAGACTATTGCAAAGAAATGCACAGACTATTGCAAAGCAATGCACAGAGAGTATTGCAAAGCAATGCACAGACTATTGCAAAGCAATGCACAGACTATTGCAAAGCAATGCACAGAGAGTATTGCAAAGCAATGCACAGACTATTGCAAAGCAATGCGAAGACTATTGCAAAGCAATGCACAGATACTATTGCAAAGCAACGCGCAGACTATTGCAAAGCAATGCACAGAGACTATTGCAAAGCAATGCACAGACTATTGCAAAGCAATGCACAGAGACTATTGCAAACCAATGCACAGACTATTGCAAAGCAATGCACAAAGACTATTGCAAAGCAATGCACAGACTATTGCAAAGCAACGCGAAGACTATTGCAAAGCAATGCACAGAGACTATTGCAAAGCAATGCACAGACTATTGCAAAGCAATGCACAAACTATTGCAAAGCAATGCATAGACTATTGCAGAGCATTGCAGAGAGACTATTGCAAAGCAATGCACAGAGACTATTGCAAAGCAATGCACAGACTTTTGCAAAGCAATGCACAGACTATTGCAAAGCAATGCACAGACTATTGCAAAGCAATGCATAGACTATTGCAGAGCATTGCAGAGAGACTATTGCAAAGCAATGCACAGAGACTATTGCAAAGCAATGCACAGACTATTGCAAAGCAATGCACAGAGACTATTGCAAAGCAATGCACAGACTATTGCAAAGAAATGCACAGACTATTGCAAAGCAATGCACAGACTATTGCAAAGCAATACACAGAGACTATTGCAAAGCAATGCACAGACTATATGCAAAGCAATGCACAGAGACTATTGCAAAGCAATGCACAGACTATTGCAAAGCAATGCACAGAGACTATTGCAAAGAAATGCATAGAGACTATTGTAAAGCAATGCATAGAGACTATTGCAAAGCAATGCACAGACTATTGCAAAGCAATGCACAGAGACTATTGCAAAGCAATGCACAGATTATTGCAAAGCAATGCACAGACTATTGCAAAGCAATGCACAGAGACTATTGCAAAGCAATGCACAGAGACTATTGCAAAGCAATGCACAGATTATTGCAAAGCAATGCACAGACTATTGCAAAGCAATGCACAGAGACTATTGCAAAGCAATGCACAGACTATTGCAAAGCAACACACAGAGACTATTGCAAAGCAATGCACAGATTATGCAAAGCAATGCAGAGACTATTGCAAAGCAATGCAGAGAGACTATTGCAAAGCAATGCAGAGATACTATTGCAAAGCAATGCACAGAGACTATTGCAAAGCAATGCACAGACTTTTGCAAAGCAATGCACAGACTATTGCAAAGCAATGCACAGACTATTGCAAAGCAATGCATAGACTATTGCAGAGCATTGCAGAGAGACTATTGCAAAGCAATGCACAGAGACTATTGCAAAGCAATGCACAGACTATTGCAAAGCAATGCACAGAGACTATTGCAAAGCAACGCACAGACTATTGCAAAGAAATGCACAGACTATTGCAAAGCAATGCACAGACTATTGCAAAGCAATACACAGAGACTATTGCAAAGCAATGCACAGACTATATGCAAAGCAATGCATAGAGACTATTGCAAAGCAATGCACAGACTATTGCAAAGCAATGCACAGACTATTGCAAAGCAATGCACAGAGACTATTGCAAAGCAATGCACAGACTATTGCAAAGCAATGCACAGAGTCTATTGCAAATCAATGCACAGACTATTGCAAAGCAATGCACAGAGACTATTGCAAAGCAATGCACAGACTATTGCAAAGCAATGCACAGAGACTATTGCAAAGCAATGCACAGAGACTATTGCAAAGCAATGCACAGACTATTGCAATGCAATGCACAAAGACTATTGCAAAGAAATGCACAGACTATTGCAAAGCAATGTGAAGACTATTGCAAAGCAATGCACAGAGACTATTGCAAAGCAATGCACAGACTATTGCAAAGCAATGCACAGACTATTGCAAAGCAATGCACAGAGACTATTGCAAAGCAATGCACAGACTATTGCAAAGCAACGCACAGACTATTGCAAAGCAATGCGCAAAGACTATTGCTAAGCAATGCACAGACTATTGCAAAGCAATGCACAGAGACTATTGCAAAGCAATGCATAGACTATTGCAAAGCAATGCATAGACTATTGCAGAGCAATGCAGAGAGACTATTGCAAAGCAATGCACAGAGACTATTGCAAAGCAATGCACAGAGACTATTACAAAGCAATGCACAGACTATTGCAAAGCAATGCACAGAGACTATTGCAAAGCAACGCACAGACTATTGCAAAGAAATGCACAGACTATTGCAAAGCAATGCACAGACTATTGCAATGCAATACACAGAGACTATTGCAAAGCAATGCACAGACTATATGCAAAGCAATGCACAGAGACTATTGCAAAGCAATGCACAGACTATTGCAAAGCAATGCACAGAGACTATTGCAAAGAAATGCACAGACTATTGCAAAGCAATGCATAGAGACTATTGCAAAGCAATGCACAGACTATTGCAAAGCAATGCACAGACTATTGCAAAGCAATGCACAAAGATTATTGCAAAGCAATGCACAGACTATTGCAAAGCAATGCGAAGACTATTGCAAAGCAATGCACAGAGACTATTGCAAAGCAATGCACAGACTATTGCAAAGCAATGCACAAAGACTATTGCAAAGCAATGCACAGACTATTGCAAAGCAACGCGAAGACTATTGCAAAGCAATGCACAGAGACTATTGCAAAGCAATGCACAGAATATTGCAAAGCAATGCACAGAGACTATTGCAAAGCAATGCACAGATTATTGCAAAGCAATGCACAGACTATTGCAGTGCAATGCAGAGAGACTATTGCAAAGCAATGGACAGACTATTGCAAAGCAATGCACAGACTATTGCAAAGCAATGCACAGATTGTGCAAAGCAATGCAGAGAGACTATTGCAAAGCAATGCACAGAGGCTATTGCAAAGCAATGCGCAGAGACTATTGCAAAGCAATGCACAGACTATTGCAAAGCAATGCACAGACTATTACAAAGCAATGCACAGAGACTATTGCAAAGCAATGCACAGACTATTGCAAAGCAATGCACAGAGAGTATTGCAAAGCAATGCACAGACTATTGCAAAGCAATGCACAGACTATTGCAAAGCAATGCACAGAGAGTATTGCAAAGCAATGCACAGACTATTGCAAAGCAATGCGAAGACTATTGCAAAGCAATGCACAGATACTATTGCAAAGCAACGCGCAGACTATTGCAAAGCAATGCACAGAGACTATTGCAAAGCAATGTACAGACTATTGCAAAGCAATGCACAGAGACTATTGCAAACCAATGCACAGACTATTGCAAAGCAATGCACAAAGACTATTGCAAAGCAATGCACAGACTATTGCAAAGCAACGCGAAGACTATTGCAAAGCAATGCACAGAGACTATTGCAAAGCAATGCACAGACTATTGCAAAGCAATGCACAGAGACTATTGCAAAGCAATGCACAGATTATTGCAAAGCAATGCACAGACTATTGCAAAGCAATGCACAGAGACTATTGCAAAGCAATGCACAGACTATTGCAAAGCAATGCACAGAGACTATTGCAAAGCAATGCATAGATTGTGCAAAGCAATGCAGAGAGACTATTGCAAAGCAATGCAGAGATACTATTGCAAAGCAATGCAGAGATACTATTGCAAAGCAATGCACAGAGACTATTGCAAAGCAATGCACAGACTTTTGCAAAGCAATGCACAGACTATTGCAAAGCAATGCACAGACTATTGCAAAGCAATGCATAGACTATTGCAGAGCATTGCAGAGAGACTATTGCAAAGCAATGCACAGAGACTATTGCAAAGCAATGCACAGACAATTGCAAAGCAATGCACAGAGACTATTGCAAAGCAACGCACAGACTATTGCAAAGAAATGCACAGACTATTGCAAAGCAATGCACAGACTATTGCAAAGCAATACACAGAGACTATTGCAAAGCAATGCACAGACTATATGCAAAGCAATGCACAGAGACTATTGTAAAGCAATGCATAGAGACTATTGCAAAGCAATGCACAGACTATTGCAAAGCAATGCACAGACTATTGCAAAGCAATGCACAGAGACTATTGCAAAGCAATGCACAGAGACTATTGCAAAGCAATGCACAGACTATTGCAAAGCAATGCATAGACTATTGCAGAGCAATGCGGAAAGAATATTGCAGAGCAATGCACAGAGACTATTGCAAAGCAATGCACAGACTATTGCAAAGCAATGCACAGAGACTATTGCAAAGCAATGCAGAGATACTATTGCAAAGCAATGCACAGAGACTATTGCAAAGCAATGCACAGACTATTGCAAAGCAATGCACAGAGACTATTGCAAAGCAATGCACAGACTATTGCAAAGCAATGCATAGACTATTGCAGAGCAATGCAGAGAGACTATTGCAAAGCAATGCACAGAGACTATTGCAAAGCAATGCACAGAGACTATTGCAAAGCAATGCACAGACTATTGCAAAGCAATGCACAGCGACTATTGCAAAGCAACGCACAGACTATTGCAAAGAAATGCACAGACTATTGCAAAGCAATGCACAGACTATTGCAAAGCAATACACAGAGACTATTGCAAAGCAATGCACAGACTATATGCAAAGCAATGCACAGAGACTATTGCAAAGCAATGCACAGACTATTGCAAAGAAATGCACAGAGACTATTGCAAAGCAATGCACAGAGACTATTGCAAAGCAATGCACAGACTATTGCAAAGCAATGCACAGACTATTGCAAAGCAATGCACAGATTGTGCAAAGCAATGCACAGACTATTGCAAAGCAATACACAGAGACTATTGCAAAGCAATACACAGACTATATGCAAAGCAATGCACAGAGACTATTGCAAAGCAATGCACAGACTATTGCAAAGAAATGCACAGAGACTATTGCAAAGCAATGCATAGATACTATTGCAAAGCAATGCACAGACTATTGCAAAGCAACGCACAGACTATTGCAAAGCAATGCACAGAGACTATTGCAAAGCAATGCGCAGACTATTGCAAAGCAATGCACAGAGACTATTGCAAAGCAATGCACAGACTATTGCAATGCAATGCACAAACTATTGCAAAGCAATGCACAGACTATTGCAAAGAAATGCACAGACTATTGCAAAGCAATGCACAGACTATTGCAAAGCAATACACAGACTATTGCAAAGCAATGCACAGACTATTGCAAAGCAATGCACAGACTATAGCAAAGCAATGCACAGAGACTATTGCAAAGCAATGCACAGACTATTGCAAAGCAATGCACAGACTATTGCAAAGCAATGCACAGAGACTATTGCAAAGCAATGCACAGAGACTATTGCAAAGCAATGCACAGACTATTGCAAAGAAATGCACAGACTATTGCAAAGCAATGCACAGACTATTGCAAAGCAATACACAGACTATTGCAAAGCAATGCACAGACTATTGCAAAGCAATGCACAGACTATAGCAAAGCAATGCACAGAGACTATTGCAAAGCAATGCACAGAATATTGCAAAGCAATGCACAGACTATTGCAAAGCAATGCACAAAGACTATTGAAAACCAATGCACAGACTATTAAAAAGCAACGCGAAGACTATTGCAAAGCAATGCACAGAGACTATTGCAAATCAATGCACAGATTATTGCAAAGCAATGCGAAGACTATTGCAAAGCAATGCACAGAGACTATTGCAAAGCAATGCACAGACTATTGCAAAGCAATGCACAGACTATTGCAAAGCAATGCACAGAGACTATTGCAAAGCAATGCACAGATTATTGCAAACCAATGCACAGACTATTGCAAAGCAATGCACAGAGACTATTGCAAAGCAATGCACAGAGACAATTGCAAAGCAATGCACAGAGACTATTGCAAAGCAATGCACAGACTATTGCGAAGCAATGCACAGAGACTATTGCAAAGCAATTCACAGACTATTGCAAAGCAATGCACAGAGACTATTGCAAAGCAATGCACAGAGACTATTGCAAAGCAATGCACAGACTATTGCAAAGCAATGTGAAGACTATTGCAAAGCAATGCACAGAGACTATTGCAAAGCAATGCACAGACTATTGCAAAGCAATGCGAAGACTATTGCAAAGCAATGCACAGAGACTATTGCAAAGCAATACGCAGACTATTGCGAAGCAATGCACAGAGACTATTGCAAAGCAATGCACAGACTATTGCAATGCAATGCACAAACTATTGCAAAGCAATGCACAGAGACTATTGCAAAGAAATGCACAGACTATTGCAAAGCAATGCACAGACTATTGCAAAGCAATACACAGGCTATTGCAAAGCAATGCACAGACTATTGCAAAGCAATGCACAGAGACTATTGCAAAGAAATGCACAGATTATTGCAAAGCAATGCACAGACTATTGCAAAGCAATACACAGACTATTGCAAAGCAATGCATAGAGACTATTGCAAAGCAATGCACAGATTATTGCAAAGCAATGCACAGACTATTGCAAAGCAATGCACAGAGAATATTGCAAAGCAATGCACAGACTATTGCAATGCAATGCACAAAGACTATTGCAAAGAAATGCACAGACTATTGCAAAGCAATGCACAGACTATTGCAAAGCAATACAAAGAGACTATTGCAAAGCAATGCACAGACTATTGCAAAGCAATGCACAGAGACAATTGCAAAGCAATGCACAGAGACTATTGCAAAGCAATGCACAGACTATTGCAAAGCAATGCACAGAGACTATTGCAAAGCAATTCACAGACTATTGCAAAGCAATGCACAGAGACTATTGCAAAGCAATGCACAGAGACTATTGCAAATCAATGCGAAGACTATTGCAAAGCAATGCACAGAGACTATTGCAAAGCAATGCAAAGATTATTGCAAAGCAATGCACAGACTATTGCAAAGCAATGCACAGAGAATATTGCAATGCAATGCACAAAGACTATTGCAAAGAAATGCACAAAGACTATTGCAAAGAAATGCACAGACTATTGCAAAGCAATGCACAGACTATTGCAACGCAATACAAAGAGACTATTGCAAATCAATGCACAGACTATTGCAAAGCAATGCACAGAGACAATTGCAAAGCAATGCACAGAGACTATTGCAAAGCAATGCACAGACTATTGCAAAGCAATGCAGAGAGACTATTGCAAAGCAATGCACAGACTATTGCAAAGCAATGCACAGAGACTCTTGCAAAGCAATGCACAGAGACTATTGCAAAGCAATGCACAGACTATTGCAAAGCAATGTGAAGACTATTGCAAAGCAATGCACAGAGACTATTGCAAAGCAATGCACAGACTATTGCAAAGCAATGCGAAGACTATTGCAAAGCAATGCACAGAGACTATTGCAAAGCAATGCGCAGAGACTATTGCAAAGCAATGCACAGAGACTATTGGAAAGCAATGCACAGACTATTGCAATGCAATGCACAAACTATTGCAAAGCAATGCACAGAGACTATTGCAAAGAAATGCACAGAGACTATTGCAAAGAAATGCACAGACTATTGCAAAGCAATGCACAGACTATTGCAATTCAATACACAGACTATTGCAAAGCAATGCACAGACTATTGCAAAGCAATGCACAGAGACTATTGCAAAGAAATGCACAGACTATTGCAAAGCAATGCACAGACTATTGCAAAGCAATACACAGACTATTGCAAAGCAATGCACAGACTATAGCAAAGCAATGCACAGACTATTGCAAAGCAATGCACAGAATATTGCAAAGAAATGCACAGACTATTGCAAAGCAATGCACAAAGACTATTGAAAACCAATGCACAGACTATTAAAAAACAACGCGAAGACTATTGCAAAGCAATGCACAGAGACTATTGCAAATCAATGCACAGACTATTGCAAAGCAATGCGAAGACTATTGCAAAGCAATGCACAGAGACTATTGCAAAGCAATGCACAGACTATTGCAAAGCAATGCACAGAGACTATTGCAAAGCAATGCACAGATTATTGCAAAGCAATGCCCAGACTATTGCAAAGCAATGCACAGAGACTATTGCAATGCAATGCACAGACTATTGCAATGCAATGCACAAAGACTATTGCAAAGAAATGCACAGACTATTGCAAAGCAATGCACAGACTATTGCAAAGCAATACAAAGAGACTATTGCAAAGCAATGCACAGACTATTGCAAAGCAATGCACAGACTATTGCAAAGCAATGCACAGAGACTATTGCAAAGCAATGCACAGAGACTATTGCAAAGCAATGCACAGACTATTGCAAAGCAATGCACAGAGACTATTGCAAAGCAATGCACAGAGACTATTGCAAAGCAATGCACAGAGACTATTGCAAAGCAATGCACAGACTATTGCAAAGCAATGCACAGAGACTATTGCAAAGCAATGCACAGACTATTGCAAAGCAATGCACAGAGACTATTGCAAAGCAATGCACAGAGACTATTGCAAAGCAATGCACATACTATTGCAAAGCAATGTGAAGACTATTGCAAAGCAATGCACAGAGACTATTGCAAAGCAATGCACAGACTATTGCAAAGCAATGCATAGACTATTGCAGAGCAATGCGGAAAGACTATTGCTGAGCAATGCACAGAGACTATTGCAAAGCAATGCACAGACTATTGCAAAGCAATGCACAGAGACTATTGCAAAGCAATGCAGAGATACTATTGCAAAGCAATGCACAGAGACTATTGCAAAGCAATGCAGACTATTGCAAAGCAATGCACAGACTAATGCAAAGCAATGCATAGACTATTGCAGAGCAATGCAGAGAGACTATTGCAAAGCAATGCACAGAGACTATTGCAAAGCAATGCACAGAGACTATTGCAAAGCAATGCACAGACTATTGCAAAGCAATGCACAGCGGCTATTGCAAAGCAACGCACAGACTATTGCAAAGAAATGCACAGACTATTGCAAAGCAATGCACAGACTATTGCAAAGCAATACACAGAGACTATTGCAAAGCAATGCACAGACTATATGCAAAGCAATGCACAGAGACTATTGCAAAGCAATGCACAGACTATTGCAAAGCAATGCACAGAGACTATTGCAAAGAAATGCACAGAGACTATTGCAAAGCAATGCATAGAGACTATTGCAAAGCAATGCACAGACTATTGCAAAGCAATGCACAGATTGTGCAAAGCAATGCAGAGAGACTATTGCAAAGCAATGCACAGAGACTATTGCAAAGCAATGCACAAATGCACAGAGACTAGTGCAAAGCAATGCACAGACTATTGCAAAGCAATGCACAGACTATTGCAAAGCAATGCACAGAGATTATTGCAAAGCAATGCACAGACTATTGCAAAGCAATGCACAGACTATTGCAAAGTAATGCACAGAGAGTATTGCAAAGCAATGCACAGACTATTGCAAAGCAATGCGAAGACTATTGCAAAGCAATGCACAGAGACTATTGCAAAGCAATGCGCAGACTATTGCAAAGCAATGCACAGAGACTATTGCAAAGCAATGCACAGACTAATGCAATGCACAAACTATTGCAAAGCAATGCACAGAGACTATTGCAAAGAAATGCACAGACTATTGCAATGCAATGCACAAACTATTGCAAAGCAATGCACAGAGACTATTGCAAAGAAATGCACAGACTATTGCAAAGCAATGCACAGACTATTGCAAATCAATACACAGACTATTGCAAAGCAATGCACAGACTATTGCAAAGCAATGCACAGAGACTATTGCAAAGAAATGCACAGACTATTGCAAAGCAATGCACAGACTATTGCAAAGCAATACACAGACTATTGCAAAGCAATGCACAGACTATAGCAAAGCAATGCACAGACTATTGCAAAGCAATGCACAGAATATTGCAAAGCAATGCACAGACTATTGCAAAGCAATGCACAAAGACTATTGAAAACCAATGCACAGACTATTAAAAAACAACGCGAAGACTATTGCAAAGCAATGCACAGAGACTATTGCAAATCAATGCACAGACTATTGCAAAGCAATGCACAGAGACTATTGCAAAGCAATGCACAGACTATTGCAAAGCAATGCGAAGACTATTGCAAAGCAATGCACAGAGACTATTGCAAAGCAATGCACAGACTATTGCAAAGCAATGCATAGACTATTGCAGAGCAATGCAGAGAGACTATTGCAAAGCAATGCACAGAGACTATTGCAAAGCAATGCACAGAGACTATTGCAAAGCAATGCACATACTATTGCAAAGCAATGCACAGCGACTATTGCAAAGCAATGCACAGACTATTGCAAAGCAATGCACAGAGACTATTGCAAAGCAATGCACAGAGACTATTGCAAAGCAACGCACAGACTATTGCAAAGCAATGCACAGAGACTATTGCAAAGCAATGCACAGACTATTGAAAAGCAACGCACAGACTATTGCAAAGCAATGCACAAAGACTATTGCTAAGCAATGCACAGACTATTGCAAAGCAATGCGAAGACTATTGCAAAGCAATGCACAGAGACTATTGCAAAGCAATGCACAGACTATTGCAAAGCAATGCATAGACTATTGCAGAGCAATGCAGAGAGACTATTGCAAAGCAATGCACAGAGACTATTGCAAAGCAATGCACAGAGACTATTACAAAGCAATGCACAGACTATTGCAAAGCAATGCACAGAGACTATTGCAAAGCAACGCACAGACTATTGCAAAGAAATGCACAGACTATTGCAAAGCAATGCACAGACTATTGCAATGCAATACACAGAGACTATTGCAAAGCAATGCACAGACTATATGCAAAGCAATGCACAGAGACTATTGCAAAGCAATGCACAGACTATTGCAAAGCAATGCACAGAGACTATTGCAAAGAAATGCACAGAGACTATTGCAAAGCAATGCATAGAGACTATTGCAAAGCAATGCACAGACTATTGCAAAGCAATGCACAGACTATTGCAAAGCAATGCACAAAGATTATTGCAAAGCAATGCACAGACTATTGCAAAGCAACGCGAAGACTATTGCAAAGCAATGCACAGAGACTATTGCAAAGCAATGCACAGACTATTGCAAAGCAATGCACAAAGACTATTGCAAAGCAATGCACAGACTATTGCAAAGCAACGCGAAGACTATTGCAAAGCAATGCACAGAGACTATTGCAAAGCATTGCACAGAATATTGCAAAGCAATGCACAGAGACTATTGCAAAGCAATGCACAGATTATTGCAAAGCAATGCACAGACTATTGCAGTGCAATGCAGAGAGACTATTGCAAAGCAATGGACAGACTATTGCAAAGCAATGCACAGAGACTATTGCAAAGCAATGCACAGACTATTGCAAAGCAATGCACAGATTGTGCAAAGCAATGCAGAGAGACTATTGCAAAGCAATGCACAGAGACTATTGCAAAGCAATGCACAGAGACTATTGCAAAGCAATGCACAGACTATTGCAAAGCAATGCACAGAGACTATTGCAAAGCAATGCACAGACTATTGCAAAGCAATGCACAGAGAGTATTGCAAAGCAATGCACAGACTATTGCAAAGCAATGCACAGACTATTGCAAAGCAATGCACAGAGAGTATTGCAAAGCAATGCACAGACTATTGCAAAGCAATGCGAAAACTATTGCAAAGCAATGCACAGATACTATTGCAAAGCAACGCGCAGACTATTGCAAAGCAATGCACAGAGACTATTGCAAAGCAATGCACAGAGACTATTGCAAAGCAATGCACAGAGACTATTGCAAACCAATGCACAGACTATTGCAAAGCAATGCACAAAGACTATTGCAAAGCAATGCACAGACTATTGCAAAACAACGCGAAGACTATTGCAAAGCAATGCACAGAGACTATTGCAAAGCAATGCACAGACTATTGCAAAGCAATGCACAGACTATTGCAAAGCAATGCACAGAGACTATTGCAAAGCAATGCACAGATTATTGCAAAGCAATGCACAGACTATTGCAAAGCAATGCACAGAGACTATTGCAAAGCAATGCACAGACTATTGCAAAGCAATGCACAGAGACTATTGCAAAGCAATGCACAGATTGTGCAAAGCAATGCAGAGAGACTATTGCAAAGCAATGCAGAGAGACTATTGCAAAGCAATGCAGAGATACTATTGCAAAGCAATGCACAGAGACTATTGCAAAGCAATGCACAGACTTTTGCAAAGCAATGCACAGACTATTGCAAAGCAATGCACAGACTATTGCAAAGCAATGCATAGACTATTGCAGAGCATTGCAGAGAGACTATTGCAAAGCAATGCACAGAGACTATTGCAAAGCAATGCACAGACTATTGCAAAGCAATGCACAGAGACTATTGCAAAGCAACGCACAGACTATTGCAAAGAAATGCACAGAGACTATTGTAAAGCAATGCATAGAGACTATTGCAAAGCAATGCACAGACTATTGCAAAGCAATGCACAGACTATTGCAAAGCAATGCACAGAGACTATTGCAAAGCAATGCACAGACTATTGCAAAGCAATGCACAGAGTCTATTGCAAATCAATGCACAGACTATTGCAAAGCAATGCACAGAGACTATTGCAAAGCAATGCACAGACTATTGCAAAGCAATGCATAGACTATTGCAGAGCAATGCGGAAAGAATATTGCAGAGCAATGCACAGAGACTATTGCAAAGCAATGCACAGAGACTATTGCAAAGCAATGCAGAGATACTATTGCAAAGCAATGCACAGAGACTATTGCAAAGCAATGCACAGACTATTGCAAAGCAATGCACAGAGACTATTGCAAAGCAATGCACAGACTATTGCAAAGCAATGCATAGACTATTGCAGAGCAATGCAGAGAGATTATTGCAAAGCAATGCACAGAGACTATTGCAAAGCAATGCACAGAGACTATTGCAAAGCAATGCACAGACTATTGCAAAGCAATGCACAGCGACTATTGCAAAGCAACGCACAGACTATTGCAAAGAAATGCACAGACTATTGCAAAGCAATGCACAGACTATTGCAAAGCAATACACAGAGACTATTGCAAAGCAATGCACAGACTATATGCAAAGCAATGCACAGAGACTATTGCAAAGCAATGCACAGACTATTGCAAAGCAATGCACAGAGACTATTGCAAAGAAATGCACAGAGACTATTGCAAAGCAATGCATAGAGACTATTGCAAAGCAATGCACAGACTATTGCAAAGCAATGCACAGACTATTGCAAAGCAATGCACAGATTGTGCAAAGCAATGCAGAGAGACTATTGCAAAGCAATGCACATAGACTATTGCAAAGCAATGCACAGAGACTAGTGCAAAGCAATGCACAGACTATTGCAAAGCAATGCACAGACTATTGCAAAGCAATGCACAGAGACTATTGCAAAGCAATGCACAGACTATTGTAAAGCAATGCACAGACTATTGCAAAGCAATGCACAGAGAGTATTGCAAAGCAATGCACAGACTATTGCAAAGCAATGCACAAAGACTATTGCAAAGCAATGCACAGAGACTATTGCAAAGCAATGCGCAGACTATTGCAAAGCAATGCACAGAGACTATTGCAAAGCAATGCACAGACTATTGCAAAGCAATGCACAGACTATTGCAACGCAATACAAAGAGACTATTGCAAAGCAATGCACAGACTATTGCAAATCAATGCACAGAGACTATTGCAAAGCAATGCACAGAGACTATTGCAAAGCAATGCACAGACTATTGCAAAGCAATGCACAGAGACTATTGCAAAGCAATGCACAGACTATTGCAAAGCAATGCACAGAGACTATTGCAAAGCAATGCACAGAGTCTATTGCAAAGCAATGCACAGACTATTGCAATGCAATGCACAAAGACTATTGCAAAGAAATGCACAGAGACTATTGCAAAGCAATGCACAGACTATTGCAAAGCAATGCACAGAGACTATTGCAAAGCAATGCACAGATTATTGCAAAGCAATGCACAGACTATTGCAAAGCAATGCACAGAGACTATTGCAAAGCAATGCACAGACTATTGCAAAGCAATGCACAGAGACTATTGCAAAGCAATGCACAGACTATTGCAAAGCAATACACAGACTATTGCAAAGCAATGCACAGACTATAGCAAAGCAATGCACAGACTATTGCAAAGCAATGCACAGAGACTATTGCAAAGCAATGCACAGACTATTGCAAAGCAATGCACAGAGACTATTGCAAAGCAATGCACAGATTATTGCAAAGCAATGCCCAGACTATTGCAAAGCAATGCACAGAGACTATTGCAAAGCAATGCACAGACTATCGCAATGCAATGCACAAAGACTATTGCAAAGAAATGCACAGACTATTGCAAAGCAATGCACAGACTATTGCAAAGCAACACAAAGAGACTATTGCAAAGCAATGCACAGACTATTGCAAAGCAATGCACAGACTATTGCAAAGCAATGCACAGAGACTATTGCAAAGCAATGCACAGAGACTATTGCAAAGCAATGCACAGACTATTGCAAAGCAATGCACAGAGACTATTGCAAAGCAATGCACAGAGACTATTGCAAAGCAATGCACAGAGACTATTGCAAAGCAATGCACAGACTATTGCAAAGCAATGCACAGAGACTATTGCAAAGCAATGCACAGACTATTGCAAAGCAATGCACAGAGACTATTGCAAAGCAATGCACAGAGACTATTGCAAAGCAATGCACATACTATTGCAAAGCAATGTGAAGACTATTGCAAAGCAATGCACAGAGACTATTGCAAAGCAATGCACAGACTATTGCAAAGCAATGCACAGAGACTATTGCAAAGCAATGCAGAGATACTATTGCAAAGCAATGCACAGAGACTATTGCAAAGCAATGCACAGACTATTGCAAAGCAATGCACAGACTAATGCAAAGCAATGCATAGACTATTGCAGAGCAATGCAGAGAGACTATTGCAAAGCAATGCACAGAGACTATTGCAAAGCAATGCACAGAGACTATTGCAAAGCAATGCACAGACTATTGCAAAGCAATGCACAGCGGCTATTGCAAAGCAACGCACAGACTATTGCAAAGAAATGCACAGACTATTGCAAAGCAATGCACAGACTATTGCAAAGCAATACACAGAGACTATTGCAAAGCAATGCACAGACTATATGCAAAGCAATGCACAGAGACTATTGCAAAGCAATGCACAGACTATTGCAAAGCAATGCACAGAGACTATTGCAAAGAAATGCACAGAGACTATTGCAAAGCAATGCAGAGAGACTATTGCAAAGCAATGCACAGAGACTATTGCAAAGCAATGCACAAATGCACAGAGACTAGTGCAAAGCAATGCACAGACTATTGCAAAGCAATGCACAGACTATTGCAAAGCAATGCACAGAGATTATTGCAAAGCAATGCACAGACTATTGCAAAGCAATGCACAGACTATTGCAAAGTAATGCACAGAGAGTATTGCAAAGCAATGCACAGACTATTGCAAAGCAATGCGAAGACTATTGCAAAGCAATGCACAGAGACTATTGCAAAGCAATGCACAGACTAATGCAATGCACAAACTATTGCAAAGCAATGCACAGAGACTATTGCAAAGAAATGCACAGACTATTGCAAAGCAATGCACAGACTATTGCAAAGCAATAAACAGACTATTGCAAAGCAATGCACAGACTATTGCAAAGCAATGCACAGAGACTATTGCAAAGAAATGCACAGACTATTGCAAAGCAATGCAGACTATTGCAAAGCAATACACAGACTATTGCAAAGCAATGCACAGACTCTTGCAAAGCAATGCACAGAGACTATTGCAAAGCAATGCACAGAATATTGCAAAGCAATGCACAGACTATTGCAAAGCAATGCACAAAGACTATTGAAAACCAATGCACAGACTATTAAAAAGCAACGCGAAGACTATTGCAAAGCAATGCACAGAGACTATTGCAAATCAATGCACAGACTATTGCAAAGCAATGCGAAGACTATTGCAAAGCAATGCACAGAGACTATTGCAAAGCAATGCACAGACTATTGCAATGCAATGCACAGACTATTGCAAAGCAATGCACAGAGACTATTGCAAAGCAATGCACAGATTATTGCAAAGCAATGCACAGACTATTGCAAAGCAATGCACAGAGACTATTGCAAAGCAATGCACAGACTATTGCAAAGCAATGCACAGAGACTATTGCAAAGCAATGCACAGATTGTGCAAAGCAATGCAGAGAGACTATTGCAAAGCAATGCAGAGAGACTATTGCAAAGCAATGCAGAGATACTATTGCAAAGCAATGCACAGAGACTATTGCAAAGCAATGCACAGACTTTTGCAAAGCAATGCACAGACTATTGCAAAGCAATGCACAGACTATTGCAAAGCAATGCATAGACTATTGCAGAGCATTGCAGAGAGACTATTGCAAAGCAATGCACAGAGACTATTGCAAAGCAATGCACAGACTATTGCAAAGCAATGCACAGAGACTATTGCAAAGCAACGCACAGACTATTGCAAAGAAATGCACAGAGACTATTGTAAAGCAATGCATAGAGACTATTGCAAAGCAATGCACAGACTATTGCAAAGCAATGCACAGACTATTGCAAAGCAATGCACAGAGACTATTGCAAAGCAATGCACAGACTATTGCAAAGCAATGCACAGAGTCTATTGCAAATCAATGCACAGACTATTGCAAAGCAATGCACAGAGACTATTGCAAAGCAATGCACAGACTATTGCAAAGCAATGCATAGACTATTGCAGAGCAATGCGGAAAGAATATTGCAGAGCAATGCACAGAGACTATTGCAAAGCAATGCACAGAGACTATTGCAAAGCAATGCAGAGATACTATTGCAAAGCAATGCACAGAGACTATTGCAAAGCAATGCACAGACTATTGCAAAGCAATGCACAGAGACTATTGCAAAGCAATGCACAGACTATTGCAAAGCAATGCATAGACTATTGCAGAGCAATGCAGAGAGATTATTGCAAAGCAATGCACAGAGACTATTGCAAAGCAATGCACAGAGACTATTGCAAAGCAATGCACAGACTATTGCAAAGCAATGCACAGCGACTATTGCAAAGCAACGCACAGACTATTGCAAAGAAATGCACAGACTATTGCAAAGCAATGCACAGACTATTGCAAAGCAATACACAGAGACTATTGCAAAGCAATGCACAGACTATATGCAAAGCAATGCACAGAGACTATTGCAAAGCAATGCACAGACTATTGCAAAGCAATGCACAGAGACTATTGCAAAGAAATGCACAGAGACTATTGCAAAGCAATGCATAGAGACTATTGCAAAGCAATGCACAGACTATTGCAAAGCAATGCACAGACTATTGCAAAGCAATGCACAGATTGTGCAAAGCAATGCAGAGAGACTATTGCAAAGCAATGCACATAGACTATTGCAAAGCAATGCACAGAGACTAGTGCAAAGCAATGCACAGACTATTGCAAAGCAATGCACAGACTATTGCAAAGCAATGCACAGAGACTATTGCAAAGCAATGCACAGACTATTGTAAAGCAATGCACAGACTATTGCAAAGCAATGCACAGAGAGTATTGCAAAGCAATGCACAGACTATTGCAAAGCAATGCACAAAGACTATTGCAAAGCAATGCACAGAGACTATTGCAAAGCAATGCGCAGACTATTGCAAAGCAATGCACAGAGACTATTGCAAAGCAATGCACAGACTATTGCAAAGCAATGCACAGACTATTGCAACGCAATACAAAGAGACTATTGCAAAGCAATGCACAGACTATTGCAAATCAATGCACAGAGACTATTGCAAAGCAATGCACAGAGACTATTGCAAAGCAATGCACAGACTATTGCAAAGCAATGCACAGAGACTATTGCAAAGCAATGCACAGACTATTGCAAAGCAATGCACAGAGACTATTGCAAAGCAATGCACAGAGTCTATTGCAAAGCAATGCACAGACTATTGCAATGCAATGCACAAAGACTATTGCAAAGAAATGCACAGAGACTATTGCAAAGCAATGCACAGACTATTGCAAAGCAATGCACAGAGACTATTGCAAAGCAATGCACAGATTATTGCAAAGCAATGCACAGAGACTATTGCAAAGCAATGCACAGAGACTATTGCAAAGCAATGCACAGACTATTGCAAAGCAATGCACAGAGACTATTGCAAAGCAATGCACAGACTATTGCAAAGCAATACACAGACTATTGCAAAGCAATGCACAGACTATAGCAAAGCAATGCACAGACTATTGCAAAGCAATGCACAGAGACTATTGCAAAGCAATGCACAGACTATTGCAAAGCAATGCACAGAGACTATTGCAAAGCAATGCACAGATTATTGCAAAGCAATGCCCAGACTATTGCAAAGCAATGCACAGAGACTATTGCAAAGCAATGCACAGACTATCGCAATGCAATGCACAAAGACTATTGCAAAGAAATGCACAGACTATTGCAAAGCAATGCACAGACTATTGCAAAGCAACACAAAGAGACTATTGCAAAGCAATGCACAGACTATTGCAAAGCAATGCACAGACTATTGCAAAGCAATGCACAGAGACTATTGCAAAGCAATGCACAGAGACTATTGCAAAGCAATGCACAGACTATTGCAAAGCAATGCACAGAGACTATTGCAAAGCAATGCACAGAGACTATTGCAAAGCAATGCACAGAGACTATTGCAAAGCAATGCACAGACTATTGCAAAGCAATGCACAGAGACTATTGCAAAGCAATGCACAGACTATTGCAAAGCAATGCACAGAGACTATTGCAAAGCAATGCACAGAGACTATTGCAAAGCAATGCACATACTATTGCAAAGCAATGTGAAGACTATTGCAAAGCAATGCACAGAGACTATTGCAAAGCAATGCACAGACTATTGCAAAGCAATGCACAGAGACTATTGCAAAGCAATGCAGAGATACTATTGCAAAGCAATGCACAGAGACTATTGCAAAGCAATGCACAGACTATTGCAAAGCAATGCACAGACTAATGCAAAGCAATGCATAGACTATTGCAGAGCAATGCAGAGAGACTATTGCAAAGCAATGCACAGAGACTATTGCAAAGCAATGCACAGAGACTATTGCAAAGCAATGCACAGACTATTGCAAAGCAATGCACAGCGGCTATTGCAAAGCAACGCACAGACTATTGCAAAGAAATGCACAGACTATTGCAAAGCAATGCACAGACTATTGCAAAGCAATACACAGAGACTATTGCAAAGCAATGCACAGACTATATGCAAAGCAATGCACAGAGACTATTGCAAAGCAATGCACAGACTATTGCAAAGCAATGCACAGAGACTATTGCAAAGAAATGCACAGAGACTATTGCAAAGCAATGCAGAGAGACTATTGCAAAGCAATGCACAGAGACTATTGCAAAGCAATGCACAAATGCACAGAGACTAGTGCAAAGCAATGCACAGACTATTGCAAAGCAATGCACAGACTATTGCAAAGCAATGCACAGAGATTATTGCAAAGCAATGCACAGACTATTGCAAAGCAATGCACAGACTATTGCAAAGTAATGCACAGAGAGTATTGCAAAGCAATGCACAGACTATTGCAAAGCAATGCGAAGACTATTGCAAAGCAATGCACAGAGACTATTGCAAAGCAATGCACAGACTAATGCAATGCACAAACTATTGCAAAGCAATGCACAGAGACTATTGCAAAGAAATGCACAGACTATTGCAAAGCAATGCACAGACTATTGCAAAGCAATAAACAGACTATTGCAAAGCAATGCACAGACTATTGCAAAGCAATGCACAGAGACTATTGCAAAGAAATGCACAGACTATTGCAAAGCAATGCAGACTATTGCAAAGCAATACACAGACTATTGCAAAGCAATGCACAGACTCTTGCAAAGCAATGCACAGAGACTATTGCAAAGCAATGCACAGAATATTGCAAAGCAATGCACAGACTATTGCAAAGCAATGCACAAAGACTATTGAAAACCAATGCACAGACTATTAAAAAGCAACGCGAAGACTATTGCAAAGCAATGCACAGAGACTATTGCAAATCAATGCACAGACTATTGCAAAGCAATGCGAAGACTATTGCAAAGCAATGCACAGAGACTATTGCAAAGCAATGCACAGACTATTGCAAAGCAATGCACAGACTATTGCAAAGCAATGCACAGAGACTATTGCAAAGCAATGCACAGATTATTGCAAAGCAATGCACAGACTATTGCAAAGCAATGCACAGAGACTATTGCAAAGCAATGCACAGACTATTGCAATGCAATGCACAAAGACTATTGCAAAGAAATGCACAGACTATTGCATAGCAATGCACAGACTATTGCAAAGCAATACAAAGAGACTATTGCAAAGCAATGCACAGACTATTGCAAAGCAATGCACAGAGACTATTGCAAAGCAATGCACAGAGACTATTGCAAAGCAATGCACAGACTATTGCAAAGCAATGCACAGAGACTATTGCAAAGCAATGCACAGACTATTGCAAAGCAATGCACAGAGACTATTGCAAAGCAATGCACAGAGACTATTGCAAAGCAATGCACAGACTATTGCAATGCAATGCACAAAGACTATTGCAAAGAAATGCACAGACTATTGCAAAGCAATGTGAAGACTATTGCAAAGCAATGCACAGAGACTATTGCAAAGCAATGCACAGACTATTGCAAAGCAATGCACAGACTATTGCTAAGCAATGCACAGACTATTGCAAAGCAATGCGAAGACTATTGCAAAGCAATGCACAGAGACTATTGCAAAGCAATGCACAGACTATTGCAAAGCAATGCATAGACTATTGCAGAGCAATGCAGAGAGACTATTGCAAAGCAATGCACAGAGACTATTGCAAAGCAATGCACAGAGACTATTACAAAGCAATGCACAGACTATTGCAAAGCAATGCACAGAGACTATTGCAAAGCAACGCACAGACTATTGCAAAGAAATGCACAGACTATTGCAAAGCAATGCACAGACTATTGCAATGCAATACACAGAGACTATTGCAAAGCAATGCACAGACTATATGCAAAGCAATGCACAGAGACTATTGCAAAGCAATGCACAGACTATTGCAAAGCAATGCACAGAGACTATTGCAAAGAAATGCACAGAGACTATTGCAAAGCAATGCATAGAGACTATTGCAAAGCAATGCACAGACTATTGCAAAGCAATGCACAGACTATTGCAAAGCAATGCACAAAGATTATTTCAAAGCAATGCACAGACTATTGCAAAGCAACGCGAAGACTATTGCAAAGCAATGCACAGAGACTATTGCAAAGCAATGCACAGACTATTGCAAAGCAATGCACAAAGACTATTGCAAAGCAATGCACAGACTATTGCAAAGCAACGCGAAGACTATTGCAAAGCAATGCACAGAGACTATTGCAAAGCAATGCACAGAATATTGCAAAGCAATGCACAGAGACTATTGCAAAGCAATGCACAGATTATTGCAAAGCAATGCACAGACTATTGCAGTGCAATACAGAGAGACTATTGCAAAGCAATGGACAGACTATTGCAAAGCAATGCACAGAGACTATTGCAAAGCAATGCACAGACTATTGCAAAGCAATGCACAGATTGTGCAAAGCAATGCAGAGAGACTATTGCAAAGCAATGCACAGAGACTATTGCAAAGCAATGCACAGAGACTATTGCAAAGCAATGCACAGACTATTGCAAAGCAATGCACAGACTATTGCAAAGCAATGCACAGAGACTATTGCAAAGCAATGCACAGACTATTGCAAAGCAATGCACAGAGAGTATTGCCAAGCAATGCACAGACTATTGCAAAGCAATGCACAGACTATTGCAAAGCAATGCACAGAGAGTATTGAAAAGCAATGCACAGACTATTGCAAAGCAATGCGAAGACTATTGCAAAGCAATGCACAGATACTATTGCAAAGCAACGCGCAGACTATTGCAAAGCAATGCACAGAGACTATTGCAAAGCAATGCACAGAGACTATTGCAAAGCAATGCACAGAGACTATTGCAAACCAATGCACAGACTATTGCAAAGCAATGCACAAAGACTATTGCAAAGCAATGCACAGACTATTGCAAAGCAACACGAAGACTATTGCAAAGCAATGCACAGAGACTATTGCAAAGCAATGCACAGACTATTGCAAAGCAATGCACAGACTATTGCAAAGCAATGCACAGAGACTATTGCAAAGCAATGCACAGATTATTGCAAAGCAATGCACAGACTATTGCAAAGCAATGCACAGAGACTATTGCAAAGCAATGCACAGACTATTGCAAAGCAATGCACAGAGACTATTGCAAAGCAATGCACAGATTGTGCAAAGCAATGCAGAGAGACTATTGCAAAGCAATGCAGAGAGACTATTGCAAAGCAATGCAGAGAGACTATTGCAAAGCAATGCAGAGATACTATTGCAAAGCAATGCACAGAGACTATTGCAAAGCAATGCACAGACTTTTGCAAAGCAATGCACAGACTATTGCAAAGCAATGCACAGACTATTGCAAAGCAATGCATAGACTATTGCAGAGCATTGCAGAGAGACTATTGCAAAGCAATGCACAGAGACTATTGCAAAGCAATGCACAGACTATTGCAAAGCAATGCACAGAGACTATTGCAAAGCAACGCACAGACTATTGCAAAGAAATGCACAGACTATTGCAAAGCAATGCAAAGACTATTGCAAAGCAATACACAGAGACTATTGCAAAGCAATGCACAGACTATATGCAAAGCAATGCACAGAGACTATTGCAAAGCAATGCACAGACTATTGCAAAGCAATGCACAGAGACTATTGCAAAGAAATGCATAGAGACTATTGTAAAGCAATGCATAGAGACTATTGCAAAGCAATGCACAGACTATTGCAAAGCAATGCACAGACTATTGCAAAGCAATGCACAGAGACTATTGCAAAGCAATGCACAGACTATTGCAAAGCAATGCACAGAGTCTATTGCAAATCAATGCACAGACTATTGCAAAGCAATGCACAGAGACTATTGCAAAGCAATGCACAGACTATTGCAAAGCAATGCATAGACTATTGCAGAGCAATGCGGAAAGAATATTGCAGAGCAATGCACAGAGACTATTGCAAAGCAATGCACAGACTATTGCAAAGCAATGCACAGAGACTATTGCAAAGCAATGCAGAGATACTATTGCAAAGCAATGCACAGATTATTGCAAAGCAATGCACAGACTATTGCAAAGCAATGCACAGAGACTATTGCAAAGCAATGCACAGACTATTGCAATGCAATGCACAAAGACTATTGCAAAGAAATGCACAGACTATTGCAAAGCAATGCACAGACTATTGCAAAGCAATACAAAGAGGCTATTGCAAAGCAATGCACAGACTATTGCAAAGCAATGCACAGAGACTATTGCAAAGCAATGCACAGAGACTATTGCAAAGCAATGCACAGACTATTGCAAAGCAATGCACAGAGACTATTGCAAAGCAATGCACAGACTATTGCAAAGCAATACACAGACTATTGCAAAGCAATGCACATACTATTGCAAAGCAATGTGAAGACTATTGCAAAGCAATGCACAGAGACTATTGCAAAGCAATGCACAGACTATTGCAAAGCAATGCATAGACTATTGCAGAGCAATGCGGAAAGACTATTGCTGAGCAATGCACAGAGACTATTGCAAAGCAATGCACAGACTATTGCAAAGCAATGCACAGAGACTATTGCAAAGCAATGCAGAGATACTATTGCAAAGCAATGCACAGAGTTTATTGCAAAGCAATGCAGACTATTGCAAAGCAATGCACAGACTAATGCAAAGCAATGCATAGACTATTGCAGAGCAATGCAGAGAGACTATTGCAAAGCAATGCACAGAGACTATTGCAAAGCAATGCACAGAGACTATTGCAAAGCAATGCACAGACTATTGCAAAGCAATGCACAGCGGCTATTGCAAAGCAACGCACAGACTATTGCAAAGAAATGCACAGACTATTGCAAAGCAATGCACAGACTATTGCAAAGCAATACACAGAGACTATTGCAAAGCAATGCACAGACTATATGCAAAGCAATGCACAGAGACTATTGCAAAGCAATGCACAGACTATTGCAAAGCAATGCACAGAGACTATTGCAAAGAAATGCACAGAGACTATTGCAAAGCAATGCATAGAGACTATTGCAAAGCAATGCACAGACTATTGCAAAGCAATGCACAGATTGTGCAAAGCAATGCAGAGAGACTATTGCAAAGCAATGCACAGAGACTATTGCAAAGCAATGCACAAATGCACAGAGACTAGTGCAAAGCAATGCACAGACTATTGCAAAGCAATGCACAGACTATTGCAAAGCAATGCACAGAGATTATTGCAAAGCAATGCACAGACTATTGCAAAGCAATGCACAGACTATTGCAAAGTAATGCACAGAGAGTATTGCAAAGCAATGCACAGACTATTGCAAAGCAATGCGAAGACTATTGCAAAGCAATGCACAGAGACTATTGCAAAGCAATGCGCAGACTATTGCAAAGCAATGCACAGAGACTATTGCAAAGCAATGCACAGACTAATGCAATGCACAAACTATTGCAAAGCAATGCACAGAGACTATTGCAAAGAAATGCACAGACTATTGCAATGCAATGCACAAACTATTGCAAAGCAATGCACAGAGACTATTGCAAAGAAATGCACAGACTATTGCAAAGCAATGCACAGACTATTGCAAATCAATACACAGACTATTGCAAAGCAATGCACAGACTATTGCAAAGCAATGCACAGAGACTATTGCAAAGAAATGCACAGACTATTGCAAAGCAATGCACAGACTATTGCAAAGCAATACACAGACTATTGCAAAGCAATGCACAGACTATAGCAAAGCAATGCACAGACTATTGCAAAGCAATGCACAGAATATTGCAAAGCAATGCACAGACTATTGCAAAGCAATGCACAAAGACTATTGAAAACCAATGCACAGACTATTAAAAAACAACGCGAAGACTATTGCAAAGCAATGCACAGAGACTATTGCAAATCAATGCACAGACTATTGCAAAGCAATGCACAGAGACTATTGCAAAGCAATGCACAGACTATTGCAAAGCAATGCGAAGACTATTGCAAAGCAATGCACAGAGACTATTGCAAAGCAATGCACAGACTATTGCAAAGCAATGCATAGACTATTGCAGAGCAATGCAGAGAGACTATTGCAAAGCAATGCACAGAGACTATTGCAAAGCAATGCACAGAGACTATTGCAAAGCAATGCACAGACTATTGCAAAGCAATGCACAGCGACTATTGCAAAGCAATGCACAGACTATTGCAAAGCAATGCACAGAGACTATTGCAAAGCAATGCACAGAGACTATTGCAAAGCAACGCACAGACTATTGCAAAGCAATGCACAGAGACTATTGCAAAGCAATGCACAGACTATTGCAAAGCAACGCACAGACTATTGCAAAGCAATGCACAAAGACTATTGCTAAGCAATGCACAGACTATTGCAAAGCAATGCGAAGACTATTGCAAAGCAATGCACAGAGACTATTGCAAAGCAATGCACAGACTATTGCAAAGCAATGCATAGACTATTGCAGAGCAATGCAGAGAGACTATTGCAAAGCAATGCACAGAGACTATTGCAAAGCAATGCACAGAGACTATTACAAAGCAATGCACAGACTATTGCAAAGCAATGCACAGAGACTATTGCAAAGCAACGCACAGACTATTGCAAAGAAATGCACAGACTATTGCAAAGCAATGCACAGACTATTGCAATGCAATACACAGAGACTATTGCAAAGCAATGCACAGACTATATGCAAAGCAATGCACAGAGACTATTGCAAAGCAATGCACAGACTATTGCAAAGCAATGCACAGAGACTATTGCAAAGAAATGCACAGAGACTATTGCAAAGCAATGCATAGAGACTATTGCAAAGCAATGCACAGACTATTGCAAAGCAATGCACAGACTATTGCAAAGCAATGCACAAAGATTATTGCAAAGCAATGCACAGACTATTGCAAAGCAACGCGAAGACTATTGCAAAGCAATGCACAGAGACTATTGCAAAGCAATGCACAGACTATTGCAAAGCAATGCACAAAGACTATTGCAAAGCAATGCACAGACTATTGCAAAGCAACGCGAAGACTATTGCAAAGCAATGCACAGAGACTATTGCAAAGCATTGCACAGAATATTGCAAAGCAATGCACAGAGACTATTGCAAAGCAATGCACAGATTATTGCAAAGCAATGCACAGACTATTGCAGTGCAATGCAGAGAGACTATTGCAAAGCAATGGACAGACTATTGCAAAGCAATGCACAGAGACTATTGCAAAGCAATGCACAGACTATTGCAAAGCAATGCACAGATTGTGCAAAGCAATGCAGAGAGACTATTGCAAAGCAATGCACAGAGACTATTGCAAAGCAATGCACAGACTATTGCAAAGCAACGCACAGACTATTGCAAAGCAATGCATAGACTATTGCAGAGCAATGCGGAAAGAATATTGCAGAGCAATGCACAGAGACTATTGCAAAGCAATGCACAGACTATTGCAAAGCAATGCACAGAGACTATTGCAAAGCAATGCAGAGATACTATTGCAAAGCAATGCACAGAGACTATTGCAAAGCAATGCACAGACTATTGCAAAGCAATGCACAGAGACTATTGCAAAGCAATGCACAGACTATTGCAAAGCAATGCATAGACTATTGCAGAGCAATGCAGAGAGACTATTGCAAAGCAATGCACAGAGACTATTGCAAAGCAATGCACAGAGACTATTGCAAAGCAATGCACAGACTATTGCAAAGCAATGCACAGCGACTATTGCAAAGCAACGCACAGACTATTGCAAAGAAATGCACAGACTATTGCAAAGCAATGCACAGACTATTGCAAAGCAATACACATAGACTATTGCAAAGCAATGCACAGACTATATGCAAAGCAATGCACAGAGACTATTGCAAAGCAATGCACAGACTATTGCAAAGAAATGCACAGAGACTATTGCAAAGCAATGCATAGAGACTATTGCAAAGCAATGCACAGACTATTGCAAAGCAATGCACAGACTATTGCAAAGCAATGCACAGATTGTGCAAAGCAATGCACAGACTATTGCAAAGCAATGCATAGACTATATGCAAAGCAATGCACAGAGACTATTGCAAATCAATGCACAGATTATTGCAAAGCAATGCGAAGATTATTGCAAAGCAATGCACAGAGACTATTGCAAAGCAATGCACAGACTATTGCAAAGCAATGCACAGACTATTGCAAAGCAATGCACAGAGACTATTGCAAAGCAATGCACAGATTATTGCAAACCAATGCACAGACTATTGCAAAGCAATGCACAGAGACTATTGCAAAGCAATGCACAGAGACAATTGCAAAGCAATGCACAGAGACTATTGCAAAGCAATGCACAGACTATTGCGAAGCAATGCACAGAGACTATTGCAAAGCAATTCACAGACTATTGCAAAGCAATGCACAGAGACTATTGCAAAGCAATGCACAGAGACTATTGCAAAGCAATGCACAGACTATTGCAAAGCAATGTGAAGACTATTGCAAAGCAATGCACAGAGACTATTGCAAAGCAATGCACAGACTATTGCAAAGCAATGCGAAGACTATTGCAAAGCAATGCACAGAGACTATTGCAAAGCAATACGCAGACTATTGCGAAGCAATGCACAGAGACTATTGCAAAGCAATGCACAGACTATTGCAATGCAATGCACAAACTATTGCAAAGCAATGCACAGAGACTATTGCAAAGAAATGCACAGACTATTGCAAAGCAATGCACAGACTATTGCAAAGCAATACACAGGCTATTGCAAAGCAATGCACAGACTATTGCAAAGCAATGCACAGAGACTATTGCAAAGAAATGCACAGACTATTGCAAAGCAATGCACAGACTATTGCAAAGCAATACACAGACTATTGCAAAGCAATGCATAGAGACTATTGCAAAGCAATGCACAGATTATTGCAAAGCAATGCACAGACTATTGCAAAGCAATGCACAGAGAATATTGCAAAGCAATGCACAGACTATTGCAATGCAATGCACAAAGACTATTGCAAAGAAATGCACAGACTATTGCAAAGCAATGCACAGACTATTGCAAAGCAATACAAAGAGACTATTGCAAAGCAATGCACAGACTATTGCAAAGCAATGCACAGAGACAATTGCAAAGCAATACACAGAGACTATTGCAAAGCAATGCACAGACTATTGCAAAGCAATGCACAGAGACTATTGCAAAGCAATTCACAGACTATTGCAAAGCAATGCACAGAGACTATTGCAAAGCAATGCACAGAGACTATTGCAAAGCAATGCACAGACTATTGCAAAGCAATGCGAAGACTATTGCAAAGCAATGCACAGAGACTATTGCAAAGCAATGCAAAGATTATTGCAAAGCAATGCACAGACTATTGCAAAGCAATGCACAGAGAATATTGCAATGCAATGCACAAAGACTATTGCAAAGAAATGCACAAAGACTATTGCAAAGAAATGCACAGACTATTGCAAAGCAATGCACAGACTATTGCAACGCAATACAAAGAGACTATTGCAAATCAATGCACAGACTATTGCAAAGCAATGCACAGAGACAATTGCAAAGCAATGCACAGAGACTATTGCAAAGCAATGCACAGACTATTGCAAAGCAATGCAGAGAGACTATTGCAAAGCAATGCACAGACTATTGCAAAGCAATGCACAGAGACTCTTGCAAAGCAATGCACAGAGACTATTGCAAAGCAATGCACAGACTATTGCAAAGCAATGTGAAGACTATTGCAAAGCAATGCACAGAGACTATTGCAAAGCAATGCACAGACTATTGCAAAGCAATGCGAAGACTATTGCAAAGCAATGCACAGAGACTATTGCAAAGCAATGCGCAGACTATTGCAAAGCAATGCACAGAGACTATTGGAAAGCAATGCACAGACTATTGCAATGCAATGCACAAACTATTGCAAAGCAATGCACAGAGACTATTGCAAAGAAATGCACAGACTATTGCAAAGCAATGCACAGACTATTGCAATTCAATACACAGACTATTGCAAAGCAATGCACAGACTATTGCAAAGCAATGCACAGAGACTATTGCAAAGAAATGCACAGACTATTGCAAAGCAATGCACAGACTATTGCAAAGCAATACACAGACTATTGCAAAGCAATGCACAGACTATAGCAAAGCAATGCACAGACTATTGCAAAGCAATGCACAGAATATTGCAAAGCAATGCACAGACTATTGCAAAGCAATGCACAAAGACTATTGAAAACCAATGCACAGACTATTAAAAAACAACGCGAAGACTATTGCAAAGCAATGCACAGAGACTATTGCAAATCAATGCACAGACTATTGCAAAGCAATGCGAAGACTATTGCAAAGCAATGCACAGAGACTATTGCAAAGCAATGCACAGACTATTGCAAAGCAATACACAGAGACTATTGCAAAGCAATGCACAGATTATTGCAAAGCAATGCCCAGACTATTGCAAAGCAATGCACAGAGACTATTGCAATGCAATGCACAGACTATTGCAATGCAATGCACAAAGACTATTGCAAAGAAATGCACAGACTATTGCAAAGCAATGCACAGACTATTGCAAAGCAATACAAAGAGACTATTGCAAAGCAATGCACAGACTATTGCAAAGCAATGCACAGACTATTGCAAAGCAATGCACAGAGACTATTGCAAAGCAATGCACAGAGACTATTGCAAAGCAATGCACAGACTATTGCAAAGCAATGCACAGAGACTATTGCAAAGCAATGCACAGAGACTATTGCAAAGCAATGCACAGAGACTATTGCAAAGCAATGCACAGACTATTGCAAAGCAATGCACAGAGACTATTGCAAAGCAATGCACAGACTATTGCAAAGCAATGCACAGAGACTATTGCAAAGCAATGCACAGAGACTATTGCAAAGCAATGCACAGACTATTGCAAAGCAATGCATAGACTATTGCAGAGCAATGCGGAAAGACTATTGCTGAGCAATGCACAGAGACTATTGCAAAGCAATGCACAGACTATTGCAAAGCAATGCACAGAGACTATTGCAAAGCAATGCAGAGATACTATTGCAAAGCAATGCACAGAGACTATTGCAAAGCAATGCAGACTATTGCAAAGCAATGCACAGACTAATGCAAAGCAATGCATAGACTATTGCAGAGCAATGCAGAGAGACTATTGCAAAGCAATGCACAGAGACTATTGCAAAGCAATGCACAGAGACTATTGCAAAGCAATGCACAGACTATTGCAAAGCAATGCACAGCGGCTATTGCAAAGCAACGCACAGACTATTGCAAAGAAATGCACAGACTATTGCAAAGCAATGCACAGACTATTGCAAAGCAATACACAGAGACTATTGCAAAGCAATGCACAGACTATATGCAAAGCAATGCACAGAGGCTATTGCAAAGCAATGCACAGACTATTGCAAAGCAATGCACAGAGACTATTGCAAAGAAATGCACAGAGACTATTGCAAAGCAATGCATAGAGACTATTGCAAAGCAATGCACAGACTATTGCAAAGCAATGCACAGATTGTGCAAAGCAATGCAGAGAGACTATTGCAAAGCAATGCACAGAGACTATTGCAAAGCAATGCACAAATGCACAGAGACTAGTGCAAAGCAATGCACAGACTATTGCAAAGCAATGCACAGACTATTGCAAAGCAATGCACAGAGATTATTGCAAAGCAATGCACAGACTATTGCAAAGCAATGCACAGACTATTGCAAAGTAATGCACAGAGAGTATTGCAAAGCAATGCACAGACTATTGCAAAGCAATGCGAAGACTATTGCAAAGCAATGCACAGAGACTATTGCAAAGCAATGCGCAGACTATTGCAAAGCAATGCACAGAGACTATTGCAAAGCAATGCACAGACTAATGCAATGCACAAACTATTGCAAAGCAATGCACAGAGACTATTGCAAAGAAATGCACAGACTATTGCAATGCAATGCACAAACTATTGCAAAGCAATGCACAGAGACTATTGCAAAGAAATGCACAGACTATTGCAAAGCAATGCACAGACTATTGCAAATCAATACACAGACTATTGCAAATCAATGCACAGACTATTGCAAAGCAATGCACAGAGACTATTGCAAAGAAATGCACAGACTATTGCAAAGCAATGCACAGACTATTGCAAAGCAATACACAGACTATTGCAAAGCAATGCACAGACTATAGCAAAGCAATGCACAGACTATTGCAAAGCAATGCACAGAATATTGCAAAGCAATGCACAGACTATTGCAAAGCAATGCACAAAGACTATTGAAAACCAATGCACAGATTATTAAAAAACAACGCGAAGACTATTGCAAAGCAATGCACAGAGACTATTGCAAATCAATGCACAGACTATTGCAAAGCAATGCGAAGACTATTGCAAAGCAATGCACAGAGACTATTGCAAAGCAATGCACAGACTATTGCAAAGCAATGCACAGAGACTATTGCAAAGCAATGCACAGATTATTGCAAAGCAATGCCCAGACTATTGCAAAGCAATGCACAGAGACTATTGCAATGCAATGCACAGACTATTGCAATGCAATGCACAAAGACTATTGCAAAGAAATGCACAGACTATTGCAAAGCAATGCACAGACTATTGCAAAGCAATACAAAGAGACTATTGCAAAGCAATGAACAGACTATTGCAAAGCAATGCACAGACTATTGCAAAGCAATGCACAGAGACTATTGCAAAGCAATGCACAGAGACTATTGCAAAGCAATGCACAGACTATTGCAAAGCAATGCACAGAGACTATTGCAAAGCAATGCACAGAGACTATTGCAAAGCAATGCACAGAGACTATTGCAAAGCAATGCACAGACTATTGCAAAGCAATGCACAGAGACTATTGCAAAGCAATGCACAGACTATTGCAAAGCAATGCACAGAGACTATTGCAAAGCAATGCACAGAGACTATTGCAAAGCAATGCACATACTATTGCAAAGCAATGTGAAGACTATTGCAAAGCAATGCACAGAGACTATTGCAAAGCAATGCACAGACTATTGCAAAGCAATGCACAGAGACTATTGCAAAGCAATGCACAGAGACTATTGCAAAGCAATGCACAGAGACTATTGCAAAGCAATGCACAGACTATTGCAAAGCAATGCACAGAGACTATTGCAAAGCAATGCATAGACTATTGCAGAGCAATGCGGAAAGACTATTGCTGAGCAATGCACAGAGACTATTGCAAAGCAATGCACAGACTATTGCAAAGCAATGCACAGAGACTATTGCAAAGCAATGCAGAGATACTATTGCAAAGCAATGCACAGAGACTATTGCAAAGCAATGCAGACTATTGCAAAGCAATGCACAGACTAATGCAAAGCAATGCATAGACTATTGCAGAGCAATGCAGAGAGACTATTGCAAAGCAATGCACAGAGACTATTGCAAAGCAATGCACAGAGACTATTGCAAAGCAATGCACAGACTATTGCAAAGCAATGCACAGCGGCTATTGCAAAGCAACGCACAGACTATTGCAAAGAAATGCACAGACTATTGCAAAGCAATGCACAGACTATTGCAAAGCAATACACAGAGACTATTGCAAAGCAATGCACAGACTATATGCAAAGCAATGCACAGATACTATTGCAAAGCAACGCGCAGACTATTGCAAAGCAATGCACAGAGACTATTGCAAAGCAATGCACAGACTATTGCAAAGCAATGCACAGAGACTATTGCAAACCAATGCACAGACTATTGCAAAGCAATGCACAAAGACTATTGCAAAGCAATGCACAGACTATTGCAAAGCAACGCGAAGACTATTGCAAAGCAATGCACAGAGACTATTGCAAAGCAATGCACAGACTATTGCAAAGCAATGCACAGACTATTGCAAAGCAATGCACAGAGACTATTGCAAAGCAATGCACAGATTATTGCAAAGCAATGCACAGACTATTGCAAAGCAATGCACAGAGACTATTGCAAACCAATGCACAGACTATTGCAAAGCAACGCACAGAGACTATTGCAAAGCAATGCACAGATTATGCAAAGCAATGCAGAGAGACTATTGCAGTGCAATGCAGAGAGACTATTGCAAAGCAATGGACAGACTATTGCAAAGCTATGCACAGAGACTATTGCAAAGCAATGCACAGACTATTGCAAAGCAATGCACAGATTGTGCAAAGCAATGCAGAGAGACTATTGCAAAGCAATGCACAGAGACTATTGCAAAGCAATGCACAGACTATTGCAAAGCAACGCACAGACTATTGCAAAGCAATGCATAGACTATTGCAGAGCAATGCGGAAAGAATATTGCAGAGCAATGCACAGAGACTATTGCAAAGCAATGCACAGACTATTGCAAAGCAATGCACAGACTATTGCAAAGCAATGCACAGACTATTGCAAAGCAATGCACAGAGACTATTGCAAAGCAATGCACAGACTACTGCAAAGCAATGCACAGACTATTGCAAAGCAATGCACAGACTATTGCAAAGCAATGCACAGAGATTATTGCAAAGCAATGCACAGACTATAGCAAAGCAATGCACAGAGACTATTGCAAAGCAATGCACAGAGACTATTGCAAAGCAATGCACAGAGACTATTGCAAAGCAATGCACAGACTATTGCAAAGCAATGCACAGAGACTATTGCAAAGCAGTTCACAGAGACTATTGCAAAACAATGCACTGACTATTGCAAAGCAATTCACAGACTACTGCAAAGCAATGCACAGACTATTGCAAAGCAATGCACAGACCATTGCAAAGCAATGCAGAGAGACTATTGCAAAGCAATGCACAGACTATTGCAAAGCAATGCACATATTATTGCAAAGCAATGCACAGACTATTGCAAAGCAATGCGCAGAGACTATTGCAAAGCAATGCACAGACTATTGCAAAGGAATGTACAGAGACTATTGCAAAGCAATGCACAGAGACTATTGCAAAGCAATGCACAAAGACTATTGCAAAGCAATGCACAGAGACTATTGCAAAGCAATGCACAGAGACTATTGCAAAGCAATGCACAGAGACTATTGCAAAGCAATGCACAGACTATTGCAAAGCAATGCACATATTATTGCAAAGCAATGCACAGACTATTGCAAAGCAATGCGCAGAGACTATTGCAAAGCAATGCACAGACTATTGCAAAGGAATGCACAGAGACTATTGCAAAGCAATGCACAGAGACTATTGCATAGCAATGCACAGAGACTATTGCAAAGCAATGCACAAAGACTATTGCAAAGCAATGCACAGAGACTATTGCAAAGCAATGCACAGAGACTATTGCAAAGCAATGCACAGAGACTATTGCAAAGCAATGCATAGACTATTGCAAAGCAATGCATAGACTATTGCAAAGCAATGCACAGAGACTATTGCAAAGCAATGCACAGACTTTTGCAAAGCAATGCACAGACTATTGCAAAGCAATGCACAGACCATTGCAAAGCAATGCAGAGACTATTGCAAAGCAATGCACAGTCTATTGCAAAGCAATGCACAGACTATTGCAAAGCAATGCAAAGAGACTATTGCAAAGCAACGCACAGACCATTGCAAAGCAATGCACATAGACTATTGCAAAGCAATGCACAGACTATTGCAAAGCAATACACAGACTATTGCAAAGCAATGTACAGACTATTGCAAAACAATGCACAGAGACTATTGCAAAGCAATGCACAGACTATTGCAAAGCAATGCACAGACTATTGCAAAGCAATGCACATAGACTATTGCAAAGCAATGCACAGACTATTGCAAAGCAATGCACAGACTATTGCAAAGCAATGCACAGACTATTGCAAAGCAATGCACAGACTATTGCAAAGCAATGCACAGTCTATTGCAAAGAAATGCACAGACTATTGCAAAGCAATGCACAGAGACTATTGCAAAGCAATGCACAGACTATTGCAAAGCAATGCACAGAGACTATTGCAAAGCAATGCACAGACCATTGCAAAGCAATGCACAGAGACTATTGCATAGCAATGCACAGAGACTATTGCAAAGCAATGCTAAGAGACTATTGCAAAGCAATGCACATACTATTGCAAAGCAATGTACAGACTATTGCAAAACAATGCACAGAAACTATTGCAAAGCAATGCACAGACTATTGCAAAGCAATGCACAGACTATTGCAAAGCAATGCACAGAGACTATTGCAAAGCAATGCACAGACTATTGCAAAGCAATGCGAAGACTATTGCAAAGCAATGCACAGAGACTATTGCAAAGCAATGCACAGACTATTGCAAAGCAATGCATAGACTATTGCAAAGCAATGCACAGAGACTATTGCAAAGCAATACACGGACTATTGCAAAGCAATGCACAGAGACTATTGCAAAGCAATGCACAGAGACTATTGCAAAACAATGCACAGACTATTGCAAAGCAATGCACAGACTTTTGCAAAGCAATGCACAGACTATTGCAAAGCAATGCACAGTGACTATTGCAAAGCAATGCACAGACTATTGCAAAGCAATGCACAGACTATTGCAAAGCAATGCACAGAGACTAGTGCAAAGCAATGCACAGACTATTGCAAAGCAATGCACAGAGACTATGGCAAAGCAATGCACAGACTATTGCAAAGCAATACACAGACTATTGCAAAGCAATGCACAGTCTATTGCAAAGAAATGCACAGACTATTGCAAAGCAATGCACAGAGACTATTGCAAAGCAATGCACATACTATTGCAAAGCAATGTACAGACTATTGCAAAACAATGCACAGAAACTATTGCAAAGCAATGCACAGACTATTGCAAAGCAATGCACAGACTATTGCAAAGCAATGCACAGAGACTATTGCAAAGCAATGCACAGACTATTGCAAAGCAATGTGAAGACTATTGCAAAGCAATGCACAGAGACTATTGCAAAGCAATGCACAGAGTATTGCAAAGCAATGCATAGACTATTGCAAAGCAATGCACAGTCTATTGCAAAGAAATGCACAGACTATTGCAAAGCAATGCACAGAGACTATTGCAAAGCAATGCACAGACTATTGCAAAGCAATGCACAGAGACTATTGCAAAGCAATGCACAGACCATTGCAAAGCAATATAAAGACTATTGCAAAGCAATGCGAAGACTATTGCAAAGCAATGCACATAGACTATTGCAAAGCAATGCACAGACTATTGCAAAGCAATGCACAGACTATTGCAAAGCAATGCACAGAGACTATTGCAAAGCAATGCACAGACTATTGCAAAGCAATGCGCAGAGACTATTGAAAAGCAATGCACAGAGTCTATTGCAAAGCAATGCACAGACTATTGCAAAGCAATGCACAGACTATTGCAAAGGAATGCACAGAGACTATTGCAAAGCAATGCACAGAGACTATTGCATAGCAATGCACAGAGACTATTGCAAAGCAATGCACAGAGACTATTGCAAAGCAATGCACAGAGACTATTGCAAAGCAATGCACAGAGACTATTGCAAAGCAATGCATAGACTATTGCAAAGCAATGCACAGACTTTTGCAAAGCAATGCACAGACTATTGCAAAGCAATGCACAGACCATTGCAAAGCAATGCACAGACTATTGCAAAGCAATGCACAGTCTATTGCAAAGCAATGCACAGACTATTGCAAAGCAATGCAAAGAGACTATTGCAAAGCAATGCACAGACCATTGCAAAGCAATGCACAGAGACTATTGCAAAGCAATGCACAGACTTTTGCAAAGCAATGCACAGACTATTGCAAAGCAATGCACAGACCATTGCAAAGCAATGCACAGACTATTGCAAAGCAATGCACAGTCTATTGCAAAGCAATGCACAGACTATTGCAAAGCAATGCAAAGAGACTATTGCAACGCACAGACCATTGCAAAGCAATGCACAGAGACTATTGCAAAGCAATGCACAGACTATTGCAAAGCAATACACAGACTATTGCAAAGCAATGTACAGACTATTGCAAAACAATGCACAGAGACTATTGCAAAGCAATGCACAGACTATTGCAAAGCAATGCACAGACTATTGCAAAGCAATGCACAGAGACTATTGCAAAGCAATACACAGACTATTGCAAAGCAATGCACAGAGACTATTGCAAAGCAATGCACAGAGACTATTGCAAAACAATGCACAAACTATTGCAAAGCAATGCACAGAATTTTGCAAAGCAATGCACAGAGTATTGCAAAGCAATGCACAGTGACTATTGCAAAGCAATGCACAGACTATTGCAAAGCTATGCACAGAGACTATGGCAAAGCAATGCACAGACTATTGCAAAGCAATGCACAGACTATTGCAAAGCAATGCACAGTCTATTGCAAAGAAATGCACAGACTATTGCAAAGCAATGCACAGAGACTATTGCAAAGCAATGCACAGACTATTGCAAAGCAATGCACAGAGACTATTGCAAAGCAATGCACAGACTATTGCAAAGCAATGCACAGAGACTAGTGCAAAGCAATGCACAGACTATTGCAAAGCAATGCACAGAGACTATGGCAAAGCAATGCACAGACTATTGCAAAGCAATGCACAGACTATTGCAAAGAAATGCACAGACTATTGCAAAGCAATGCACAGAGACTATTGCAAAGCAATGCACAGACTATTGCAAAGCAATGCACAGAGACTATTGCAAAGCAATGCACAGACCATTGCAAAGCAATATAAAGACTATTGCAAAGCAATGCGAAGACTATTGCAAAGCAATGCACATAGACTATTGCAAAGCAATGCACAGACTATTGCAAAGCAATGCACAGACTATTGCAAAGCAATGCACAGAGACTATTGCAAAGCAATGCACAGACTATTGCAAAGCAATGTGCAGAGACTATTTAAAAGCAATGCACAGAGACTATTGCATAGCAATGCACAGAGACTATTGCAAAGCAATGCACAGAGACTATTGCAAAGCAATGCACAGAGACTATTGCAAAGCAATGCACAGAGACTATTGCAAAACAATGCACAGACTATTGCAAAGCAATGCACAGAATTTTGCAAAGCAATGCACAGAGTATTGCAAAGCAATGCACAGTGACTATTGCAAAGCAATGCATAGACTATTGCAAAGCAATGCACAGACTATTGCAAAGCAATGCACAGAGACTAGTGCAAAGCAATGCACAGACTATTGCAAAGCAATGCACAGAGACTATGGCAAAGCAATGCACAGACTATTGCAAAGCAATGCACAGACTTTTGCAAAGCAATGCACAGTCTATTGCAAAGAAATGCACAGACTATTGCAAAGCAATGCACAGAGACTATTGCAAAGCAATGCACAGACTTTTGCAAAGCAATGCACAGAGACTATTGCAAAGCAATGCACAGACCATTGCAAAGCAATATAAAGACTATTGCAAAGCAATGCGAAGACTATTGCAAAGCAATGCACATAGACTATTGCAAAGCAATGCACAGACTATTGCAAAGCAATGCACAGACTATTGCAAAGCAATGCACAGAGACTATTGCAAAGCAATGCACAGACTATTGCAAAGCAATGCGCAGAGACTATTGAAAAGCAATGCACAGAGTCTATTGCAAAGCAATGCACAGACTATTGCAAAGCAATGCACAGAGACTATGGCAAAGCAATGCACAGACTATTGCAAAGCAATGCACAGACTATTGCAAAGAAATGCACAGACTATTGCAAAGCAATGCACAGAGACTATTGCAAAGCAATGCACAGACTATTGCAAAGCAATGCACAGAGACTATTGCAAAGCAATGCACAGACCATTGCAAAGCAATATAAAGACTATTGCAAAGCAATGCGAAGACTATTGCAAAGCAATGCACATAGACTATTGCAAAGCAATGCACAGACTATTGCAAAGCAATGCACAGACTATTGCAAAGCAATGCACAGAGACTATTGCAAAGCAATGCACAGACTATTGCAAAGCAATGCGCAGAGACTATTGAAAAGCAATGCACAGAGTCTATTGCAAAGCAATGCACAGACTATTGCAAAGCAATGCACAGACTATTGCAAAGCAATGCACAGACTATTGCAAAGGAATGCACAGAGACTATTGCAAAGCAATGCACAGAGACTATTGCATAGCAATGCACAGAGACTATTGCAAAGCAATGCACAGAGACTATTGCAAAGCAATGCACAGAGACTATTGCAAAGCAATGCACAGAGACTATTGCAAAGCAATGCATAGACTATTGCAAAGCAATGCACAGAGACTATTGCAAAGCAATGCACAGACTTTTGCAAAGCAATGCACAGACTATTGCAAAGCAATGCACAGACCATTGAAAAGCAATGCACAGACTATTGCAAAGCAATGCACAGTCTATTGCAAAGCAATGCACAGACTATTGCAAAGCAATGCAAAGAGACTATTGCAAAGCAACGCACAGACCATTGCAAAGCAATGCACAGAGACTATTGCAAAGCAATGCACAGACTATTGCAAAGCAATACACAGACTATTGCAAAGCAATGTACAGACTATTGCAAAACAATGCACAGAGACTATTGCAAAGCAATGCACAGACTATTGCAAAGCAATGCACAGACTATTGCAAAGCAATGCACAGAGACTATTGCAAAGCAATACACAGACTATTGCAAAGCAATGCACAGAGACTATTGCAAAGCAATGCACAGAGACTATTGCAAAACAATGCACAAACTATTGCAAAGCAATGCACAGAATTTTGCAAAGCAATGCACAGAGTATTGCAAAGCAATGCACAGTGACTATTGCAAAGCAATGCACAGACTATTGCAAAGCAATGCACAGAGACTATGGCAAAGCAATGCACAGACTATTGCAAAGCAATGCACAGACTATTGCAAAGCAATGCACAGTCTATTGCAAAGAAATGCACAGACTATTGCAAAGCAATGCACAGAGACTATTGCAAAGCAATGCACAGACTACTGCAAAGCAATGCACAGACTATTGCAAAGCAATGCACAGACTATTGCAAAGCAATGCACAGAGATTATTGCAAAGCAATGCACAGACTATAGCAAAGCAATGCACAGAGACTATTGCAAAGCAATGCACAGAGACTATTGCAAAGCAATGCACAGAGACTATTGCAAAGCAATGCACAGACTATTGCAAAGCAATGCACAGAGACTATTGCAAAGCAGTTCACAGAGACTATTGCAAAACAATGCACTGACTATTGCAAAGCAATTCACAGACTACTGCAAAGCAATGCACAGACTATTGCAAAGCAATGCACAGACCATTGCAAAGCAATGCAGAGAGACTATTGCAAAGCAATGCACAGACTATTGCAAAGCAATGCACATATTATTGCAAAGCAATGCACAGACTATTGCAAAGCAATGCGCAGAGACTATTGCAAAGCAATGCACAGACTATTGCAAAGGAATGCACAGAGACTATTGCAAAGCAATGCACAGAGACTATTGCAAAGCAATGCACAAAGACTATTGCAAAGCAATGCACAGAGACTATTGCAAAGCAATGCACAGAGACTATTGCAAAGCAATGCACAGAGACTATTGCAAAGCAATGCATAGACTATTGCAAAGCAATGCACAGAGACTATTGCAAAGCAATGCACAGACTTTTGCAAAGCAATGCACAGACTATTGCAAAATGTAAATGTGCTGGACTTGTAAAGCGCACAGCTGCCCGTAAGCGTCCCGGCGCTTGCTTAGGGAACCCGTCCTGGTATTCCCCTGTGAGAAACCCTGGCAGGGTGTCCACAAGGTGAAAGCCAGGCATCCCGCCGCGAGGGGCCGTAGCGGAGATTAAGCAAGCTATTGCCCAGAGTCGCAGAGTGTGACCCCGTGAGTTGAGTAGGCACCAGAGCGAGAATTGTCGAGTCCGTGGAATTTTTGAGGCGTGGAACCGAACCCTGGTCCACGGTCGATCTCAGCTTCCGGGTCTGCCGCCTCTAACCACTGAGCCACGCTTCTCCACAGATGCACAGACCATTGCAAAGCAATGCACAGACTATTGCAAAGCAATGAACAGTCTATTGCAAAGCAATGCACAGACTATTGCAAAGCAATGCAAAGAGACTATTGCAAAGCAACGCACAGACCATTGCAAAGCAATGCACATAGACTATTGCAAAGCAATGCACAGACTATTGCAAAACAATGCACAGAGACTATTGCAAAGCAATGCACAGACTATTGCAAAGCAATGCACAGACTATTGCAAAGCAATGCACATAGACTATTGCAAAGCAATGCACAGACTATTGCAAAGCAATGCACAGAGACTATTGCAAAGCAATGCACAGACTATTGCAAAGCAATGCACAGACTATTGCAAAGCAATGCACAGTATATTGCAAAGAAATGCACAGACTATTGCAAATCAATGCACAGAGACTATTGCAAAGCAATGCACAGACTACTGCAAAGCAATGCACAGAGACTATTGCAAAGCAATGCACAGACTATTGCAAAGCAATGCACAGAGACTAGTGCAAAGCAATGCACAGACTATTGCAAAGCAATGCACAGAGACTATGGCAAAGCAATGCACAGACTATTGCAAAGCAATGCACAGACTATTGCAAAGAAATGCACAGACTATTGCAAAGCAATGCACAGAGACTATTGCAAAGCAATGCACAGACTATTGCAAAGCAATGCACAGAGACTATTGCAAAGCAATGCACAGACCATTGCAAAGCAATATAAAGACTATTGCAAAGCAATGCGAAGACTATTGCAAAGCAATGCACATAGACTATTGCAAAGCAATGCACAGACTATTGCAAAGCAATGCACAGACTATTGCAAAGCAATGCACAGAGACTATTGCAAAGCAATGCACAGACTATTGCAAAGCAATGCGCAGAGACTATTGAAAAGCAATGCACAGAGTCTATTGCAAAGCAATGCACAGACTATTGCAAAGCAATGCACAGACTATTGCAAAGCAATGCACAGACTATTGCAAAGGAATGCACAGAGACTATTGCAAAGCAATGCACAGAGACTATTGCATAGCAATGCACAGAGACTATTGCAAAGCAATGCACAGAGACTATTGCAAAGCAATGCACAGAGACTATTGCAAAGCAATGCACAGTATATTGCAAAGAAATGCACAGACTATTGCAAAGCAATGCACAGAGACTATTGCAAAGCAATGCACAGACTACTGCAAAGCAATGCACAGAGACTATTGCAAAGCAATGCACAGACTATTGCAAAGCAATGCACAGAGACTAGTGCAAAGCAATGCACAGACTATTGCAAAGCAATGCACAGAGACTATGGCAAAGCAATGCACAGACTATTGCAAAGCAATGCACAGACTATTGCAAAGAAATGCACAGACTATTGCAAAGCAATGCACAGAGACTATTGCAAAGCAATGCACAGACTATTGCAAAGCAATGCACAGAGACTATTGCAAAGCAATGCACAGACCATTGCAAAGCAATATAAAGACTATTGCAAAGCAATGCGAAGACTATTGCAAAGCAATGCACATAGACTATTGCAAAGCAATGCACAGACTATTGCAAAGCAATGCACAGACTATTGCAAAGCAATGCACAGAGACTATTGCAAAGCAATGCACAGACTATTGCAAAGCAATGCGCAGAGACTATTGAAAAGCAATGCACAGAGTCTATTGCAAAGCAATGCACAGACTATTGCAAAGCAATGCACAGACTATTGCAAAGCAATGCACAGACTATTGCAAAGGAATGCACAGAGACTATTGCAAAGCAATGCACAGAGACTATTGCATAGCAATGCACAGAGACTATTGCAAAGCAATGCACAGAGACTATTGCAAAGCAATGCACAGAGACTATTGCAAAGCAATGCACAGAGACTATTGCAAAGCAATGCACAGAGACTATTGCAAAGCAATGCATAGACTATTGCAAAGCAATGCACTGAGACTATTGCAAAGCAATGCACAGACTTTTGCAAAGCAATGCACAGACTATTGCAAAGCAATGCACAGACCATTGCAAATCAATGCACAGACTATTGCAAAGCAATGCACAGTCTATTGCAAAGCAATGCACAGACTATTGCAAAGCAATGCAAAGAGACTATTGCAAAGCAATGCACAGACCATTGCAAAGCAATGCACAGAGACTATTGCAAAGCAATGCACAGACTATTGCAAAGCAATACACAGACTATTGCAAAGCAATGTACAGACTATTGCAAAACAATATACAGAGACTATTGCAAAGCAATGAACAGACTATTGCAAAGCAATGCACAGACTATTGCAAAGCAATGCACAGAGACTAGTGCAAAGCAATGCGAAGACTATTGCAAAGCAATGCACAGAGACTATTGCAAAGCAATGCACAGACTATTGCAAAGCAATGCATAGACTATTGCAAAGCAATGCACAGAGACTATTGCAAAGCAATACACGGACTATTGCAAAGCAATGCACAGAGACTATTGCAAAGCAATGCACAGAGACTATTGCAAAACAATGCACAGACTATTGCAAAGCAATGCACAGAGACTATTGCAAAGCAATGCACAAAGACTATTGCAAAGCAATGCACAGAGACTATGGCAAAGCAATGCACAGACTATTACAAAGCAATGCACAGACTATTGCAAAGCAATGCACAGTCTATTGCAAAGAAATGCACAGACTATTGCAAAGCAATGCACAGAGACTATTGCAAAGCAATGCACATACTATTGCAAAGCAATGTACAGACTATTGCAAAACAATGCACAGAAACTATTGCAAAGCAATGCACAGACTATTGCAAAGCAATGCACAGACTATTGCAAAGCAATGCACAGAGACTATTGCAAAGCAATGCACAGACTATTGCAAAGCAATGTGAAGACTATTGCAAAGCAATGCACAGAGACTATTGCAAAGCAATGCACAGACTATTGCAAAGCAATGCATAGACTATTGCAAAGCAATGCACAGACTATTGCAAAGCAATGCACAGTCTATTGCAAAGAAATGCACAGTCTATTGCAAAGAAATGCACAGAGACTATTGCAAAGCAATGCACAGACTATTGCAAAGCAATGCACAGAGACTATTGCAAAGCAATGCACAGACCATTGCAAAGCAATATAAAGACTATTGCAAAGCAATGCGAAGACTATTGCAAAGCAATGCACATAAACTATTGCAAAGCAATGCACAGACTATTGCAAAGCAATGCACAGACTATTGCAAAGCAATGCACAGAGACTATTGCAAAGCAATGCACAGACTATTGCAAAGCAGCAATGCGCAGAGACTATTGAAAAGCAATGCACAGAGTCTATTGCAAAGCAATGCACAGACTATTGCAAAGCAATGCACAGACTATTGCAAAGGAATGCACAGAGACTATTGCAAAGCAATGCACAGAGACTATTGCATAGCAATGCACAGAGACTATTGCAAAGCAATGCACAGAGACTATTGCAAAGCAATGCACAGAGACTATTGCAAAGCAATGCACAGACTATTGCAAAGCAATGCACAGAGACTATTGCAAAGCAATGCACAGACTTTTGCAAAGCAATGCACAGACTATTGCAAAGCAATGCACAGACCATTGCAAAGCAATGCACAGACTATTGCAAAGCAATGCACAGTCTATTGCAAAGCAATGCACAGACTATTGCAAAGCAATGCAAAGAGACTATTGCAAAGCAATGCACAGACCATTGCAAAGCAATGCACAGAGACTATTGCAAAGCAATGTACAGACTATTGCAAAGCAATACACAGACTATTGCAAAGCAATGCACAGACTATTGCAAAACAATGCACAGAGACTATTGCAAAGCAATGCACAGACTATTGCAAAGCAATGCACAGACTATTGCAAAGCAATGCACAGAGACTATTGCAAAGCAATGCACAGACTATTGCAAAGCAATGCACAGAGACTATTGCAAAGCAATGCACAGCGACTATTGCAAAACAATGCACAGACTATTGCAAAGCAATGCACAGAATTTTGCAAAGCAATGCACAGACAATTGCAAAGCAATGCACAGACTATTGCAAAGCAATGCACAGACTATTGCAAAGCAATGCACAGAGACTAGTGCAAAGCAATGCACAGACTATTGCAAAGCAATGCACAGAGACTATGGCAAAGCAATGCACAGACTATTGCAAAGCAATGCACAGACTATTGCAAAGCAATGCACAGTCTATTGCAAAGAAATGCACAGACTATTGAAAAGCAATGCACAGAGACTATTGCAAAGCAATGCACAGACTATTGCAAAGCAATGCACAGAGACTATTGCAAAGCAATGCACAGACTATTGCAAAGCAATGCACAGAGACTAGTGCAAAGCAATGCACAGACTATTGTAAAGCAATGCACAGAGACTATGGCAAAGCAATGCACAGACTATTGCAAAGCAATGCACAGACTATTGCAAAGCAATGCAAAGAGACTATTGCAAAGCAATGCACAGACCATTGCAAAGCAATGCACAGAGACTATTGCAAAGCAATGCACAGACTATTGCAAAGCAATACACAGACTATTGCAAAGCAATGCACAGACTATTGCAAAACAATGCACAGAGACTATTGCAAAGCAATGCACAGACTATTGCAAAGCAATGCACAGTCTATTGCAAAGCAATGCACAGACTATTGCAAAGCAATGCAAAGAGACTATTGCAAAGCAACGCACAGACCATTGCAAAGCAATGCACAGAGACTATTGCAAAGCAATGCACAGACTATTGCAAAGCAATACACAGACTATTGCAAAGCAATGTACAGACTATTGCAAAACAATGCACAGAGACTATTGCAAAGCAATGCACAGACTATTGCAAAGCAATGCACAGACTATTGCAAAGCAATGCACAGAGACTATTGCAAAGCAATACACAGACTATTGCAAAGCAATGCACAGAGACTATTGCAAAGCAATGCACAGAGACTATTGCAAAACAATGCACAAACTATTGCAAAGCAATGCACAGAATTTTGCAAAGCAATGCACAGAGTATTGCAAAGCAATGCACAGTGACTATTGCAAAGCAATGCACAGAGACTATGGCAAAGCAATGCACAGACTATTGCAAAGCAATGCACAGACTATTGCAAAGCAATGCACAGTCTATTGCAAAGAAATGCACAGACTATTGCAAAGCAATGCACAGAGACTATTGCAAAGCAATGCACAGAGACTATTGCAAAGCAATGCACAGAGACTATTGCAAAACAATGCACAAACTATTGCAAAGCAATGCACAGAATTTTGCAAAGCAATGCACAGAGTATTGCAAAGCAATGCACAGTGACTATTGCAAAGCAATGCACAGAGACTATGGCAAAGCAATGCACAGACTATTGCAAAGCAATGCACAGACTATTGCAAAGCAATGCACAGTCTATTGCAAAGAAATGCACAGACTATTGCAAAGCAATGCACAGAGACTATTGCAAAGCAATGCACAGACTATTGCAAAGCAATGCACAGAGACTATTGCAAAGCAATGCACAGACTATTGCAAAGCAATGCACAGAGACTAGTGCAAAGCAATGCACAGACTATTGCAAAGCAATGCACAGAGACTATGGCAAAGCAATGCACAGACTATTGCAAAGCAATGCACAGACTATTGCAAAGAAATGCACAGACTATTGCAAAGCAATGCACAGAGACTATTGCAAAGCAATGCACAGACTATTGCAAAGCAATGCACAGAGACTATTGCAAAGCAATGCACAGACCATTGCAAAGCAATATAAAGACTATTGCAAAGCAATGCGAAGACTATTGCAAAGCAATGCACATAGACTATTGCAAAGCAATGCACAGACTATTGCAAAGCAATGCACAGACTATTGCAAAGCAATGCACAGAGACTATTGCAAAGCAATGCACAGACTATTGCAAAGCAATGCGCAGAGACTATTGAAAAGCAATGCACAGAGTCTATTGCAAAGCAATGCACAGACTATTGCAAAGCAATGCACAGACTATTGCAAAGCAATGCACAGACTATTGCAAAGGAATGCACAGAGACTATTGCAAAGCAATGCACAGAGACTATTGCATAGCAATGCACAGAGACTATTGCAAAGCAATGCACAGAGACTATTGCAAAGCAATGCACAGAGACTATTGCAAAGCAATGCACAGAGACTATTGCAAAGCAATGCACAGAGACTATTGCAAAGCAATGCACAGAGACTATTGCAAAGCAATGCATAGACTATTGCAAAGCAATGCACTGAGACTATTGCAAAGCAATGCACAGACTTTTGCAAAGCAATGCACAGACTATTGCAAAGCAATGCACAGACCATTGCAAATCAATGCACAGACTATTGCAAAGCAATGCACAGTCTATTGCAAAGCAATGCACAGACTATTGCAAAGCAATGCAAAGAGACTATTGCAAAGCAATGCACAGACTATTGCAAAGCAATGCACAGACTATTGCAAAGCAATGCACAGAGACTATTGCAAAGCAATGCACAGACTATTGCAAAGCAATGCACAGACTATTGCAAAGCAATGCACAGACTATTGCAAAGCAATGCACAGAGACTAGTGCAAAGCAATGCACAGACTATTGCAAAGCAATGCACAGAGACTATGGCAAAGCAATGCACAGACTATTGCAAAGCAATGCACAGACTATTGCAAAGCAATGCACAGTCTATTGCAAAGAAATGCACAGACTATTGAAAAGCAATGCACAGAGACTATTGCAAAGCAATGCACAGACTATTGCAAAGCAATGCACAGAGACTATGTAAAGCAATGCACAGAGACTATTGCAAAGCAATGCACAAAGACTATTGCAAAGCAATGCACTGAGACTATTGCAAAGCAATGCACAGAGAATATTGCAAAGCAATACACAGAGACTATTGCATAGCAATGCACAGAAACGATTGCAAAGCAATGCACAGACTATTGCAAAGCAATGCACAGACTATTGCAAAGCAATGCACAGAGACTATTGCAAAGCAATGCACAGACTATTGCAAAGCAATGCACAGACTATTGCAAAGCAATGCACAGAGACTATTGCAAAGCAATGCACAGACTACTGCAAAGCAATGCACAGACTATTGCAAAGCAATGCACAGACTATTGCAAAGCAATGCACAGAGATTATTGCAAAGCAATGCACAGACTATAGCAAAGCAATGCACAGAGACTATTGCAAAGCAATGCACAGAGACTATTGCAAAGCAATGCACAGAGACTATTGCAAAGCAATGCACAGACTATTGCAAAGCAATGCACAGAGACTATTGCAAAGCAGTTCACAGAGACTATTGCAAAACAATGCACTGACTATTGCAAAGCAATTCACAGACTACTGCAAAGCAATGCACAGACTATTGCAAAGCAATGCACAGACCATTGCAAAGCAATGCAGAGAGACTATTGCAAAGCAATGCACAGACTATTGCAAAGCAATGCACATATTATTGCAAAGCAATGCACAGACTATTGCAAAGCAATGCGCAGAGACTATTGCAAAGCAATGCACAGACTATTGCAAAGGAATGCACAGAGACTATTGCAAAGCAATGCACAGAGACTATTGCATAGCAATGCACAGAGACTATTGCAAAGCAATGCACAAAGACTATTGCAAAGCAATGCACAGAGACTATTGCAAAGCAATGCACAGAGACTATTGCAAAGCAATGCACAGAGACTATTGCAAAGCAATGCACAGACTATTGCAAAGCAATGCACATATTATTGCAAAGCAATGCACACACTATTGCAAAGCAATGCGCAGAGACTATTGCAAAGCAATGCACAGACTATTGCAAAGCAATGCACAGACCATTGCAAATCAATGCACAGACTATTGCAAAGCAATGCACAGTCTATTGCAAAGCAATGCACAGACTATTGCAAAACAATGCACAGAGACTATTGCAAAGCAATGCACAGACTATTGCAAAGCAATGCACAGACTATTGCAAAGCAATGCACAGAGACTATTGCAAAGCAATGCACAGACTATTGCAAAGCAATGCACAGAGACTATTGCAAAGCAATGCACAGCGACTATTGCAAAACAATGCACAGACTATTGCAAAGCAATGCACAGAATTTTGCAAAGCAATGCACAGACTATTGCAAAGCAATGCACAGACTATTGCAAAGCAATGCACAGACTATTGCAAAGCAATGCACAGAGACTAGTGCAAAGCAATGCACAGACTATTGCAAAGCAATGCACAGAGACTATGGCAAAGCAATGCACAGACTATTGCAAAGCAATGCACAGACTATTGCAAAGCAATGCACAGTCTATTGCAAAGAAATGCACAGACTATTGAAAAGCAATGCACAGAGACTATTGCAAAGCAATGCACAGACTATTGCAAAGCAATGCACAGAGACTATGTAAAGCAATGCACAGAGACTATTGCAAAGCAATGCACAAAGACTATTGCAAAGCAATGCACTGAGACTATTGCAAAGCAATGCACAGAGAATATTGCAAAGCAATACACAGAGACTATTGCATAGCAATGCACAGAAACGATTGCAAAGCAATGCACAGACTATTGCAAAGCAATGCACAGACTATTGCAAAGCAATGCACAGAGACTATTGCAAAGCAATGCACAGACTATTGCAAAGCAATGCACAGACTATTGCAAAGCAATGCACAGAGACTATTGCAAAGCAATGCACAGACTACTGCAAAGCAATGCACAGACTATTGCAAAGCAATGCACAGACTATTGCAAAGCAATGCACAGAGATTATTGCAAAGCAATGCACAGACTATAGCAAAGCAATGCACAGAGACTATTGCAAAGCAATGCACAGAGACTATTGCAAAGCAATGCACAGAGACTATTGCAAAGCAATGCACAGACTATTGCAAAGCAATGCACAGAGACTATTGCAAAGCAGTTCACAGAGACTATTGCAAAACAATGCACTGACTATTGCAAAGCAATTCACAGACTACTGCAAAGCAATGCACAGACTATTGCAAAGCAATGCACAGACCATTGCAAAGCAATGCAGAGAGACTATTGCAAAGCAATGCACAGACTATTGCAAAGCAATGCACATATTATTGCAAAGCAATGCACAGACTATTGCAAAGCAATGCGCAGAGACTATTGCAAAGCAATGCACAGACTATTGCAAAGGAATGCACAGAGACTATTGCAAAGCAATGCACAGAGACTATTGCATAGCAATGCACAGAGACTATTGCAAAGCAATGCACAAAGACTATTGCAAAGCAATGCACAGAGACTATTGCAAAGCAATGCACAGAGACTATTGCAAAGCAATGCACAGAGACTATTGCAAAGCAATGCACAGACTATTGCAAAGCAATGCACATATTATTGCAAAGCAATGCACACACTATTGCAAAGCAATGCGCAGAGACTATTGCAAAGCAATGCACAGACTATTGCAAAGGAATGCACAGAGACTATTGCAAAGCAATGCACAGAGACTATTGCATAGCAATGCACAGAGACTATTGCAAAGCACTGCACAAAGACTATTGCAAAGCAATGCACAGAGACTATTGCAAAGCAATGCACAGAGACTATTGCAAAGCAATGCACAGAGACTATTGCAAAGCAATGCATAGACTATTGCAAAGCAATGCATAGACTATTGCAAAGCAATGCACAGAGACTATTGCAAAGCAAGCCACAGACTTTTGCAAAGCAATGCACAGACTATTACAAAGCAATGCACAGACCATTGCAAAGCAATGCACAGACTATTGCAAAGCAATGCACAGTCTATTGCAAAGCAATGCACAGACTATTGCAAAGCAATGCAAAGAGACTATTGCAAAGCAACGCACAGACCATTGCAAAGCAATGCACATAGACTATTGCAAAGCAATGCACAGACTATTGCAAAGCAATACACAGACTATTGCAAAGCAATGTACAGACTATTGCAAAACAATGCACAGAGACTATTGCAAAGCAATGCACAGACTATTGCAAAGCAATGCACAGACTATTGCAAAGCAATGCACATAGACTATTGCAAAGCAATGCACAGACTATTGCAAAGCAATGCACAGAGACTATTGCAAAGCAATGCACAGACTATTGCAAAGCAATGCACAGACTATTGCAAAGCAATGCACAGTCTATTGCAAAGAAATGCACAGACTATTGCAAAGCAATGCACAGAGACTATTGCAAAGCAATGCACAGACTATTGCAAAGCAATGCACAGAGACTATTGCAAAGCAATGCACAGACCATTGCAAAGCAATGCACAGAGACTATTGCATAGCAATGCACAGAGACTATTGCAAAGCAATGCACAGAGACTATTGCAAAGCAATGCACATACTATTGCAAAGCAATGTACAGACTATTGCAAAACAATGCACAGAAACTATTGCAAAGCAATGCACAGACTATTACAAAGCAATGCACAGACTATTGCAAAGCAATGCACAGAGACTATTGCAAAGCAATGCACAGACTATTGCAAAGCAATGCGAAGACTATTGCAAAGCAATGCACAGAGACTATTGCAAAGCAATGCACAGACTATTGCAAAGCAATGCATAGACTATTGCAAAGCAATGCACAGAGACTATTGCAAAGCAATACACGGACTATTGCAAAGCAATGCACAGAGACTATTGCAAAGCAATGCACAGAGACTATTGCAAAACAATGCACAGACTATTGCAAAGCAATGCACAGACTTTTGCAAAGCAATGCACAGACTATTGCAAAGCAATGCACAGTGACTATTGCAAAGCAATGCACAGACTATTGCAAAGCAATGCACAGACTATTGCAAAGCAATGCACAGAGACTAGTGCAAAGCAATGCACAGACTATTGCAAAGCAATGCACAGAGACTATGGCAAAGCAATGCACAGACTATTGCAAAGCAATACACAGACTATTGCAAAGCAATGCACAGTCTATTGCAAAGAAATGCACAGACTATTGCAAAGCAATGCACAGAGACTATTGCAAAGCAATGCACATACTATTGCAAAGCAATGTACAGACTATTGCAAAACAATGCACAGAAACTATTGCAAAGCAATGCACAGACTATTGCAAAGCAATGCACAGACTATTGCAAAGCAATGCACAGAGACTATTGCAAAGCAATGCACAGACTATTGCAAAGCAATGTGAAGACTATTGCAAAGCAATGCACAGAGACTATTGCAAAGCAATGCACAGACTATTGCAAAGCAATGCATAGACTATTGCAAAGCAATGCACAGACTATTGCAAAGCAATGCACAGTCTATTGCAAAGAAATGCACAGACTATTGCAAAGCAATGCACAGAGACTATTGCAAAGCAATGCACAGACTATTGCAAAGCAATGCACAGAGACTATTGCAAAGCAATGCACAGACCATTGCAAAGCAATATAAAGACTATTGCAAAGCAATGCGAAGACTATTGCAAAGCAATGCACATAGACTATTGCAAAGCAATGCACAGACTATTGCAAAGCAATGCACAGACTATTGCAAAGCAATGCACAGAGACTATTGCAAAGCAATGCACAGACTATTGCAAAGCAATGCGCAGAGACTATTGAAAAGCAATGCACAGAGTCTATTGCAAAGCAATGCACAGACTATTGCAAAGCAATGCACAGACTATTGCAAAGGAATGCACAGAGACTATTGCAAAGCAATGCACAGAGACTATTGCATAGCAATGCACAGAGACTATTGCAAAGCAATGCACAGAGACTATTGCAAAGCAATGCACAGAGACTATTGCAAAGCAATGCACAGAGACTATTGCAAAGCAATGCATAGACTATTGCAAAGCAATGCACAGACTTTTGCAAAGCAATGCACAGACTATTGCAAAGCAATGCACAGACCATTGCAAAGCAATGCACAGACTATTGCAAAGCAATGCACAGTCTATTGCAAAGCAATGCACAGACTATTGCAAAGCAATGCAAAGAGACTATTGCAAAGCAATGCACAGACCATTGCAAAGCAATGCACAGAGACTATTGCATAGCAATGCACAGAGACTATTGCAAAGCAATGCACAGAGACTATTGCAAAGCAATGCACATACTATTGCAAAGCAATGTACAGACTATTGCAAAACAATGCACAGAAACTATTGCAAAGCAATGCACAGACTATTGCAAAGCAATGCACAGACTATTGCAAAGCAATGCACAGAGACTATTGCAAAGCAATGCACAGACTATTGCAAAGCAATGCGAAGACTATTGCAAAGCAATGCACAGAGACTATTGCAAAGCAATGCACAGACTATTGCAAAGCAATGCATAGACTATTGCAAAGCAATGCACAGAGACTATTGCAAAGCAATACACGGACTATTGCAAAGCAATGCACAGAGACTATTGCAAAGCAATGCACAGAGACTATTGCAAAACAATGCACAGACTATTGCAAAGCAATGCACAGACTTTTGCAAAGCAATGCACAGACTATTGCAAAGCAATGCGCAGTGACTATTGCAAAGCAATGCACAGACTATTGCAAAGCAATGCACAGACTATTGCAAAGCAATGCACAGAGACTAGTGCAAAGCAATGCACAGACTATTGCAAAGCAATGCACAGAGACTATGGCAAAGCAATGCACAGACTATTGCAAAGCAATACACAGACTATTGCAAAGCAATGCACAGTCTATTGCAAAGAAATGCACAGACTATTGCAAAGCAATGCACAGAGACTATTGCAAAGCAATGCACATACTATTGCAAAGCAATGTACAGACTATTGCAAAACAATGCACAGAAACTATTGCAAAGCAATGCACAGACTATTGCAAAGCAATGCACAGACTATTGCAAAGCAATGCACAGAGACTATTGCAAAGCAATGCACAGACTATTGCAAAGCAATGTGAAGACTATTGCAAAGCAATGCACAGAGACTATTGCAAAGCAATGCACAGACTATTGCAAAGCAATGCATAGACTATTGCAAAGCAATGCACAGACTATTGCAAAGCAATGCACAGTCTATTGCAAAGAAATGCACAGACTATTGCAAAGCAATGCACAGAGACTATTGCAAAGCAATGCACAGACTATTGCAAAGCAATGCACAGAGACTATTGCAAAGCAATGCACAGACCATTGCAAAGCAATATAAAGACTATTGCAAAGCAATGCGAAGACTATTGCAAAGCAATGCACATAGACTATTGCAAAGCAATGCACAGACTATTGCAAAGCAATGCACAGACTATTGCAAAGCAATGCACAGAGACTATTGCAAAGCAATGCACAGACTATTGCAAAGCAATGCGCAGAGACTATTGAAAAGCAATGCACAGAGTCTATTGCAAAGCAATGCACAGACTATTGCAAAGCAATGCACAGACTATTGCAAAGGAATGCACAGAGACTATTGCAAAGCAATGCACAGAGACTATTGCATAGCAATGCACAGAGACTATTGCAAAGCAATGCACAGAGACTATTGCAAAGCAATGCACAGAGACTATTGCAAAGCAATGCACAGAGACTATTGCAAAGCAATGCATAGACTATTGCAAAGCAATGCACAGACTTTTGCAAAGCAATGCACAGACTATTGCAAAGCAATGCACAGACCATTGCAAAGCAATGCACAGACTATTGCAAAGCAATGCACAGTCTATTGCAAAGCAATGCACAGACTATTGCAAAGCAATGCAAAGAGACTATTGCAAAGCAATGCACAGACCATTGCAAAGCAATGCACAGAGACTATTGCAAAGCAATGCACAGACTATTGCAAAGCAATACACAGACTATTGCAAAGCATTGCACAGACTATTGCAAAACAATGCACAGAGACTATTGCAAAGCAATGCACAGACTATTGCAAAGCAATGCACAGACTATTGCAAAGCAATGCACAGAGACTATTGCAAAGCAATGCACAGACTATTGCAAAGCAATGCACAGAGACTATTGCAAAGCAATGCACAGCGACTATTGCAAAACAATGCACAGACTATTGCAAAGCAATGCACAGAATTTTGCAAAGCAATGCACAGACAATTGCAAAGCAATGCACAGACTATTGCAAAGCAATGCACAGACTATTGCAAAGCAATGCACAGAGACTAGTGCAAAGCAATGCACAGACTATTGCAAAGCAATGCACAGAGACTATTGCAAAGCAATGCACAGACTATTGCAAAGCAATGCACAGTCTATTGCAAAGAAATGCACAGACTATTGAAAAGCAATGCACAGAGACTATTGCAAAGCAATGCACAGACTATTGCAAAGCAATGCACAGAGACTATTGCAAAGCAATGCACAGACTATTGCAAAGCAATGCACAGAGACTAGTGCAAAGCAATGCACAGACTATTGTAAAGCAATGCACAGAGACTATGGCAAAGCAATGCACAGACTATTGCAAAGCAATGCACAGACTATTGCAAAGCAATGCAAAGAGACTATTGCAAAGCAATGCACAGACCATTGCAAAGCAATGCACAGAGACTATTGCAAAGCAATGCACAGACTATTGCAAAGCAATACACAGAGACTATTGCAAAGCAATGCACAGACTATTGCAAAGCAATGCACAGACTAGTGCAAAGCAATGCACAGAGACTATTGCAAAGCAATGCACAGACTATTGCAAAGCAATGCACAGAGACTATTGCAAAGCAATGCACAGCGACTATTGCAAAACAATGCACAGACTATTGCAAAGCAACGCACAGAATTTTGCAAAGCAATGCACAGACTATTGCAAAGCAATGCACAGACTATTGCAAAGCAATGCACAAACTATTGCAAAGGAATGCACAGAGACTATTGCAAAGCAATGCACAGAGACTATTGCATAGCAATGCACAGAGACTATTGCAAAGCAATGCACAGAGACTATTGCAAAGCAATGCACAGAGACTATTGCAAAGCAATGCACAGAGACTATTGCAAAGCAATGCACAGAGACTATTGCAAAGCAATGCATAGACTATTGCAAAGCAATGCACAGAGACTATTGCAAAGCAATGCACAGACTTTTGCAAAGCAATGCACAGACTATTGCAAAGCAATGCACAGACCATTGCAAAGCAATGCACAGACTATTGCAAAGCAATGCACAGTCTATTGCAAAGCAATGCACAGACTATTGCAAAGCAATGCAAAGAGACTATTGCAAAGCAACGCACAGACCATTGCAAAGCAATGCACAGAGACTATTGCAAAGCAATGCACAGACTATTGCAAAGCAATACACAGACTATTGCAAAACAATGCACAGAGACTATTGCAAAGCAATGCACAGACTATTGCAAAGCAATGCACAGACTATTGCAAAGCAATGCACAGAGACTATTGCAAAGCAATACACAGACTATTGCAAAGCAATGCACAGAGACTATTGCAAAGCAATGCACAGAGACTATTGCAAAACAATGCACAGACTATTGCAAAGCAATGCACAGAATTTTGCAAAGCAATGCAGAGAGTATTGCAAAGCAATGCACGGTGACTATTGCAAAGCAATGCACAGACTATTGCAAAGCAATGCACAGACTATTGCAAAGCAATGCACAGAGACTAGTGCAAAGCAATGCACAGACTATTGCAAAGCAATGCACAGAGACTATGGCAAAGCAATGCACAGACTATTGCAAAGCAATGCACAGACTATTGCAAAGCAATGCACAGTCTATTGCAAAGAAATGCACAGACTATTGCAAAGCAATGCACAGAGACTATTGCAAAGCAATGCACAGACTTTTGCAAAGCAATGCACAGAGACTATTGCAAAGCAATGCACAGACCATTGCAAAGCAATATAAAGACTATTGCAAAGCAATGCGAAGACTATTGCAAAGCAATGCACATAGACTATTGCAAAGCAATGCACAGACTATTGCAAAGCAATGCACAGACTATTGCAAAGCAATGCACAGAGACTATTGCAAAGCAATGCACAGACTATTGCAAAGCAATGCGCAGAGACTATTGAAAAGCAATGCACAGAGTCTATTGCAAAGCAATGCACAGACTATTGCAAAGCAATGCACAGAGACTATGGCAAAGCAATGCACAGACTATTGCAAAGCAATGCACAGACTATTGCAAAGAAATGCACAGACTATTGCAAAGCAATGCACAGAGACTATTGCAAAGCAATGCACAGACTATTGCAAAGCAATGCACAGAGACTATTGCAAAGCAATGCACAGACCATTGCAAAGCAATATAAACACTATTGCAAAGCAATGCGAAGACTATTGCAAAGCAATGCACATAGACTATTGCAAAGCAATGCACAGACTATTGCAAAGCAATGCACAGACTATTGCAAAGCAATGCACAGAGACTATTGCAAAGCAATGCACAGACTATTGCAAAGCAATGCGCAGAGACTATTGAAAAGCAATGCACAGAGTCTATTGCAAAGCAATGCACAGACTATTGCAAAGCAATGCACAGACTATTGCAAAGCAATGCACAGACTATTGCAAAGGAATGCACAGAGACTATTGCAAAGCAATGCACAGAGACTATTGCATAGCAATGCACAGAGACTATTGCAAAGCAATGCACAGAGACTATTGCAAAGCAATGCACAGAGACTATTGCAAAGCAATGCACAGAGACTATTGCAAAGCAATGCACAGAGACTATTGCAAAGCAATGCATAGACTATTGCAAAGCAATGCACAGAGACTATTGCAAAGCAATGCACAGACTTTTGCAAAGCAATGCACAGACTATTGCAAAGCAATGCACAGACCATTGCAAAGCAATGCACAGACTATTGCAAAGCAATGCACAGTCTATTGCAAAGCAATGCACAGACTATTGC